>NC_050068.2:96283925-96625354 GCF_009764565.3 Dermochelys coriacea | reverse complement strand
AACCTATTAGCCAATACATTCTAAGAACCTAATGAAGAAAGGCAATGTATACTTCAAGACGTTAAGATTTGATTCAAACAGCTAACCAGAAGTAAACATTAGACTGCCTTAGCTAAGCGAAGACAAAAGTAACGTGCTTCCGCTTAGCTGTTCGAGTTAAACCTTAACATGTGTTGAAGTACATATTGCCTTTCTTCATTAGGCTCTTAGAACCTATTAGCCAATACATTCTAACACACCTTTAAATCCTAGTCTAGACAAAGGCAAAGAAGTTACTTCATTCTCTGTCTTCTCTGTCATTCTGGGAAAGTGCTGGCTTCCTCCTCAAGAAGAACAAGCAGCATGTGGACTGGTCTGATCTGATCCTTCTTTCCCCATCACCTCAACAGAAAGGGACAGCAGAACCCAAGCCCCACGCAGAAGACCATAATTTCTACTCACTCTGGGCAAGTATTAATGCAGGTATACTGCTATTTTAGATCATGTATACCTAACATAGAAGGGCTGTACTGTAAGAAGTTATGCTTAGAAACATACCAGAACTGGACACAGAATACAGTTGTAGAGTGTCAACACAATTCCACACTTCCAACCTTATGTATGTGCATGTTGAACCTTTAAGGTATTTTTTTGCTACAATACAGTTACTGTAGGCAGATTACAGCCTGATCCTGCAAGTAGGGTTGCCAACTTTCTAGTTGCAGAAAACCAAACACCCTTGCCCCACTCCCTCTCCAAGGCCCAAGGGTGCGGTCTGGGGTCTTGAGGTCTGTCTGGGGGTGCAGGCTCTGGAGTGGGGCTGGGGATGAGAGGTTTGGGGTGCAGGAGGGGGCTCCACGCTGGGGAAGGGCAGTGAGGTATGGGAGGGGATATGGGCTCTGGGCTGGGGATGCAGACTGTAGGGTGGGGCCAGAAATGAGCCCTTTTTAATGTCTTTAATAAAGTAAATACTAATGGAAACTGCGTGATCATGGGAGACTTTAACTTCCCAGATATAGACTGGAGGACCAGTGCTAGTAATAATAATAGGGCTCAGATTTTCCTAGATGCGATAGCTGATGGATTCCTTCATCAAGTAGTTGCTGAACCGACTAGAGGGGATGCCATTTTAGATTTAATTTTGGTGAGTAGCGAGGACCTCATAGAAGAAATGGTTGTAGGGGACAATCTTGGCTCAAGTGATCATGAGCTAATTCAGTTCAAACTAAATGGAAGGATTAACAAAAATAAATCTGCAACTAGGGTTTTTGATTTCAAAAGGGCTGACTTTCAAAAATTAAGGAAATTAGTTAGGGAAGTGGATTGGACTGAAGAACTTATGGATCTAAAGGTAGAGGAGGCCTGGGATTACTTTAAATCAAAACTGCAGAAGCTATCAGAAGCCTGTATCCCAAGAAAGGGGAAAAAATTCATAGGAAGGAGTTGTAGACCAAGCATCTTAGAGAGGTGATTAAGAAGAAGCAGAAAGCATACAGGGAGTGGAAGATGGGAGGGATCAGCAAGGAAAGCTACCTAATTGAGGTCAGAACATGTAGGGATAAAGTGAGACAGGCTAAAAGTCGAGTAGAGTTGGACCTTGCAAAGGGAATTAAAACCAATAGTAAAAGGTTCTATAGCCATATAAATAAGAAGAAAACTAAGAAGGAAGAAGTGGGGCCGCTTAACACTGAGGATGGAGTGGAGGTTAAAGATAATCTAGGCATGGCCCAATATCTAAACAAATACTTTGCCTCAGTCTTTAATAAGGCTAAAGAGGATCTTGGGGATAATGGTAGCATGACAAATGGGAAGGAGGATATAGAGGTAGATATTACCATATCAGAGGTAGAAGCGAAACTGAAACAGCTTCATGGGACTAAATCAGGGGGCCCAGATAATCTTCATCCAAGAATATTAAAGGAATTGCAAGCCCATTAGCAAGAATTTTTAATGAATCTGTAAACTCAGGAATAGTACCGAATGATTGGAGAATTGCTAATATAGTTCCTATTTTTAAGAAAGGAAAAAAAAGTGATCCGGGTAACTACAGGCCAGTTAGTTTGACATCTGTAGTATGCAAGGTCCTGGAAAAAATTTTGAAGGAGAAATTAGTTAAGGACATTGAAGTCAATGGTAAATGGGACAAAATACAACATGGTTTTACAAAAGGTAGATCATGCCAAACCAACCTAACCTCCTTTTTTGAAAAAGTAACAGATTTTTTAGATAAAGGAAATGCAGTGGATCTAATTTACCTAGATTTCAGTAAGGCATTTGATACCGTGCCACATGGGGAATTATTAGTTAAATTGGAGAAGATGGGGATCAATATGAACATCAAAAGGTGGATAAGGAATTGGTTAAAGGGGAGACTGCAACGGGTCCTACTAAAAGGCGAACTGTCAGGTTGGAGGGAGGTTACCAGTGGAGTTTCTCAGGGATCGGTTTTGGGACCAATCTTATTTAATCTTTTTATTACTGACCTTGGCACAAAAAGTGGGAGTGTGCTAATAAAGTTTGCAGATGATACAAAGCTGGGAGGTATTGCCAATTCGGAGAAGGACCGGGATATTATACAGGAGGATCTGGATTACCTTGTAAACTGGAGTAATAGTAATAGGATGAAATTTAATAGTGACAAGTGTAAGGTTATGCATTTAGGGATTAATAACAAGAATTTTAGTTATAAGTTGGGGACGCATCAATTAGAAGTAACGGAAGAGGAGAAGGACCTTGGAGTATTGGTTGATCATAGGATGACTATGAGCTGCCAATGTGATATGGCTGTGAAAAAAGCTAATGCGGTTTTGGGATGCATCAGGAGAGGCATTTCCAGTAGGGATAAGGAGGTTTTAGTACCGTTATACAAGGCACTGGTGAGACCTCACCTAGAATACTGTGTGCAGTTCTGGTCTCCCATGTTTAAAAAGGATGAATTCAAACTGGAGCAGGTACAGAGAAGGGCTACTAGGATGATCCGAGGAATGGAAAACTTGTCTTATGAAAGGAGACTTAAGGAGCTGGGCTTGTTTAGCCTAACTAAAAGAAGCTGGAGGGGAGATATGATTGCTCTCTATAAATATATCAGAGGGATAAATATAGGAGAGGGAGAGGAATTATTTAACCTCAGCACCAATGTGGACACAAGAACAAATGGGTATAAACTGGCCACCAGGAAGTTTAGACTTGAAATCAGACGAAGGTTTTTAACCATCAGAGGAGTGAAGTTTTGGAATAACCTTCCAAGGGAAGCAGTGGGGGCAAAAGATCTATCTGGTTTTAAGATTCTACTCGATAAGTTTATGGAGGAGATGGTATGATGGGATAATGGGATTTTGGTAAGTAATTGATCTTTAAATATTCAGGGTAAATAGGCCAAATCCCCTGAGATGGGATATTAGATGGATGGGATCTGAGTTACTATAGAAAATTCTTTCCTGGGTATCTGGCTGGTGAATCTTGCCCATATGCTCAGGGTTTAGCTGATTGCCATATTTGGGGTCGGGAAGGAAATTTCCTCCAGGGCATTTTGGAGGCGCCCTGGAGGTTTTTCGCCTTCCTCTGTAGCATGCGGCATGGTTGACTTGAGGGAGGCTTCTCTGCTCCTTGAAGTCTTTGAACCATGATTTAAGGACTTCAATAGCTCAGACATGGGTGAGATTTTTCATAGGAGTGGGTGGGTGAGATTCTGTGGCCTGCGCTGTGCAGGAGGTCGGACTAGATGATCAGAATGGTCCCTTCTGACCTTAGTATCTATGAATCTATGAGGGGTTCAAGGAATGGAATGGGGCTCTAGGCTTGGCAGGTGCTGAGGTGTGGGAGGTGGTGAGGGCTCCGGCAACCCAACCTGCAAGGTGAAAGCATCATAGTGCAATCAGCTCCATTAGGGGGTGGGGGAAGGGGACACAGAATGGAACCCTTAGTGCCAAATGTGAAAGACAAGGAGCAGCAGTATAATAAGTTTTGAATACTGTATGCTGACTTGGTTAATGGGATGTTTACTGTATGAATACAGTGGTTAGTTTAATAATGTGCAGTAAGGAAACAGTGGCCCATGACAAGCCAACCAAGGTAAAAACTGGAGGATTGTTATGAGACAGCAGAAAAGCTATATTGGCACTGAGGAATCTGATTCGATCTCTTGCTGAACTTACCAGACCGCTTTGGTCCAGATGGATAAAAACACAAGAATTGATAGTAATTAAGATTCTGGCTGGATAAAGAAAGAGAGAGAGAGACTGACACACACACACACTCTCCCCTCCTCCCTCCCTCTCCCTCTGGGTAAGGCAGCTGTTGGAAAGATGTTGGAGGGGAACAGACTGACATCCAGGACCCTCTGGGGGTGTCTGAAGAAACTAGACCTGACTAAGCTACTATCAAGCCTATAGTTAAGATAGTTCATGAGCTTGTCTATTTGCTGTTTTTTTTCTAGTTTTTTTTTCATTTTTTCTAATTGTTTAATTTCAACAGTGAAACAAAGCAATGTTTTGATTTGTAAGAAGGCTGTCTTGTCACTATACGCAGCACTGGTCACAGACTCTTGAAGGGAAGAATTGCAGGTGCCAAACCCAGCTGGACCTGCAGGGTAAGCACGGCTGATAGGGTAGCTCAGGCCAAACTGAATAGGAGTGGGAGAATTGCAGAATGCCACCCCAAGAGAGGTAAAGGCACCAGGCCTGATAGCTGCGGGGGTGCACTCAGAGACAGACGGCAAGAGAGGTGCAATTAGCCCTTTAACCCTGCCAGTAATGTTTATTTCTACTTGCTTTAGCTCAAGAAACGAAATATTAGGTTCCCTGGTAGCTATATCCTGGGAGCAGAGAATTGTTATTAGAATGTCTGATGCTAGATTTTAGAATGTACAAACTTTAAAATCCCTTAAATCTCTATGTATAACCTTAAGAGGGACTCAGTCAAGTTGAAATCTAGTCCATTTAAAAAAAAAAATTCCTTAAAGCAGGTTCAAGTTTCACATGTCCGAGTCTCCCTGCTGAGTTTGAGATTTTTCCAAAGCATTTTTCTTTTCTTCTTCCAAAATGTACCTTTCTTCCCTGTGGCATGTGAAAGGCCCATGCAAACAACAAGGGAAGTTATGTGACTATACAAACAAAACAGTGAAGTTGACTGTACACAAAGTAAGAGGCCATAAAAATAAAGAAAATATGTATACATCTTTAGTAACACTAATTTAAGTTGTTACATGGAACTAGAAAAGGTTAAAAGAATTTTACATGAAGTGTGATGTTTAAAATGACAGTCTGACATTTTGCTATTAACTGCTGATTCTTTTTCTCATGTTTCTACATATTGCGGAAAGTTTTTTTGAGGTGAAGCTCTAGTGTGTATAGAACAGGAAGAGGAGCGCCCACCAGAAGGACCTTTCAGGAATAGCACAAAGGTGCTCATCAACAGCTCAGTGTAGATATCTGGGCTCCCGCTCGAGCCAGGGTCTGAAACCCTCCCACATTCACAGAGCCCTGCCCCTACACAGGTGGGTCTGCCTTTCAGTAGCAGGGAGGCACAGCTAGGTACAGCAGCAGCTGTACTGCTTCTAAAAGCAGTTAGGCAAAGGAGATTTGGGAAGGAAGAGACTGAGAAAGGAACACCTGTGCCACTCACTAAGGATACGGAAAGGAGTACTTGTGGCACCTTAGAGACTAACAAATTTATTAGAGCATAAGCTTTCGTGAGCTACAGCTCACTTCATCGGATGCATCCGATGAAGCGAGCTGTAGCTCACGAAAGCTTATGCTCAAATAAATTTGTTAGTCTCTAAGGTGCCACAAGTCCTCCTTTTCTTTTTGCGAATACAGACTAACACGGCTGCTACTCTGAAACCTAAGGATACGGAGTAACTTTGGATAGTAGCAACTGAGCAGAAATCCCCTCCACTCCCAAAGATGGAAGTGACATTGGGAAGGGGTGGGGGGCAAAAGAAAGTAAGTCATCAGTGACCCTCCTTCCCCTCCAGAATCTGCAGCAGCCTGGGATCAGCGAGAGGAATCTAGTGAGAGGGGAAGGAAAAAGGAGGGTGGTAAGGAGAAGCAGTTCCCAGAAGCTTAGCGGAGAACGAAGCCAGCTCTGAGTGCTAAGCTGCCTGCAGAGCTGGCCCATCTTTTCTCCCTTCCTTATGACCAATTTGCTTTTCTACTTGGATGGGGGAGGGACAGAAGAGAAACAGGGCATTTCCATCTAGTCCTCTCTTCCCAGCTCTAGCTTGGGGTGGACGAATATCTTTGACCCAAAAAGCTTTAATTTGGCACAAGGCCCCTCTGCTGGAGAAGTCAGGGACTGGGTGACAGGGGATGGATCACTTGATGATTACCTGTTCAGTTCATTCCCTATGAGGCACCTGGCATTGGCCACTGTTGGAAGACAGGATACTGGGCAAGGTGGACCTTTGGTCTGACCCAGTAGGGCCATTCTCATGTTCTTAAGTCAGAAGAATTCCAAAGGAAGACTGGGGCTTGTCATAAATATAAAGGGAAGGGTAAACACCTTTAAAATCCCTCCTGGCCAGAGGAAAAACCCTTTCACCTGTAAAGGGTTAAGAAGCTAGGATAACCTCTCTGGCACCTGACCAAAATGACCAATGAGGAGACAAGATACTTTCAAAAGCTGGAGGCAGGGAGAAACAAAGGGTCTCTCCGTCTGGGTGATGCTTTTGCTGGGGACAGACAGGAATGGAGTCTTAGAACTTAGTAATCTAGCTAGATACGAGTTAGATTCTGATTTCTTTAAATGGCTGAGAAAATAAGCTGTATTGAATGGGATGTAGATTACTGTTTTTATGTCTTTTTGTAACTTAAGGTTTTTCCTAGAGGGATTCTCTTTGTTTTGAATCTGATTACCCTGTAAGGTATTTACCATCCTGATTTTACAGAGGTGATTCTTTTTACTTTTCCTTCTATTAAAATTCTTCTTTTAAGAATCTGATTGCTTTTTCATTGTTCTTAAGATCCAACGGTTTGGGTCTGTGTTCACCTATGCAAATTGGTGAGGATTTTTATCACCAGGAAAGGGGGTGTAAGGGTTGGGAGGATTTGGGGGGGAAAAGACATTTCCAAATGGGCTCTTTCCCAATTATATACCTGTTAGACATTTGGTGGTAGCAGCGATAAAGTCCAAGGGCAAAAGGTAAAATAGTTTGTACCTTGGGGAAGTT
The DNA here is from genome assembly GCF_009764565.3 of Dermochelys coriacea. Lineage (NCBI taxonomy): Eukaryota > Metazoa > Chordata > Testudines > Dermochelyidae > Dermochelys > Dermochelys coriacea. The sequence goes on along the minus strand of NC_050068.2, from coordinate 96,618,207 downwards.
TTAACCTAAGCTGGTAAAAGTAAGCTTAGGAGATTTTCATGCAGGTCCCCACATCTGTACCCTAGAGTTCAGAGTGGGGAAGGAACCTTGACAGGGCTCATTTTCAGTCAGGTACTAAAATACTAGGGAAATGGCAGTGCAAGCTGCAGTTCACCTCCAAAAGTACTGGAACCTTTTCATAACCCTGAGATAGACAGCTGAGGTACAATACCAGCAGCCATATCAGACTTTAGGTTAAAATACGCTCCTTTGTCCTACAGATTTTTACACAGCTAATATGAACTTCTACAGCAAGTTAACAAGTTCCAAAGGGAACTTTTTAAAAGTCACAAAAACAATGAGGAGAAGAAGCAAGTTTTTTACCCACGAAAGCTTATGTCCAAATAAATCTGTTAGTCTTAAGGTGCCACAAGACTCCTTGTTGTTTTTGTGGATACTGACTAACACGGCCACCCTTCTGATACTTGACATCATTTAAAAGTCACAGTTCAACGACTGGTGGTACCAATGTTACTATACCAGAGAATTTCTGTATGATTTTTAATTTTATATAGTTTAAAGATCCCAAAGTAATGTTAATTAGAAGGCCTTTCCTTTCTCTGAGGGATTTGCAAGGCCAAACTGCTCAGCACATCCTGGGACAGAGAGTTTGTTCTCAGAAGACATAAGACTTTGCAAAAACAACAGTATCTCAGAACAGCACACAGAGACTCCCATTCTTCTCACCTTCTTTATCCTGCATGTTATGTATGTTATATGGTAAGGGGGTTAGCAGTTTCTTTACACCCTAAGAGTTGTTAAAGTTAGAAGCAATATATGTTGAAATAAAGCTCAAAAATGAATATGAATGGATGTTGTGTGTAAATAGAATATGAATGGTTAGGAGTGCCAGCTTAAGAGTTACAACTTCAGTATCAATTGGCCGAAGAATGCGCTAAGTGGAGATAAAAGAAAAGGAGTACTTGTGGCACCTTAGAGACTAACAAATTTATTAGAGCATAAGCTTTCGTGAGCTACAGCTCACTTCATCGGATGAAGTCATTCCGATGAAGTGAGCTGTAGCTCACGAAAGCTCATGCTCTAATAAATTTGTTAGTCTCTAAGGTGCCACAAGTACTCCTTTTCTTTTTGCGAATACAGACTAACACGGCTGCTACTCTGAAATAAGTGGAGATAAGTGGATGACCCCCGGAGGGCAGACTGGAATTCACTCAAAAGCCTCAAGGATGGGAGAATCGAAAAACAAGATAATATCTGGCAGCACAGAGCCTTCAGGGATGTGTCATCTGCTGATTGATTCAGCAACCGCAGGATGAAGCCACCTCCACAGACAGGACCAGCTCTAGGATTTTTGCTGCCCCAAGCAAAAAAAAAAAAAACAACTTTGGCCGCCCCCGCTTTTTTTCCGTGCCTCCCTGCCCCCAGCTCCACCCCAACTCCACTCCTTCCCAACCCCTTCCCCAAATCCACAGCCCTGCCTTCTCTCCAGGGCATGCCGCGTTTTTCCCCTGCCCATTGCTTCCTGCGGCTCCCCCCGCCTGCAACCCCCTGCCCTAGCTCACCTCCACTCCGCCTGCTCCCCTGAACACGTCGCCACTCTGCTTCTTCCCCCTCCTTCTTAGGCAAGGGAAAGGCAGCACGTTCAGGGGAGGAGCCGGGAGGAGGACAGGAAGTAACGGGGAGGGGTGTAGAGGAACCGCTCCCTGCCCCAGCTCACCTCCGTTCCACCACCGCCACCTCCCCCGAGCGTGCCGCCGCTCAGCTTCGCCTCCCTCTCTCCCTGGCTTGCTGTGCGAAACAGCTGTTTCGCATGCGGCAAGCCTGGGAGGGAGGGGGGAGAAGCGGAGTGGCGGTGACGTGCTCAGGGGAGCAGGCAGAGGCGAGCTGGGGCGTCAGGGGAGCATTTCTAGGGGCCGCATGGCCGGCGTTGGAATGCCGCCCCTAGAAATGTGCCTCCCCAAGCGCCTGCTTGTTTTGCTGGTGCCTAGAGACGGCCCTGTCCACAGACTAGCATAGGAATAAACTCCTATAAAAACAGATCCTAAAAACTAAGAACTTTGAGTCTGGTTCTACAACCACCCTCCAGGAGCATCGGATATGCATCTGACAAAGACTTGGCTCCACCCTCATGCCCAGGTTACCTGGCTAGTAACTTGGCATGAGCAACCTCTAGGCTGGTAACTATATCAACTTTGAAGAACCTGTATGTGTATGTGTGCAGGAGAGAATGGGATGTAGTAAATATGACTGTTTACTTGCTTTGCCTCTTTTGGTATTTTGTGTGAGTACATAGGATAGAATGTTTATGATTATTTGTGTACTGTGCTTCTTTTTGTATTCACAATAAACGCGACATTTTAAAAGATCTTGTTGGGTTTTGTTTTATTGGTATAACACCAGAAAGTATTAGGTGTGAAATTAGAAACTTGTGAATTGGAGGAACATGCACTGACTGACTTTCTTGGAAGATGAGCTGGTGAAATAGTTATTTTTTAACTAGTTCTAAGAGTAAACTCCAGCATCATCTCTTCCCCCAAGAGAATCTCATAAAGTCCTCTTAAAACCAGGGAGACTGACTTAAAATACTACTTCTGTTCCAAGAGAAGAAGAGAATAACACAGCCTGTAGGAGGGTCAAAACCTCACAGTAATACACCATTCCTATTTACAAATCTCCATTTCATTATTTAACTCTTTCAGCACTATAGAAAGAGTAAGAAGAAACTAAAAATGTACATGTACAAAATGATCTACAGCTATGGAAAATGTGAGTCATGTATTACATTAACCACTCGTATACTAAAATAAAATATTACTTCATAAGAGATATTAAGACATAGAAATTAGAGATGAAAAAGACCTAATAGATCATATTTTGGCCATCCAAGTATCTGTAGAACTGTTCCTTGTCTAGAGTGCTTTGTCCAGTATAGGTTTAAATAGCACCCTTCCCTGGGAGAATATTTCACAATCTGCTAAAGCTTGCTATTAGGAAAATATATACAAAATTAGAAAGTAAACTTGCAACTACCAAGGCCACAATCAACAAAGCACCAAGGTCATCCATGCTCCTTGCATCTATAGGGAACATATCTACAGATGCTTAAAAACAAGTACAAATGCTTAGACCAGTGGTTCCCAAACTTGTTCCGCCACTTGTGCAGGGAAAGCCCCTGGCGGGCCAGGCCAGTTTGTTTACCTCCCGCATCCGCAGGTTCAGCCGATCACAGCTCCCAGTGGGCGTGGTTTGCTGCTCCAGGCCAACGGGAGCTTCTGGAAGCGGCTTGGAAACCACTGGCTTAGACTGATTCATCTGGTGTTAGGACTCTTCCTTTAACATTGCAGCAGAATCAACTGGGGAAAAACCAATACAATCCTGCAGCATATACTTATACACTACAATGTATCTTTGCCACATTACAGTCAATATTAAATTGTCATTCAGCCAGTACACTCCACTTTTTAGACTTCCCATTTAATACAACTCTGAAGTACATTTCTAATCTCCAGAGTGACCACAGCCCTCAGAAAGTTCCAGATTCACGGAGCTGTGACAGTGAAACAGGGTTTTTTTTTTCCCCTCTCTCATTCATTACAAGCAATAATGCGAGTTTTGCAAGCCAAATTGTGTCTTCTCATACATCTGTACAACTTGCTTTCAAATTATGCCCTCGCAAACACCTGTGCAACCTGATTAGTTGAGGGAATAATTTGTTGTGCAGAACCACTATTCTTGGCAGCAATGAATGATTAAAAAAACCCAAAACAAAACCTAACTTGATTTTCAGAGCCCAGAGCAACGTTACAGGGCTAAAAGTTAGGGAAAAAAAAAAAAGGATTTTTACTTGAAAACTGAGCAAGTCTGCATGGAAATCAGTGAGACACCACAAGTATGGAACTTCATAGTACCATTTCCACATGGCCACTCTTTAAGCTAGATCCACACTTTTAAAAATCGCACAGTAATTAGCACCCTACCAATTTCTCTAGTTTCTTTTGAAAGCAGATTAAGAAGATCTAAGAATAGAAACCAAAATAAATAAAATTTCACTTGCTATAGTTTCAAAAAAACAAAGCTACAACACAAAACTAGAAATATCATTAATTAAATACTAGGATTTTTAAAAGCAACAATTAATGGTGATGGCTGCATTTATTTCTGGTCATCATACGTGTATTAAAATCTATTTGAATTTTGAACTTTCAGAACCACTTATTCTTTTCAAAGTGACTTGTCCACAGCCCCCAACTAGAAAAGTTACAAACTTTTCTTTGTTTTACTGCCATCATTCTCTGGTTGTACCCAGAATTAATGACAGTGCACCTTTGACAATCCCAACTCCTGCTGACATTCCCTGCCCATCACAGATTTATCTCCCTTCAAATCCTCAGGCTGACATTGCCCCCAAATCCATACAGATCTGCTCTCCCTCCGAGGTGGCATCCTGGCACTAGAGCCCAGCACAGCGCTGCTGCGGTGAAACCCCTCAACGCCTCAGTAGGTTAAGGGGCATAATACTCAAACCACTCATCGGTGCTATTGCGATAGTAAATAACCCTGTGATGTGGTAATACATGAGAGCGCTCAGGGAAGCGCGGGCTTCTCTGTGGTGAGCATGATTACATATCACTGAAAACCAAACCAAGGCACCAACTCTAACCTTCGCCTCGTCCCCCCACCAGCCCGGCGCTGCTCCGCCCCATGCTCACCCCGCAATGCCAACCTCCCCCAAGCTCACCCACACTTCCGAGCCCCTCGTCCCAGCACCACATCACCCCCTGCATGCTGGGCAGCAGCTTCCCCCGGCAGAAGGCTGGCACTGCCCTGGCCTGTCCCGCCCCGCCAGCAACAGCAGCCCTGCCCCCTCTCCCCCGGCGGCGTGCAGCGCCGTGCACCAGCGCGGGCTCGCCCCGCGGCCCCTCACCCTCGCCGAGCAGGTCGAAGAGCACCAGCAGCAGAGGCAGCACGGCGCCCACCTGGCCGGCGCACGCGCTGGCCGACACCATGGCGATACGGCCACGCGCGCCCTATCCCCCCGCGCGACTGCGGACTCCGCCACGCGCCTCAGGCAGGGCTCTCAGCGCGGTTCCACTTCCAAGTTCGCTGGGGTGGGTCGTGGGCGCCTCCGATTGGCCGCACCGCCGCCTGCCCGGCCCCCTTCTAGGGAAACGTGGAGAGCCCGCGGACTAGTGTCAGGCGCCGCTCCCCTGACGGTACTGCGCTTGCGCGCCAGGGGTGACCCGAGCATGCGCAGGACCCACAGTTGAGGCTGCTGCCCCGACTTTGCCCTCACCCGACAAGAGAATGTGCTCGTTCCTCGTGGGCGGTAACAGGGCGGAATGGAAGGGGACGGGTGAGGGGCAGTAAGTGGGGGAGAGCAGGGCAGGGGGAGCAGGAGCGAGAGGCTTGTGCATGTGCTTAGCGTGTCAATGCTTTGCAGCCTGCACGGGGACGACTCGTTAAAGCTTTAGCTCAGAGGTCCAAAACTTTAGCTCAGAGGTACTCAGTCTTTCCTGGGCCAGGACCCACAGAAAGGGGGAAAAATCATCCTGAGACACCCACTATATCCTGTCCACTCAAATGACTGTGGGAGTGTGGCATTTGGGTCCTCAGGACAGAGACCCATGGGAATGCCATTACCTACTCTGAAACCTGTTATTACCAGCTAAGGCAGTATTCCCAGCCCCAAACTCAGAAATCATGAGACACACGCACACCACTCCAACTTTCTTTTATAAAAGATATATTGTATTTTTTTATCTTTCTCATGATTATGAACCCAACCCCATCTCCAAAGTGTGTGTGTGGCGGGGGGGGGGGAGGGGGAGCATTAGTGTTGCCATTTGCCAGTTCTCCCAATTTATTCAGGTAATTTGGCCCTGCTCCAGGAGCTCTCACCGTCTGATGGTGCAGAGCTTCCCACTTCTCACCAAACCCCCAAATTCTAATTAATTAATTCTGTATCTGCCATCTGTCCATCCCCCACCCCATCAATTAATTATGCAGCCCAAACTAATTATTTACTTCCGGTGACCTCATTACCGGAGGGTGGCCTCCCTCAGCCTTCCCCCCCAGATCAATTATGCCCTCCCATCCCCAAATCAATTAATTATGCACTTCCTCTCAGCCTCAGTTCTATTCCTCTTGCAACTCTAGGGATTTTGTAACACACACATCCCAGGCCCAGAGAGGCAGCTGCAACAGGGTCCCCCTTTTCCAGCTTCAGGCTGGTGGGGGTCAACTCCAGGGATTCTTTTCCCCTTCCTGAGCCTGGAGTTGCAGGGATAGAGAAGGGAGTGGAGCACAATGACCCATTTTGCACATCCCTGAGTTGTGGTGTTAAGGATTTTTGCCATTTTGGGTTTTTTGTTGTTGTCTTTCACCCTCTATATTTGGTTTACCTTATTGTATTATAGTTTAGCACCCTCTTGGAGGTGCTAGTCTTCAACTGAATAAGGCTTGAACTATCCTGCCTGGTAACGAGGCAGGAAAGTTTGAAGGAAAAGGGTGAGAAAGGGTCACATGACCACGAGGTAATCTATCTGGCAATAGGAGATATATACAGGGGACTTGCGCAGTACGCTGGCTGCTGTCCGCTCAGAAGGCAGCCTAGGTTCAGTCAGGTGATCATCGAGAGGAAATGTCAACCACTTACCTGTTCCATCAGTGAAGGCATACCTGTTCCATCCCATCGAATGGTCCTGATCTCTGGTGACATGCTCCTTGAGGTCCCAGTCCTGATTCCCTTGAATGAGAGAGAGGAAATGTGAGCTGACTCCATCCAGTCTACAGCCCTTTACAGCAACGAACTGAGTAACGTTGAAACTTATTTAAGTCCATTTTGGTTCTAGTTGAGTCTAGGCTTCAAGCCTGCTTTTATTCTGTAAACCACTGAGCTATTTTTTGTTTGCATTTACCACCTTGTCTATCCTTTATCCTGCTCAGTTAATAAGACCCTCTTGGCTCATCCCTTTAAGAGTGGGGTTTTGCTGCTGTTGTTGTTTAACTTCCTGTTGCAAGTAATAGGTGATAGACCCTAATTCAGGGGCTCGGGCTTATTTTCTAGGCTGGGGTCCTTATTAAAATATCTTCCCTACTTTCTTCTGGTAACAATGGAGCTCTTTCTGTTCCCTTGCGAGCTGTAGTTCATGAAAGCTTATGCTCAAATAAATTTGTTAGTCTCTAAGGTGCCACAAGTACTTCTTTTCTTTCTCCCCTCCTGTGAGAATGGTATCAATTGCTTCCTCTCCTCACCCCTCCCTAAAAGGCCTCTGGATTCCTGTCAGGGACCATGGCTCTAGAACCTGGGTCTACAGGATTCTTAGATGCTCATAAATGCCAAACTCCTACCTGGTAAGAGTTGCTAGGTTAAAAGCTGAAACCCAATAGTGGACTTCGGTCCTGGAACCTGACTGGCAGGATGGGGGGGGGGGATCCTGATTGGTCCACAGCTCCTATATAAACCCAGCACAGCAACAGGAAGCCGTCTGTGCAACTAGTATTCATACTGTTGGGGATTGTGTGCTTTCTGCACTCGCTCCCATGGCTTGACTTCCTGATATCCTGACTCTGGTTATCAATCTGTGGATCTGCTCTCAAGTTTGACTCCTGCCTCTGATCTTTTGGTAAATTGACCCTGCCTGCCTCCTGACACTGGACTCCTGGTTTTCCCTCTGGACTGTCTTGGACTCTGACCTCCTGGTTTGTGACCTGGCCTGACTCCCAACTCCTGCTTTGACCACTAGTCTGACTGTCTATGTCTTGCTTGTGACCGCTCCTGAGGGGATTTGGGAGAGCTCTGCCTTCCTCCTGCAGCTCCGTTTGGCTGTTTTTCCCTAGGAGGCAGGTGAGTGGGGAAGGTAAATAATCAGATGGTGTTTTTTCCCCCAAGCAGGATTGAAATTTGGGGGAGGCCTGGACTTCTGGAGTGGTTCCAGCTCCAGATAAAATCCTGTTACTTGCAAGCAAGCTGTGAGAGTTGGCAACACCATATTTCTGCTGAGGTTTTTTTTTAATTTTCTGTCTTCATGGGTATTTGCAACAGTTCACTTTTTAGTATTATCTGTATTAAGTAGCGAGAGCTGTTCAAAGTTGATTCTTTTTCTCGTCTGAGATGTATTTGCTAATCCCAATTTATAAAACCACATGTGAGGGTCTCTTACTCTTGCTGTTGTGATTCAACTGCTGCTGAAATCTCCTTTACTCACTGTTAGCCCTCAGCCAAACTAAAAATGCCACCCCTTCTGGGGTATATTAAAGCCCAAACAAAACACCACTGAGATTTACACTAGTTCCAATACTAGTACCACACAGCAGGAAGACTAGATATTTCAAATACAATACATGTCAAGTTTTGAGCTACAAAGGAATGTGTACATTACACAGGTTACTCACTCTGTATGAGCCATGGAATCTTGGGCATAGCAATTTTCTTCTTCAACAAGAGGAATACAAACATCAAGGTCTAGTTAGTTCTTCTTGTTAAGAAGAAACAGAAAAGCCACTTTTATGATCAGCCACTAACTCTTCCTGCTAGTGTGCTCTATATCAGCATCATAGCTAGGGCTCCTAGGCACTACAGTAACACTGATAATCTAGACTTCTCCCTCCAGGAGATTACTCACTCTTTCTCTTCTGCCTCATTCTAGACTTCATGCTTAGGGTTGCCAACGCTGACTGAAACTATACCGGGAGATTCCCCTTGCCCCCGCACCCCCCCAGCATGATGTAATGTCAAATTACTGTACTTATTAAAATTTCCTGGATTGCTTTCAGTAGTCACCAGGAGATTGAAGCCAATTTCAGTAGACTTCCAGCCAATCTGGGAGGTTGGCAACCCTAGTGTGAAGTAACTAAGGGTCAACCTGTAAAAGTTTAAAGTATGAAACATGGAGTAGGGGGGATCTGGAAACAGATATTCAATAGGATGGCGAAATAAGACAGAAAAAATCTCAGGAATCCAATAGTATTCGCCCATTGGGGTTCACTCGTATTGCTCTTCCTGTTCTAAATTTCTTTAATTCCCTGTCATTCTTGTAGATGTCAGGACGAATACCAGTCATGGCACAGGGACCCTCCCAAGTAGGGCTGGTGTCTTCTGGAAATTGGTGCTATTGACACCCTTTCCCCGCCCCCACCCCACCCCCCCACCACCAACAAAATGACTCTTCATTTCCAGAATCCCCAGTCAAGAGGTGGGTGGGTCATGTGGGGCCATGCCCACAACCCCAGATTTCTGCCTGGAGACAGGGTGCGGGACAGGTTGGGACAGAGGCAACACAGGGGCGGAGCATGCAGGGTCACTTCATTCTCTTTCCCCACCCCTCCTGATTTCTGCCTGAAAGGTGACAGGCCAAGCCCTGGCTTCCTGTCCTGGGGAGGAGGAGAGGCCCATAAGGAGGTACTGACTGATGGGCTGGTGCTGCGTCCCAGGTCTGCACTTGCCACCGTGACAGGGAACATGACTGCCCCTCCACCTTGAGTGTGAGGCTTCAGGTACTCCCTCCAAATACCCCCCTCCCAATATATGCACACCTTCCAGCACCCACTACTTTGTTTCAATAAATAGGTTGGGTTAGCTTTTAAGTGATGACACCTGACTCCCCCTCTCCAGGGTGCAGGGCAGAGGCTGGGGGCTGGCTGCTGGTGAGACTTGCTGCCAACTTCTCCCCTCCTCATACAGGCCTGGACTTGGCAAAACCACAGCAGAACTTCCCCGTGGTGGTCAGGGCACCAGACTCTGATACCAGGCTCCCTCGCCTTGCTGCAGAGCAGATGGCACTTGCACCTGCTCTTGGCAGCATCCATAGTGCTTCTCCCCTGCTCTCTTTCCCCCCAGCACACAGCTGGCTCTTGCCCTCAGTATTACAATACAATATTCTTTTGTATTACTACAATGCATATCTGAAATTTCCAAAATATACAGCTTTGAAAATTACTGTTTTTATTGCCAGAAAACACTGGCCCTGCTACTCCCAGGAAATACAGGCTTCATAACAAATCTTGCTTTAACTCCAGATTTTGCTGACATAGTCCCTGGAAGCAAAACACTTCTGATGGATCAATCACTAATATCTAGGTATGAAATCCCAAATTAAAACTCTCAAGTCTTCTGCAAGATGCTTCTGAAAAATAAATGGAAATTGCCTCCCTCTCTGGCATGTCTGAGAGTGAGGAAATGCCCAGCAGCTGAGCTTTATTGTTGACTCCCTAAGGTCAGCTGACTTTAACTGAAAACAAGCCTTGAAAAGTCACTTGGGCCTTAGAAAAAGAGGATCTAGTTGCAGAGAAGTTTAAAGCAGGCCCAGTGCTGGGGGAGAAGGGACATTTCCCCTCAAATTATTGTACAAAGGTATCCAATGTTAAGTAGTGTAGTCTTCATCCTTTCTATAAATCATAAATCACAGCAAAATATTGACATATTAGTCAATTTACTTTTTAAAAAATTCTTTAAATCCAGGATTTTTCTGAGGGTTTAACTAGCCCTTGGACTCCTGGAAGGTTTTGTTTACTTACTAGTGACATCCAGAGGGCCTCAATATCCACTTGCTCCCCTCTTTCCCAGGGACTGTAGATCTGTCATCTTCTCTTCAAACTGAAGTTTTGCTTTTTGCACTTGTTTGTGAACTGTATGATGGGAAAGAAAGCTGGGAGTGTATTGGACTCACTCTGATAACAAATAAGCCCTGAGAAACTGAGTCACAGTAGAATTTTCCTAGTGTAAACTGAGTAGCAGTAATATCCTGAAGTAGAAAAAAATATACTGTAGTTTCTTTCTCCATGCAAGTGAGGGAGAGACTGAAAGAATGAAGTAACTAAAGGTGTTAAAATTGAAAAGGGGAGGGGCATTAATCCAACTGAGAATCTGACTGGACTCTTTTTAATATGTCTGTAGTGCATGTCTGGCTCAGACCTGCAACAGGAGTTGTTTATTATTACAAGTCACACCTAAAATTATATAAATGAAAGGCTACAAACTATTTTTCAATTTGCTTACTTTATGCATTCAGTGCAGACACACAGCCCAAGATGACTCAATGTTCTCCATTTAACATAAGAAAAAATCTTTTATAAGACAGATAACATCCTCTTTTCCACAGAATGTACAAATAACTTTTATTCAACCCTTTTCAATGTAAAAAACCACCCTCCCCCACTACTAGCAAGATAAATTTCCCAGGCCCTAAAAAATTCTCCCAGTCTACACACGCGCACACCCCAAAACCGCACACAACACTGTTTGCTAGCTGAGAATATACTTCATAAACCTCATAAATAATTTATACATGCAACACACTGATTTTACCTCGCTGGAGCTAAATTGTCTTGCTCAACACATATTTGTTCCCTCAGTTCTTAGCCGCAAGACTCATAGCTTTCCTCGCAACCATTCATTCCCCTGATAAAATGAACTTCCCTACCCTCAACCACACAATCAATTACTCAACTTCTCTCATCTGCATTATTGTTGTTAAAATAGTACAAGTGTTCAACACTTCAAGAAATTCAAAGAGTGTGGAAAAACCTACAACAGCAGCTACCTCAAAACAATTTAATATACCAGTAATGCTTTTATACTGCCACTAGAGGTCCCCAAATCCACACAATCTAATGAGTTCCGATAAGTAGTGGCATTGACTTTTTCTTTTTTCTAAAATTACTAAACTGAGGAATGTAACTGTAGTGCTGGGGTGAACTTTAATGCCACTTAATGGGCAGAGTATATTTTAAATGCACTTCTGTAAAGTAGTAAAAGAACAAGGATATTAGAGTTTGGGAAATGAGAAGAATGAAGGGCCTGGGGGTCAGAGCTGAGAACTAGAGATCTGAGGTACCTATGTGGACACAGCTTATTTACAGAAGCTTTCTGGAAGGAAATGGCCTCCACTTGGGCAAATCACAGCACCAGGTGGTGTATCTGACCCTGCCAGCTCCACCACAGGAATAGTCTCTCAATGAAAGTAATGTATTCCAATTGATTATATAATCCAGTGGTCAGTGTTATGCATCCCCCTCTAAGCCTGAGTAACAGAGGATGTGAGTCTGTTATATCTCCCACCTGTAGAGCCTAACTCTTTAACACAAGCTATGGAGATTTATGCTTTTAGTTCTGGCCTTCCCCCTTTTGCTACCTACCGTTAGCCAAGATCAGGGTGTAACAATAAGAGCATTCCATCTTCAGAGTTCTCTGTGCTCCCACACTTTTCTTTATCCCTGTCCCCATGTGCTCGTCTTTTTTTATACTACATTTCAGCTAACAGACAAGATTTCAAAAGTGACCAGTGAGAGTACCTGTGTATTGGAACTTAAGAACACTCACTTTCTAAAACTTTGACACCTTCAAGGTGTATCAAGTAGGGCACCCCAAAATTGAAACACTAAAAATTTCTACTTGCTTTTGAAAATCTTGGCCCCTGTGTTGTGTGCTCATACCAATACTATCTAATGATAGGATATCATGTTAACAAATATCTGTTAAACTTCTGAGCATGCCTAATGTGAACCAAAATATTTCCAGAAACCTAAATGGAGTGAGTGAGCTTGGTGTCTATGCAGTTAGTAGACATGTGTTGTCTCCCCTCCTGACAAACTGGACTCCTCAGGACTTTGCTAAACACTATTGATGGGAGAAATTATATCCAATGAAAGTAGAATAGTTACTTTCTCCAAATTCTCAGGCTTTACAAAGAAACCGTTGACATTTAGAACGGCACAAGGGCAAAGGGCAGTCAGATAGCTGCTAATGTATTGGAGCTGGTATAACCAGTTCAAGTGTACCCCAGTTCATTAATGTCTTGAAATATTTCTGGTAGGTGTCATTCAAGATGTCCGTAAAAAGCTCATGACTCACTGGTTATTGTGTAATGTAGGCACAAGCAATTGATCTGAAATTATAATTCTTAAAATGTGTTTGCCAGCCATGCAGGAGTTGCTCCGCACTGGACCAAGGAGTGTATATTTTGTTTTGTTTTTTTCACCTGGGAGTTAATGCCAAAGTAAACCTCACACCATCATGGTGGGGGAGGAGACTGACAATCACATGTTTAATGTTCATGCAGAGGGGACAGAAACAAAATTTAAAAAAAAACTTGCATTTTAGCAGATAACTCCAGCAGGAAACTTCTCCACCAGGAGACTCCAGGTAACCTTTCTCATGGCTTGAATGAGCTTTATCCAGGCGTAACCCTCAGAAGACTCCATTTTAAATGGTCACTGGACTATAAACATAGGTGCTGGGGTTACTACTACACACCCAGCCTGAAGCAATAATAACCCAAATACGTCATTTCTGCCTTCAGCACCCCCAATATAAAAATTGTTCCAGCACCATTGACCATAAGAGAGAGGCAAAGAAACCACAAGTTATATATATTTCACCTAAGACAAAGGTACCAGCCCTTTGACTTTGGGATATGGAGCTTGGCCCAGAGTTTGTCAGCCATCTTGATGGAAACGTAGTGAGGATTTTACCTTGTGTCTAATTTTTCTTAAGGTTTAGCTATTAGAAAGCATTTTATCTTTATTTTTTGTAACCATTTCTGTCTTTGATCCTTATACTTGTACTCTCTTTATTTAGTTCCAGAGAGATAGATTAACTTGTTTTATTTTTAATCTAAACCAGTCCAGTGCTGTGTTTGAACTGAACTGTTTGGTAACGCCAGTTAAAGTTACAAACTTTTGGAAGTTGACTCTTTAAAGGAACAACAAACCTTAACATTCCTCTGATTATTCCGGGACCGGGGCTGGGCATTTCAGAACACATGTTTTGGGGAAAATTTGGGACTGAGGAGAGTGTGGAGTCACCCTGCCTGTTCTGGTGGAGACAAGTAGAAGTCTGTGGTATTGAAGGCTGCCAAATATATTGACATAGAGTGCATGCTTGTTGTGGACTGTGGCCATCCCAGGCAAAGAGCTACAGTAGCAAAGCTTTAATGCACTTAAGGATTATAGGGTAAGAGATGACAAATTGTTCACTGGTCTGGATTGCACACCATTCTGTAACAAGCTGATATAAATCACAACAATTTTAAATTTGTTTCATTGCCACAGAGGCTATAGATAGTGTAGGCAATGACAGTTTTCCTCATGGCAGACCCAGCAGCTTTAAAGTAATATAGTAAGAGAAGGAAAACTGAAGTTTTGATACAACTTTTTAGATAAACTTGGAGATTTTAGTCAACAAGACTTTACATACAAGTAACATTTGTTTTATTCATATAAAGCATCGGAAATTTGATTCACTTGATGCATATGGGACTAGCTTTAAACTTAAAGTTGTGAATCTGGAAAATCGTGACTACCTATAAATAAGGCTACGTTTTAGTCTTGGGTATTTTTAGTAAAAGTCATGGACTGGTCACGGGCAGTAAAGAAAAATTAATGGTTCGTGACTGGTCTATGACTCTTACTAAAACTTGGCCTGGGAGTGCTATGGTGGGGGACCCCCATGGGTGCTCTAGGGTGGGGGCAGGCCCCTGCTGGTGCTGGGGGAAGGGGGTTGGTGGGGCTCGCAGGCTCTGCATGGTGGGGCTTTGCATGTCCCCGCAGCTCTGGTCAGGAGGGCTCCGCGTGCCGCTTCTGACACAAGCGCTGGCTCCGCAGGCATCACTCACATTGACCAGGAACCACAGCCAATGGGAGCTTGGGGGGCGGTGCCTGCAGGCGCAGGCAGTATGCGGAGCCCCTCCGCCTAGGAGCTGCAGGGATATGTCAGTGGGAGCCAGGGACCCTCCCCAGGTAAGCACCTCCTCTGCACCTCAACCCCCAGCCATGAGCCCCCTCCCACATCCAAACTGCTGCTGCTGGCCCATGTGGTGCTCAGCTTCAGAAGTCACGGAAAGTTGCAGAATCTGTGACACAGGCAGACTTAGCTATAAGTGACCAAGCCTGCAAACCTGTAGCTTCCTCCATTAGGGCAGAACCCTCTGTCTGCATGCTTATCAGGGCCTGAATTACAAACTGCTAAGGAAGGTTGACTAAACCTTAGCTCAAGCCAAGTAGACATTTTTAGATCCAGTGAAATTAGGAAAATGCAGATCTGGGCTCTAAATGGCTCAGTACAGAATGAGTTGCTACTTCATGTGTCTTCTAGGTGTTTATCCCAAACGTTTAGAGGCCCTAACATTTAAGAGAAACATTTTTTAAAATACCTAATTCATTAGATTATATGCATTATCCTCTGGCATCTAGAGATGTGGTATACCCCAGACACCCAAATTTACTTGGAGAATTGTACCTGTCATGCAGTCTCGAGTGGCTCATGACCATGAGTACCATCCTCAGGGAAGACCCACAAAAAAAGGAGGCAGACACTTTTAACTGGCTGTGTTCTATAATTAGATTTCACCAACCCAGTAACAAATGTGAACTCCTGGATTACTGTATTAGTCTTACCATGGAGTCAGATAGTCCCTTTGGGCATTCCAATCTATCTTGTCACCCAGGCCAGCTGGACTTAGTGATTAAATGGTCACTTGCTCCAAAAAATCACACAATATTCAAATTGTTCCCAGTCACTTGTCCCAGATCAATTGGTACCCTAAATCTCACACCAAAGACAGTATTGCACTCTGCACCAACTTCTTCATGGGTGGATGGGGAAATCAATGACGTTTTCATCCTACATTGGCCCATTTAGTCTTGATAGTCCTCTTTGGGCAGGGAACCCCTTTCTGCCTGTTCACAAGTTCAGGGCAGGTATTTTTACACTTATAAAACAACTTTCATATTACCTTTATAGCATGGGATACAGACATTACAAGTCAGATTATGCATGCAGCAATTTACAAGCGTTTTATAGTCTAAACACATTCTTAGAAGTCTAACACTTATCTTGAACGATACCTAATATATAGGTGAACTGGTCTGGTTTCCAGCAATGAATTTGTCAATACTCAGCTGACACACCTATAGCTTTGGCAAGAGCTGGCACCTAGCCTACCAGTGTCACTGTACCTATCAGACAGGTTTCAGAGTAGCAGCCGTGTTAGTCTGTATTCGCAAAAAGAAAAGGAGTACTTGTGGCACCTTTAGAGACTAACAAATCCGATGAAGTGAGCTGTAGCTCATGAAAGTTTATGCTCCATATAAATTTGTTAGTCTGTAAGATGCCACAAGTACTCCTTTTTCTTTTTGTACCTAAAAGGTTTCTTGAACTTAAACAGCTATACCACTGTCAATCTTGCTTTTGCTCATAATCAATCTTCTCGTGTAACCCCAGAAACCAGAAATCCAGTGCTTCCAAGCAAAGCTTCCAGGTCTTTCTAATCCTGCTCCAAAACTTGACCTAGCAATTCTCTGACTCCAGAGTAGACCACGGCCTATGGTTCCAATCCTTCTGAGGCCTGGCCCCTACAATTCCTAACACGCCCTACAGGCCTACCACCTTTATCACCAACCCTTTATACTTCCAGCTCCACTTGACATAGGTGCAGGAAAACTAGACTGGATGAGAAAAGTAGGCTGCCATCACTAATATTGGCGGTTTATAAAATACGATACAGACTAGGAGTCAATTTTCTGACAATTTCTATATTCCCACTGAGCTAGACTCCTCACACTTGATGCACGTTGATTGTGAGGCACTGAGTACATGAAAAATTCCAAATGTTAACACTAACCTCTGCATTTTAGATCAACAAAATTTGAGTCTTACTTGATTTCAGCCGCTCAAATACCCCCTTTTGGACTAGCATAGTGAAATGTGTTCATTCATTAGGGGTCTTTCACCATATCTGCCTGGAAACCTCAGGTGCTGCTTAACAACAAGGGAGAAGGAATTTGTGTGGCTTAAATTAAGGAGACAGATGCTATTTGAAAAGCTCTGGCAGATAAAGTAGGGCAGTAACGGTTTCATGTTGGTCAGGAATTTACCTGTAACAAGGTAGGAGCTCACAAGAAAAAAGGGGCACAGGGGAGTCCAGGAGCTCACAGTTCTGTTTAGCAAATTTTAGCCAAAAAACATGACAAAGTGTGGGAGTGCACAAAAGGAGCCAGTGTTAGTAACATCTACTCCTAGGATAAATAGCAGTCAATGACAGTACGGAGGGGCTGCTGAAATTACTTTTTTAATGCTTCCAAGAAATATCCAGGGTGGTGAAGCCCCCTTGACTGCCCCTGTGCCAGCAGCTTCCTGGGAGCCAGGTAGGGAGCCTGCCAGCCCCACTGAACCAGCAGCACTGCCACCTGGACTTTTAATGGCCCGGTCAGCAGTGCTGACCAGAGTCAAAAACTGGACGCCTGGCAACCCTAGGCAACACAAGCATTGCCTTCCAGGCCCCTGCTGGGCTTGCTGTCTCTATACAGGTAGTGATAGGCACATACCACTCCCTGAGTCTTCTGAGCATTCCCTGCAGTGTCCAGCCCCCCGATCCACTTGAACACCCTCAGAATTACTGGGTACTCTCAGAATAGTACACACCAGCTTGTAGGAGTCAACCAAGGATCATCACTTCAGTTAACACCACAGCACTTAAATATATTTGTGAAAACAATAATAAGTTTCTAATCAAAGAACAGATTCTGGTGATAGCTTAGACTCTAGAAAGCATGTTATGGTTTTGTTTTATATGCAACACCATGTTTCTAACATTCTTCCTCACTAACAGTTGAATGTCCTCTCTAAAGATGAAAAGGAGGACTTGTGGCACCTTAGAGACTGACAAATTTATTTGAGCATAAGCTTTTGTGAGCTACAGCTCACTTCATCAGATGCATTCAATGGAAAATACAGTGGGGAGATTTATATACACACACAGAGAACATGAAACAATGGGTTTTATCATACACATTGTAAGGAGAGTGATCACTTAAGATGAGCTATTACCAGCAGGAAGGGGGGAGGGGGAGAAAACCTTTTGTGGTGATAATCAAGGTGGGCCATTTCCAGCAGTTAACAAGAATGTCTGAGGAACAGTGGGGGGGGGGAATAACATGGGGAAATAGTTTTACTTTGTGTAATGACCAATCCACTCCC
The DNA here is from genome assembly GCF_009764565.3 of Dermochelys coriacea. Lineage (NCBI taxonomy): Eukaryota > Metazoa > Chordata > Testudines > Dermochelyidae > Dermochelys > Dermochelys coriacea. Next base: position 96,600,233 of record NC_050068.2, on the reverse strand, counting down.
AGTCTCTATTCAAACCTAAGTTAATTGTATCCAGTTTGCAAATTAATTCCAATTCAGCAGTCTCTCGTTGGAGTCTGTTTCTGAAGATTTTTTTTGTTGAAGGATAGCCACTCTCAGGTCTGTAATTGAGTGACCAGAGAGATTGAAGTGTTCTCCGACTGGTTTTTGAATGTTATAATTCTTGACGTCTGATTTGTGTCCATTGATTCTTTTACGTAGAGACTGTCCAGTTTGGCCAATGTACATGGCAGATGGGCATTGCTGGCACATGATGGCATATATCACATTGGTAGATGCGCAGGTGAATGAGCCTCTGATAGTGTGGCTGATGTGATTAGGCCATATGATTGTGTCGCCTGAATAGATATGTGGACAGAGTTGGCAACGGGCTTTGTTGCAAAGATAGGTTCCTGGGTTAGTGGTTCTGTTGTGTGGTGTGTGGTTGCTGGTGAGTATTTGCTTCAGGTTGGGGGGCTGTCTGTAAGCAAGGACTGGCCTGTCTCCCAAGATCTGTGAGAGTGATGGGTCGTCCTTCAGGATAGGTTGTAGATCCTTGATGATGCGTTGGAGAGGTTTTAGTTGGGGGCTGAAGGTGATGGCTAATGGCGTTCTGTTATTTTCTTTGTTGGGCCTGTCCTGTAGTAGGTGACTTCTGGGTACTCTTCTGGCTCTGTCAATCTGTTTCTTCACTTCAGCAGGTGGGTTTTGTAGTTGTAAGAATGCATTGAATTGAATTGGAATTAATTTGCAAACTGGATACAATTAACTTAGGCTTGAATAGAGCCTGGGAGTGGATGGGTCATTACACAAAGGAAAACTATTTCCCCATGGTATTTCTCCCCCCCACCCCACTCACCCACTGTTACTCAGATATGGTTCTCCTCTCCTGCTATTTTCCTCTTTCTTTCTGAATTCCCTGCCAGTTCTTCATTCACAATGGGTCATCACTCACCAGTTTAAGTCAAATGTTAGAGACAATATTCAATTTACATCTAAACAGATAGATGGATAGATATCTCTTACCTGAAAGAACCTGTTTTTTCACCTTTGCTGGCGACCAATCCCTACACACAGACTGTGATAGACTGACAACTTCCTAGACAAACTTTATTGAATTAAGTTTAACATTGCTGGGGTTCGTTGTATTAAAATGCAATTACGTATGTGTTATGGTATGGTATTATATGTATATACTTTCTCTGAAGATATTAGGAACTTCAAAGGAATTTTGGGGACAATACTTGGCGAAAACAACTGACCCATCTCAAATTCACCCTTTTGAAGCTATGCTATGGGAAGGAAAACCCATTGTCTACTTGCTCCTGGAAACTCCAGATCATAGACCCCCCTGGACTGTATAGAAGGGTGGACTAAACATGTTAGTGTGCTAAGTCTAAATTGAGGCTGTGATTAACTTGACCCATCCCCAACGGGATTCCTTGTGGACACAAGGACTGCTTCTGCCAGAATCCATGTTAGGACTGGGGTGAACTCTGGTAAGCTTATTAGCGTGCATATGGATTCTTTTGTTGTCGTTTTTTCCTGTATTTTTTACCTTAAGAATAACATAGGCTTATATAGAAAGAGGTGAATAGTACTTATAATCAGAACAATTACACCTGTTAGCCATCTCTGAAAGGAAAGCAAGTAGGTGTCCTTAGGCCCTCTGTCTGTGCTGGGAATAACTCAGTGAGGGCAGGGAACTGTGCAGCCTGGAACTACTCTGGTCAGAAAGGAGACACATGCGGGTCTTCACCCAGGAAGGCGACAGCTGGAGAGTTGGAAGCCTGAATGTGGGTGCTCTTGCTGGACCACTAAGAGGAAATACAGGAGCAGTTGCTCTGAACTGTGACCTAGACTGTAAGAACATTTTCATTGTATACATACATACATACATACATACATATATATATTTCACAATGATATTGATGACTTGTGAGACACTTTTATGAGACCTCACATTCTTTAGTGAACTAGAATGCACATACTGAGTCACGAGATTCCTGTAACACCCATGCATCCCTTCAGTGCCCCTTGCCAGTTGGTTACAAAGAGGTTCCTAGTCACATCTTCAAGGAATGTTCCTGCATTTTGCTGGGTCTCTCACTGTAGTCAATGCTCTCCATTCCCAGGGCCAAATCCTACTCATCAATGGGGCTGTGCCAGTGTAATGGAAAGCAGACTTGGGGCTCTAGCTTTTTCATGCCCCTTTCTCTCTCTAGACATGCATTGTATGTTTGGGTTCTGATTGATGCCAAGTGGAAGAGCTCCCTCATAGGTACATAAATAATTGGAGACCATTGATGATATTGTATCAACTTCCAGGGGATTCCATTTTTACTTGTGCTGACCAGTAAAATTGCTACTTGCACCCACTCTTTCCCCGAGACATTAAGTGGACTTAGCTATCACCAGAACAGTCCGGAATGTCCTGAAATTAGAGGGGTTGTTTGAATTTACAGAGGGTGGGGTTGGAAAATAACTATACTGGGAATGTTGCATGTAGAGTAGCACTTCAGTTCTGATCAGGCACCAGAAGAGACCAAGGGGGGGGGGGGTTCAGTACTGTAGTAAATGTAAACTACTAAAAAGAGAGATTTGACAAGCTAAGGAAACTCTTTTCTGTGCTTGTTTCATGTCAATTAAGATGATTAAAAGAAGCCCTCTTCTGCATAGTAAAGTTTCAAATCTATATTAAGTCAATGTTCAGCTGTAACCCTTTGAAAGAACAGCGATAACATTTTGTTCAGAATTACAAACATTTCGGAGTTATGAATAACCTCCATTCCCAAGTTCATAACTCTGAGGTTCTAATGTACCTAGCTGACCACTAGGGAGTCTAGAGAAATTCAGGAGGAGGAGGAGGGTTTGTTACTTGGGCTTCTTTCAACCCAAAACTCTTGGTAACTTTTACTCTGCGAGGTGGTGTCAGGAAATAAATCAGGGGAGACAGTCATCCAACCGATTAGATGGCTGGCATAAACAAGACAACACAAGAGTGCTTTCACTTAAAGCTAAACTTTACTTAGTCTCACATACTTACACACAGCATTTATACACACGTCCACAACAGGTTCGTAAAACACCCCCAACCTTTGATAATTACCAAAGCTGAGTGTGGCTCTTGAGTGGCACAGCGGCAGCCTATCTGCTGCTGGGGAACACAAGGTGCATCCAGAGGGAGAGTCCAGTCTTGAAGAGTCCCCCCCACCTCAAACTTTCCCCCTTTATTTATAAGTTAGTAATAGAATGACATGTCCCCTAAAGAAAACTTGTCAAGTAAGAGGCTCTCTTCTGATTATTGATTAACCAGGTGTGGGTTTTTCCACAGTTAGCAGCCTTGAGGCCCCAATAGACATTCCTGGGACACATCCTGCTCTTCTAAAATGCATGTATCAGCAACTTCAACACAATTCTTACCAGGAAGGACAGGGGTCAAGCTGCCCTCTCTGTGGCACCCAACCCCCCCGGCTTAAACTGAGACTGCCAAATGGCCAATTTACAGCCTGCTGCCTTGGCTGCTTTTAGCAATAAGCCATAGTGGTTTCAGGCACTTTACTGATTTGGCAAAGTCTCTCCTTACAGGTTTAGGGAAATTCCTGTGCAGCTGAGCCCCCATCAATGAAAAGGGGATCGTGCTTTCAAAAGCCTGGTATCCTATTGTGAGGCTCTTTAGAAAAGCACTGCAAAAAAAAAAAAAAAAAGTGCCCCATCGGTTGCCAGGAACACATTACCATACAGTGTCAAGCCTTCATTATTTTATCCTAAAATCTTGGTTTTAATTGATATTACCTTAAGTCCCATCTATACACCTCTTCACATCTTGTGAGAGAGAAGTGTAATTTCTCCTCTGAATGTTCAGAGGTATTCACATCAATCCAGCGTAAGGAGAGATTTTGCTTTTAGCTGTTTTGAAAAACCTTGCAGCATCTTGATAGAGAAAAATTGGAAAGGGAGTTTAATTATCGTAAAAATTTCACCTCTCCCCATTGATATAATTAAGATGGTGACCGTATCGGGACACTTTGACTTACATAAAACAGCAGTTAGTTTTAAGAATAAGACGTTAGATAAATAGTAATTAGTGATAGGGCCACTACACACGCCTCTCGTTGTGCCAAGGCTTTAAGAGGTTAATGTGATAAATTTGTTCTTCTTTCCGGTGTCCTGGCTGACACACCTTGTAGGTTACTTCCCCCACAGGTTCAACAACCTCATAGGGCCCTTGCCCTTGGGCCAAAAGCTTGCTTTCTGTCATGGGTACCAACACCATCACCCGATCTCCTGGTTGGAACTGTCGGACTTTTGCCTGGCGATTGTAATGGGTTTTCTGGGCCTGCTGCACCTTTTCCAAGTGTTCCTGTACGATAGGAGTGACCCGGGCTATCCATTCTCACATCTGCAACATGTGGTCAATTATATTTCTCCCCTCATTGGGTTCCTCTTCCCAGATTTCTTTTGCAATATCTAGTATGCCACGGGGGTGGCATCCATATAATAATTCAAAGGGGGAAAATCCAGTTGAAGCCTGAGGTACCTCCCGGATTGCAAACATGAGGTAGGGTAGTAGGGTGTCCCAGTCCTTCCCATCCCAACTTACCATTTTCCTTATCATTGCCTTGAGGGTTCAGTTAAACCTTTCTACCAGCCCATCAATCTGTGGATGATGGATTGAAGTTCTCAGGGTATGTATATGGAGCAGCATACAGAGGTCCTTCATTAGCTTTGACATAAATGGGGTACCTTGTCTGTTAATATCTCCTTTGGTAGCCCCACTCAAGCAAAGATCCCCACTAACTCTTTACCTATCGTTTTAGAGGCCATGTTCTGCAGGGGGGTGGCTTCTGGGTAGCGAGTAGCATAATCCAGAACAATAAGTATATACTGGTGGCCCCAGGCTGTCTTCTCCAGGGGTCCCACCAGTCCATGGCTATTCGCTCGAAGGGGACCTCTATGATGGGAAGCGGTACTAAAGGTGCCCTCAAGTGGGGACGGGGACTGTGCGGCTGACACTCCGGGCAGGCTGCACAGTACCTCCGCACTTCTTCATGTATTCCGGGCCAGAAGAATCATCGCAAAACCCATGCCAGAGTCTTCTCTACCCCCAAATGCCCCCCAAAAGGATGACTATGGGCCAGACTTAATACAGCATTCTGGTGTTTTTGAGGTACTAGGATCTGCTGTATCTTCTGCCCCTGTACTGGTACAACCTGGTATAAGAGATTCTTCTTCATTATGAAGTAGGGTCCTGGTCCCTGAGTTTTCCCTTCCATGGGTACCCCATCTGTTTTGGTCACCTCCTTCCTAAAGTTGTCGTACCTTGGGTCTTCAGCCTGGGACCGTCCAAAATTTCCCCTCCCGGGGCTAATCTGCCTGAGATCTAGGGGGCCAGACTCTGTTGCCTCTACTGGTTCAGAGGCATTAGGGTGTGGGTCAGACTCGGGTGCTTCTCCCTCCTGGGTGGCCTCCTTTTCAGCTGCTCGGGTCTGCCTACCTACGAGAGCGACCCTCTGGCTTGGGCCAGTATTTGGGTTCCCAAGGCCTTAGCTTTCCTTCTTTCCCTTTTCGTCTTTCTATGCCGTCTGGGAGTGGAGAACAAATTTGGGGATATTTCTGAAAAGGTTGGGGGCTGACAGTCTACTGTGGATGCCTCACTACTTTCAGAGCTTCCCCCAATTGCCCTACCAGGAGTAAGTCTTCAAACCCTGGGAAGTCCCTCTCTATGAGCACTGGGTATGGGAGTTTAGGGACTACACCTGCTGCTACCTCAGTAGTGTTCCCCTGAATCTCAATTTTTACTGGGATGGTGGGGTAATAACCAACTGTCCCATGGATGCATGTTATCCCCGTACACTTAGCCCACAGCAGCTGACTACGCTTCACGAGCTTCCCCAAAACAAGAGTGATAGCACTCCCTGAATCAACCAGTGCTGTAGTCTCTACCCCATTTAGCTTCACTCGTCTAGTGTATGTATGTGGGGTTAGTGAGACCCCCACAAGGTGGAGTAGGGAGCATGGGTCTGCCCAGTTCCCCAGGTTACACTGCATAAGCTCCTTGGCATTGGGATACTGTGCAGCTATGCATCCCCACTCCCTGCAGGTGTAACATCTGTATGGAGCCCCAGGTGTTCCTCGGTCTCTTGGTTTGGGCAGTTTATCACAATCCTCTTTCCCCTCAGTGCTCTGACTCTGACTTCTGGTGGACCTTCAGCCCCTTTCTTTTTCCACCTGGGCTCTCCAGGTGGCCCAGTCACCTGAGCTCTAGGGCTTTGTGCTACTAGTTTAAGCCAGGGTGCTTCTTCCTTAACTGGTCGGGTCAGCTCCCTTGCCGTCCTTCACCTTCCTACCAGCGCGACAACCTCATTGTAGGTGGAGGGGTCGTTCTGGTTTACCCAGGCACGAAGGTCTGGCAGTAGTCCTCTCATGTACCAGTCGATGACAAAAAGAAAAGGAGTACTTGTGGATGACAAGAACTCTAGCATCTCCTCCAGACTTCAGGACTCAGTTCGTAACCACTTTCATGTGAGATGGATGAGGTCATATAATTGGGACCACGGGGTTTTGTTTTCCTCATTCCTCCACTCATGATATCGCTGGGCCCGCGCTGCGGTCATTACCCCAGATCTGGCCAGGATCTCTGTTTTCAGCTGGGGGTAGTCTGCCGCAGCCTCTTTAGGCAAATCATAATAGGCCTTCTGGGCCTCCCCACACAAGAATGGAGCAAGGATGCCAGACCACTGTTCTCGGGGCCAAGCCTCCCGCAGGGCTGTCCTCTCAAAGGCCAGGAAGTATGCCTCTATATCATCCTCTCGCTTCATTTTCTGCAGCCAATTGCTGGCCCGCATGATCTGTGTCCCATCATGGCCACGGTTCAGCTCTGTAAGGGCCTTTACCTGGTTTACTAGTTCCCACAACATACCCAGTCTTGAGCAGCCTGGTCCATCAGCAGGCGATTAGTCTTTAGCTGCAGCCGCACTGCCTCCTGTTGGGCGGCTGCCTGGACACAAGTAGCCTCACGTGGGGCAGCTGTGGCTTGTATCAGTGCCCGCACTACATCCTTCGTTGTGGTGAAAAAAATAAACCCTCTCCTTTTTTTCCCCCCTTTTCTCCAGACACCCTCCTTCTTCTGCCGCACTGTGCATGCCAGATCCCACTTCAAACACCAGTTGTAACAAAGTTCCTCCTCTACCTTGGTGGGTCTTGCACTTATTGACGGATTTGCTCGCCTTGGAGCTTCACGGCAGCCCTCAACTTGGCCATTTTCATGAACCCGTAGTCGAGGTCAACTCCTCCTGTTTCTGACCAGGAGTTGGGAGGGAACCTGGGTCCGCCTTCTACTCCAGGTTCCAGCCTAGAGTCCTGTGGAATGCAGCTGTCTAGAGTGCCTCTTGGAACAGCTGTGTGACAGCTACAACTCCCTGGGCTACTTCCCCCTGGCCTCCTCCCAACACCTTCTTTCTCCTCACCATAGGACCTTCCTCCTGGTGTCTGAAAATACTTGTATTCCTCAGTTCTCATCTCCTAGTACCTCTTGCTCCCCATTCCTCACACGTGCACCACAAACTGAGGTGAGCTCCTTTTTAAACTCAGGTGCCTTGATTAGCCTGCCTTAATTGATTCTAGCAGCTTCTTGATTGGCTGCAGGTGTTCTAATCAGCCTGTCTGCCTTAATTCTCTCCAGAAGGTTCCTGATTGTTCTGGAACCTTCCCTGTTCCCTTACCCAGGGAAAAGGGACCTGGTTAAAGGGGAACCAATAGCTCTTCCTTTGATTACTTTCCTATAGTTCTTGGCGCTGTTCACCTCAATCCCAGACACCTGTCCCTTTTGCGGCATGAGGGAAACCCTGGCATGCACATACCTGGAGTGTGCCAGGCTGCAAACCCTATTCCAGCTCCTCACCAATATTTTATTATGCTTTTGGTTGCACTTTTCCCCTCACCTTCTTATTTATGCACTCCCTATCCATGGCCCCACAAAGTCACGGGATCTTCTGGTCAACCTCCTCCTGGCCCTAGCTAAAATGGCCATCTATAAAACCAGAGTGAGGAGGTTGGCTGATGGAGTCTCCTGTGACTGTGGGGCCTATTTCCGATCCTTGGTCCATTCACGTATCCGGGCAGAGTTCCTCTGGGCGGCGTCCTCTGACTCCCTTGATGCCTTTGAGGAGCAGTGGGCGCTGTCCGGGGTTCTCTGCTCGGTGTCTCCGTCCGGTTCCCTTCGTTTCACCCTTTGACCGCACTCCTGTTCCTGTTATTTCATTAGTTGTCCCCTGGAATTATTTGGTATCTAGGTCCTGTGGATTCCCCTTTTAGGCTGGGGGGGGATCCTTTAGCAGTGGATGGGCTTCGCCCGCCCACTTCCCGGATCCCAATAGGATTACTCTCCTGTAGCCCTCTGGCCTGGAGGAAGAAGGAGGGAGAGGGCTGCTGCTGGTGCTGCTGCTAGGCCCTGGGCTCTCCTTGCTGCTGTTGCTACTCCAGCTGCTCCCCTGGCTAGGCCAGATACCACCCCCCTTCTCTGTTACCTGGTTGCTGGCCAATTGCTGGACCCCCCACCCTTGGGTGCTGCTACTGCTCCAACTGCAGCCCCTTGGGGGGGCCTGCTGGCCTACTCCCCAGAGGGGGAGGAGTGAGAGACCCCACCCCAGCCGTTGCTGCTGTGGACACCACCAAACCCACCACCTGAGAGAGGTCCTCCCTGCCTGCCTGGACCACCATCTGGAGTTCCTGGAGCTGCTGCTGCAGAGTCTGCTGTCTGGAGCTGCTGAAGCCCCGAGGAGGAGAAGAATAGGACCATCTACCTGTGATGGGAGCACCTAGAGACTTTGCAGACCACCGTGAAGGGGGCCTTAAGACTGAGTAACTTTCAAACTGTACTCTTGTGGTGGGGGTCTTGACCGTGTTTCCAGGGACACATGGGGTGTGGCGTGGAGCTGCCCCCGATCCATCTGTATCCCCCCAACACCCATCACTACCACCGTTGCCCCCTCCACCACCCCCACTGGCTGTATACCATGTGCCTCAGCTCCTGCCTCTAGACTCAGCTGCTTGCTTGGCTTGCCATGCCCTGATTCCACCCTTTGGCCCAGAAGCAGCAATCAGCCTAAACAGACTTTGTGCAAGCGCACGTGGGCGCATGTATTCCCCCCCCCGACTGCCTACCTCACAGCTTTGTCCTTGCAACTAGCCCCATTTGCCCTTTGCAGCTTTTGCCCCCGCTTATGCCCCAGCCCCGCCTTACTAGCTTCAATTTGTTTGCCTGCCCCGCCCATTTCCTTCTGCAGCCTTTGTTTGTTTGCCCTGCCCTAGCCTCTGAAGCTAGCCCCTTGGTTTCCCAGCCCTAACTCCAGCCAGCTTAGCCCCTTGCTCCGTGTGCCCATGCCCCCTCCCATGCGCTTGTGCAACTCCCCATTTTAGTTTCAACCCTCTTCACTGCACCCCCAATGCTGTTGAATCCTCCCCCCGCCAGTGCAGCTAGAGGAGCCGGAATTCCATCTCATGTCTGCGACTGACCCCTAACCCCTGATTGCCCCCGTCCAGCCCACCCCTTTTGGCGCCCTCCTCCCCTGCCTGCAGCCTAGCGGGGAGGAGTGGTCGACCTGCTTCCCCTTTCCCCTCCTCCTTCTGGTGTCTCCCCTTTCCTCCCTGCTCACGATGGCGGGGGACGAGACGGGTGGGGCCCCTCCAGCAGCCCCAGCTACCCCTCCCCCGCCTGCCCCTCCGTCACCCCCCCAAGCCTCTACCTCCGCTGCCGAACCATCTGCCACCGCCCCCGCTGGGGCACCAGCAGCGACGGGAACCGGGATGACCTCCGCTGCTGCCACATCCTTCCCCCCCTCAGATTCTGGGGGAGCCCCCCCAGCTGGTGGGAAGGGCCCCGCTAAAAAGACCAGGCCCTCCATGGCCGGGACTGCCCCTACTGCCCTGGCCCCACCACCGGCTGTGGCATCCCTCCCCACTGTTCCCTCCACCAGCTCTGCGGGTGTCCCTCCCCCAGCCCCTAGGGTGTACGCCCATGTGGCGGCAGCCCCCCCCCCGCCGCTACGTCATCTCTCCTGCCCACCACCTCCGCTACCATCTATAGCGGCCGGGGCCCCTTTCCCACCATGACCATTGCCTCCTGGTGCCCGCCTCACCCCATGTGGAGACCTATGTGCGGGCGTTGGCGAGGGTGGTGGGGCCCACGGCCATTGTGGCAGCCTCCAAAATGTATTGCAAGGTCGTCGTCTTCTTAGCATCAGAGGCCGCTGCCCAGGAGGCGGTGGAGAAGGGCCTGGTGCCAGGGGGCGTGTTCATCCCACTGGAGCCGCTATAGGACCTGAGCGTCTGCCTGGTCCTGACTTCCATCCCTCCCTTTCTTTCCAATGCCACCCTGTTACCCGCCCTCTCTACCCTGGGGAAACCCATCTCTGTCATCAGCCCTCTCCTGTTGGGCTGCAAAGACCCCGCCCTCCGTCACGTCCTCTCGTTCTACCGGCAAGTGCAGCTTCAACTGCCGCTGGCGGCGCGTGACGGAGAGGTGCTGGAAGGGTCCTTCCTAGTCCCCTACCAGGGGACCCATTACCGGGTGCACTACTCCACGGGGGAGGTCCGGTGCTACCTCTGACGGGCGATGGGGCACATCCGGAGGGACTGCCCCTTAGCCCGGCAAGGAGGGGCATCCGGGACTCCTGAGCCCCAGCAGGCACCGGCCCTGTCATCACCGGCGCCCCTGGCTGCCCGGTGCCCGAAACCACCCCTCCTCCTTCCCAGTCCACCATTGCTCCCGCTCGGGCCCAAGGGGCACCTCCACAACTATGCCCAGACGAGCAGGAGAGCCCCGCTCCTGCTGCTTGCAATCTGGCGGGACCTGTGGAGGAGGGTGTGGCAGGGACACCACTGGCCATGGGAGAGGGCCCACCCCAAGGGGAATCTTCCATCCCTTGTTCTGCCCCACTGTTATCCCCTCGAAGTTCCTGAGCCATCGCTTCTGCCCCCTGACACGACCCCTGCTAGCCAGCCGCCAGATGATGCCATGGAGGGCTGGGCCCTAGTCCAGGGGAAGCGGGGCAAGCGGAAGGCTCGAGCTCCGCTCCTCCCATCTGACGCGGAGGCCCCCTGGAAGACCAGGAAGGGGGGCACTGATGCCGAGCCTTCCGCTCTACCCACGGGTGTGTTCCATCCACCAGAGCCGGCTGGGGAAGACGTGGCAGCACTGGAAGGCAGTATCTCCCCTCCCCTCCGAGGCCCCCGAGGGAGCCCCCCCTGCCCTGGTGCCATCTGAAACCTCAGTGTGCCCCGAGGCGACTGTCGCGTCAGGTGCCGGCAGGGAGAATCCCGGGATGGCAGAAAATGATTTCCTGTCCATATATGAGGAGATCGAGGCCCTGGGTCTGACCCAGGTCACCCAGGGGGAGGATGACCCTATGCCAGCGGGCCTCGATCTGGGCGACTTCACGCCAGCCCCCCTTTCCCTATGCTCCCTCCCCCTAACTGTTGCTTCCACTCCCACCTCCGAGGAGCCCCTGGACTCCTCCATCAACCTGGCTGCAGATGGCACCCCGCTGAGGGCCACCGAGCCTGTTGAGGCGACAGCCAGTGCCACACGGCCGGGACCCGAGACACCAGGGGCACCCCTCATTGGTGAGGAACATTCGACCTCCTTCCCGGGAGGGGACCCTACAGAAGAGAGTCCACCTCCTGATGCTGTGGCTGCCAAATCCACCATAGAGCCAGTGCCCGGCATCACTGAGAGCCCTCTCCCCGCCCAGAATCTCGCCTCTAACCCTGTCCCTGCCCTTGTCACTATCCCGTCTACCTTCCGAGATGTTATTGCCGCCCCTGGGGCTGTCTCCTTCCCTTTTCCAATGGATGACCCCCAGGGAGCGGCCTTTGTGTTTACCCATCCCGACCCACCAGGGGCTGCTATCCTCCCTCCGCCGTCCCCTATCGCCCCAGGGTTCGAGGCTGGCCTACTGGCGCCAACCCATCAGGAGCCCCGTCGGGAGTCCGCACCCTGTCTGCCCATCTCGGTGGGCCACGGGGCTGTACCAAGGGCCCCGTCGGGGAGAAACCAGGAGACCATAACCTCACCTCCCCATGCGCTGCGAGAGGAGTTGCAGGAGTTTTTAGAAGACATCCGTGGCTCCTGCAACAAAGTACAGCTTGCTCTCCAGCGATGGGGGGACTTTCATCAAATCCTCCAGGCTGCAAGGGCCCTCATGGGGGAGGGTAAAAGGACCGGGAAGCAGGGTGCCGTAGCCTACCAGTGGGTCCGCCTCTTCCGTGACTTCTTACTCACCTACGGGGTAGGTCACAGACTGCTGCGCGGCCCGTCGGGAGCCTTGAGCGTCCCTGCCGGTGAGGCTCCCCCCAGCGCTCCTCATGGCACCTCTTACCATCACAACATTGAACACCCACGGCTGTAGGATGGGTCTCCGCAGGTCCCAGGTGCTCTCCTTCCTTTGCGAAGGGGGGTACTCTGTGGTTTTCCTGCAGGAGACCCATACAGATCTGACTGCCAAAGACAGCTGGCGGCTGGATTGGGGGGACAGGGTCTACTTTAGCCATCTCACAGTTGGTACGGCTGGAGTGGTGACCCTGTTCTCGCCCAACCTACGGCCCGAGGTGCTGGGGGTCGCTGAGGCTGTGCCGGGCCGCCTGCTGCACCTCCAGGTCCGCATGGAGGAGCTCGTAGTCAACCTCGTTAACATCTATGCCCCTGCAGCGAGCCCGGAGCAGCTGCAATTCTATCAGCAGGCGTCCGGCTTCCTCGGGACCTTGGATCCTCATGAGTGCCTGGTCTTGGGAGGGGACTTCAACATCACTCTCAAGGAACGGGACCGCTCGGGGACCGAGCAGAGCCTGGCCGCCGCCGCCATCCTCCAGGAGATAGTTGAACACCACTCCCTGGTGGACATCTGGCATGACCACCACCCGATAACAGTTCCACGTTCACCTTTGTCTGGGTGGAGGCCCATCAGTCACGCCACTCCCGGTTGGACCACATTTATTTATCATGCTTCCATCTTTCACGAGCCCACTCCTCCAGCATCCGGCCGGCCCCATTTTCTGACCATCATTTAGCCACCATGACGGCCTCCCTCTGCGCGGAGAGGCCGGGGCCGGCCTATTGGCATTTCAACAACAGCTTGCTGGAGGACGCAGGCTTCGTGGCGTCCTTCCGGGAGTTCTTGCTGGCCTGGCGAGGGCAGTGGTGTGCCTTTCCCTCGGCACGGTGGTGGTGGGACCTAGGGAAGGTGCGTGCCCAGCTCTTCTGCCATGACTACACCCTGGGCGCCAGCCGACAGAGGGATGCAGCGATAGAGCAGTTGGAACGGGAGGTCTTAGAGCTGGAGAGGCGTCTGGCTGCCAGCCCCGAGGATCTGCCCCTCTGCGGAGCGTGCCGGGAGAAGCGGGAGGAGCTCCGGGCCCTCGAGGACCATCGGGCCCGAGGTGCCTTTGTTCGATCCCGCATCCGTCTCCTTCGGGAGATGGATTGCGGCTCCCGCTTTTTCTACGCCCTGGAGAAAAAGAGGGGGATCAAGAAACATGTCATCTGCCTTCTGGCAGAAGATGGCATCCCCCTCACGGATCCGGTGGAGATGTGCGGGAGGGCGAGAGCCTTCTACGCAAGCCTTTTCTCCCCGGATCCGACCGATCCTAACACTTGCAGAGTGCTCTGGGAGGAGCTCCCTATGGTCAGCGTGGGTGACTGAGACCGGCTAGAGCTGCCTCTCACTCTGGCCGAGTTCTTGGAAGCCCTCCGTCACATGCCCACCAATAAATCTCCGGGCATGGATAGGCTGATCATGGAGTTCTACCACGTGTCCTGGGACGTCCTCGGCCCAGACCTAGTCACTGTTTGGGCAGAGTCTTTGCAGAGCGGGGTCCTCCCTTTTTCATGCAGGCGAGCCGTGCTCGCCTTATTGCCCAAGAAGGGAGACCTCCGTGATTTACAAAATTGGCGTCCCGTCTCGCTCCTCAGCACAGACTACAAAGTCATGGCAAAAGCAATCTCGCTGCGGCTAGGGTCCGTGCTGGCGGACGTGATCCACCCAGACCATACCTACACCGTCCCGGGCAGCAGCATCTTCAACAACCTATATTTGGTCCGGGACCTTTTGGAACTCGGGTGTAGAGATGGTCTGTCGTTCACCCTCCTGTCCTTAGATCAGGAGAAGGCATTCAACAGAGTGGGTCACGGGTATCTCCTGAGCACTCTGCAAGCGTTTGGCTTTGGACCCCAATTTTTTGGTTTTCTCCGGGCGCTGTACGCTTCCACAGAGTGTCTGGTCAGGCTCAACTGGACCCTGACCGAACCGGTCAGCTTCGGGCGAGGAGTACGGCAGGGGTGCCCCCTCTCAGGCCAGCTGTATGTTCTGGCGATCGAGCCCTTCCTCTGTCTCCTCCGAAGGAGATTGACAGGGTTGGTGCTGCGGGAGCCGGAGCTGCAGCTGGTCCTGTCGGTGTACACTGATGACATGCTCCTTGTGGTCCAGGACCCGGGCGCCTTGGCGCGGGTGGAGGCTTGCCAGGCCATCTATTCATCAGCCTCCTCCATGCGGGTCAACTGGGTCAAGAGCTCTGGCTTGGTGGTAGGGGACTGGTGGCAGGCGAACTCCCTCCCACCCGTGCTTCAGGCCATCCGGTGGAGCACGGGTCCGCTGCTCTATCTTGGCATTTCCCCTTTCTGCCACGTATCCCTCTCCGCCGGAGAACTGGCAGAATTTAGAGGGTGGGGTGACAGAGCGGCTCCAGAAATGGACAGGACTACTCCGGTGCCTCTCCCTTCGAGGGAGAGTGCTGGTGCTTAATCAACTAGTCCTGTCCATGCTCTTGTACCGGCTCAACACCCTGGTCCCGGCCCCGGGATTCCTGGCCAACCTCCGGACATCAATTCTGGAGTTCTTTTGGTCAGGACTGCACTGGGTCCCTGCAGGGGTTCTCCATCTACCTCTGGAGGAGGGAGGGCAGGGCCTGAAGTGTCTGCACACTCAGGTCCATGTCTTCCGCCTCCAGACCCTGCAGAGGCTCCTTTATGGTGCAGGTAGTCCGGCGTGGAGCATACTGGCACACGCCTTCCTGCGCCGCTTCCGAGGGCTCCGATACGACCGGCAGCTCCTTTATCTCCATCCGAGAGGTCTTCTGCGAGACCTCTCCGGGCTGCCGGTCTTCTACCAGGACCTCCTCTGGACCTGGAAACTGTTTTCAACAACCAGGTCCGTGGCAGCCACCGAGGGGGCAGATCTCCTCGCGGAGCCCCTGCTACACAACCCCCAGCTCCATGTGCAGGTGGCGGAGTCGCACTCGGTGCGCCAGAGGTTGGTCTGGCAGAAGTCACAAGAGTCGGAGACCTCCTGGACTGCAACGGGGGAGACTGGCTGGATCCCCTGACGCTCGCTCAGCACATGGGGTTCTCCAGACCTTGTACTCCCTGGCACATACTTCAGGAGGTGAAGGCCGCTTTGCCGCCCGCTGCTCGGGTTTATCTTGACCGGGTCCTGCACAAGGGCATGCTCCGCCCACCCTCTACCCCAGGCCCGCTGGACCTTTTAATTGGACCCCTGGACCCAACCGACCCCCTCACCCCTTCATTGTAAGCCAGCTACACTGCAGCCGGTCTGCTTTCAAACCGCGCCAAGAAAACATCTATACACACTCGTGCTCCACACCCTTCATGCCCTCACCCTTGTGTCCTGCCCCGATACAAAATGGCGGGACCTCCTGCCACCTTTGGAGGGTGAGCAGCACCGGTGGGCCAGCCTATATTCCACCTTAGTCCCGAGGCCCGCCAGGGATGTCAGTTGGTGGCTCCTTCATGGAGCCGTGAGCATGGGCGTGTTCTTGGTGCGGTTCACCTCAATCCCAGACACCTGCCCCTTTTGCAGCGTGAGGGAAACCCTGGCACACACATACCTGGAATGTGCCAGGCTGCAGACTCTATTCCGGCTCCTCACCAATATTTTCTTATGTTTTTGGTTGCACTTTTCCCCTCACCTTCTTTTTTATGCACTCCCTATCCGTGGCCCCACAAAGTCACGGGATCTCGTGGTCAGCCTTCTCCTGGCCCTAGCTAAAATGGCCATCTATAAAACCAGAGTGAGGAGGTTGGTCGATGGAGTCTCCTGTGACTGTGGGGCTTATTTCCGATCCTCGGTCCATTCATGTTTCCGGGCAGAGTTCCTCTGGGCGGCGTCCTCTGACTCCCTTGACGCTTTTGAGCAGCAGTGGGTTCTGTCCGGGGTTCTCTGCTCAGTGTCCCCATCCAGTTCCCTTAATTTGACCCTTTGACCACACTCCTGTTCCTGTTTATTTCATTAGTTGTCCCCTGGAATTATTTGGTATCTAGGTCCTGTGGATCCCCTTTTTAGGCTGGGGGGGGATCCTTTAGCAGTGGATGGGCTTCGCCCGCCCACTTCCCGGATCCCAATAGGATTACTTTCCTATAGCCATCTGACCCAACCCTGTCACAATATATACACATGTATTACATTGTAACTGTTATATGATCTACATATTCCGTGTCGTCCGTGTCTTTTATTTTGCTGCCCCACTTCATTCCTAGATATAATTCTTTTGTATTTTATGTATTCTTTTTTGCTTCTATTAAAAATACTGTACTTACTTATTTTTTAAAATAAATAATGCTTATGTTTTTGAAGACTTTCTGTTTGTGTGTGTGTTAGTCCTTGAGCAGAAGGCTGTGTCTCAATTTTCCCTCTAATTTTTTCCATTCTTACACAGAATAAATTTTATGTGCACTGAGGTATGTGTGGATGTGTGCCACCTTAGAAACAAAAAACCTAGATATAATTTTTTTAAAGTTACCATAGGTATAATTAATGTAGCCAAGACAGGTTAGGCATATTAGAACTCACTATTCAAAGAATTAAATTTAAGTGTAAGAGAAATAAAAATTATGAAATGCATAGATCAGTCAAACTAAAATAACGCACTTTGAAAGAAGAAAATTACAGAGAATATATGTGCATTGCAGAAAGTACCAAGTAGTACCAACAACCATAATACAAGTATGTGCTGGAAGGTGGGTGTGAAAGATTGTGTGTGACACAGAGATTGTGTGTGTGTGCTGGCTGCTGGGGAATTTTCTGAGACATGCCAAGCACTGTCCCTTTAAGGCACTCACTGAAAGCTCTCCTGGTCCTGAGCCCTGTCTCCCCTTCCCCACTCTGTGGAGCTGGGGTACAAAGGCAGGGTGGAGGGGGAGACACTGTGTGTGTGTGAGAGAGAGAGAGAGAGCTGGCTTCTGGGGAAGTCTCAGAAACTATGCGCTGTCTCTAAGGCACTCACTCACCGCCTGGAAGGCTCATTCAGACCTCAGAAGGCAGCGGCTCTCTTCTGCTAGGAGTCCTGAGTCCTGTCTCCTCTCCCCTGCTGGGTGGAGATAGGGTACAGGGGTGGGGGGCGTGGGACACCCTGACATCAGCACCCCTTTACCCCACACACTCTGCAGAGCTAGCAGGAGGGTCCCGGGAACAACTGCAGGGGCAACGTGGCTGCAAAGCAGCGAAGGGAGGGGAAACTGAACACATGCTGCTGGATGTGCGTGGCTCTGCTAATCAAGTACACAGCACTTGAATCGCTACTGGGTGACCAAACAGCTTAGAGGGAACACAGCTGTATCCGTGTCCTTTCAGGGGTTAGCAAGACTAGCTTGCTCTGGGGAGCCCTCTGCAGGTTGGAGACAAGCCCCCTGGTAACACCCTGGCAATTCCTTTAGGGCCACAACCTTGTTACCCTTTCCTTAAATTAGAAGTGCTACTGTAGGCTAATTAATTGGTGTCTAAAATTTAGGGTAACACCAGGACCAAAGAGTGAAATTGAACTCAAAGCCTCTGAATATTTACAGTAGATATGCAGTTTGGCATAAATACAATATAGAGTTTAAGGACTCTGAGTAAGACATGAACTCCACTTTTACTTATTCCCTTGATGAGGTAAAAATCTATTATGTCGGTTGAGACTCCCTGCTTTGCTTCCTTGAGAATACAGCAGCTTTTATGGCTTAAGTTAATTTAATATGAACTAAATTGGTCAGACAGCTCTGACAAAAATTTCTTTGTGTGCCTTCCTTTGGGTCAAAATAAATTCAAAGGTATGTTGAACTCAAGTGATGTAGAAGACCAATCACCAAACTAGTGAGAGAGGTGCTTAGTTAAGCATCTAATAAACATCTTTTGGAGCTGGTAGGCCCAGTTCCTTAAATAAAATTCTTGTTGATTTCAGTGGGAATTAAGCACCTAAATATCCTTGAGAGTCTGGGCTCTTTAGTGCCTTTTCTCAAATTTTGTGTTAGAAACAGCTACTGACTAACTACTCCTTACTTTACCACCAGCAAGGAAAATCTTTACTATTCAGCTAACAAAGCATCTTTTAAGAATAAGGATTGTGAAATCATAGCAGAGATTCAAATATCCATTCATTATTAAAGGAGCTAAAAGTCATCTACCATTGACTCCCATCTCAACAGAATGATCTAATTTGCCTTGGTCTGTCCTGAATCTTATAATGCAAAAGACCACCATGAATATGTGCATAGTGAGACACTGCTCAAAGAGGGTAGAGGCGTGAGCAACCTTTTCCCCCCCTCCCCTTTCTGTCCTTTAATAGTGTTAGATGGAATCCTATGGGTGAGAGAGAATGAGTTGCAAAAGGACATAAAGGACTTGCAAATTTCAGCCACCATAGGATTGGCAGTTAACAGGGCATATAGGGCACTGGTGAACAAGGGCCAACTTAAGGTTGGAAGGGCGCACCTCCAAAAGGGAGGCTTAGCCTCCCCTAGCCTCTTATACCCACCACCCATGCACATCATGCTGGATTCCAAAGCAGCTGCAACCCTTCCCAGCTTGAAATTATCCACAAACTCTGTAAGTTTGCTCTCCATGCCATAAATCATTTGTAGTCATTTTCTGAGTGCCAAGAAAAATATCTTAAACTACAACTTTTTTTAACAGCGTCTCCTAATTCATAAAACCTTGATCTTCCCCCCTTTTTTTCCCCCTCGAGTGCGAGGAAAATCAGCAGTCAGCTCTGGGCTAAGTACCAGAAACCAAACACAAGTCTGTGAGACCGCTACAGCGCGCTGAAAATTAGCGGTCTGGCGAGGAAGCTCTTCTGTAACCTTAACAGGTTTCAGAGTCGCAGCCGTGTTAGTCTGTATCCGCATAAAGAAAAGGAGGACTTGGGGCACCTTAGAGACTAACACATTTATTAGAGCATAAGCTTTCGTGAGCTACAGCTCACTTCATCGGATGCATTTGGCTTATCTTAAGTGATCACTCTCCTTACAGTGTGTATGATAAGCCCATTGTTTCATGTTCTCTGTGTGCGTGTATATCAATCTCCCCTCTGTATTTTCCACCGGATGCATCGGATGAAGTGAGCTGTAGCTCACGAAAGCTTATGTTCAAATAAATGTGTTAGTCTCTAAGGTGCCCCAAGTGCTCCTTTTCTTTTTGTAAGCTTAACGGGGGTGTGACAACCCTCACGCTGAGACGTGAGCTGGGGCTCTGAGGGCTCTGGAGACGGAAAGGCGGTGGAGTTGTGCGGGCAGATCGCGGCCGGCTGAGCCACAACCTCTTCGCTCCTTGATATTCCCGCCCCGTCGCCGGGCGAGGGCTGCCTGTGTTCCCGCTGCCGCCCCCTCCGCCCTCCCTGACCCGTCTCCCCATTCTCCCGGCATCTGAGAGCGGAGGCGTGTCCGCGCCTGAGAGCCTGGGGATAGGCGGGAAGGAAGGCGGGAGCGGGGAGGAGGGGGAGCTGCCAGCCCCTCTATGACAGGGAGCAGGGGCCGCCGCGGAGGGGGCGGGCAGACGGTGCTCTGGGGCCGCTGGAGGCGGGCGGGGAGCAGCAGCAGCAGCAGCAGCAGCGCGGTCACCCCCGCGGCTCGCTCCCCTCTCCTGGCGCAGCCGGAGTCGCCCTGCCGGGCTGCAGCTACCGCGGAGCCGGCGGGCGGAGGAGGCGCCGCGCGGGGACCCTGCTGCGCCGCGGCCGCCGCCTGAGGTGAGAGCAGCGAGGCAGGGGCTGGGATGCCGCCCTCCGTCTTTTCTCTCCTGTTGCGCGCGAGTACGGGTCTGTAACCAGCCTTCGGGCCGGGCCCGCCCGTGGCGCCCCCGCTGGGCTGGTTTGGGAGCTCTCGGTCCCGCCGGGCGTCCGCCGCAGCCAGCGGGGCTTCGCCGGCCTCGGCGGCTGCCGGGGCCCCACATTGGGGAGGGCGAGATCGGGCTTCGCAGAGCCCCGGGCTTCGCTGATGGAGGGAGCCCGGTGCAGGACCCTCTCCAGCCAGGCCCAGCTAGACTCGCCTTCTCCTCCTCCTCTCCCGAGTCACCCGGCCGCCTCCCTCGCGTTGGCTCGGCTCGGCTCCGACGAGCGGGGCGGGCTGTGAATAACTGTCCGGGTTTTGTTGGTCATTTAGCCTAAAGCAGCATTTTGGAACGAGCAGCCGCGCACTACCATGGGGCTCCAATCCGGATTGGGCCTATGGGTACCACTGCAATGTAAACAAATGATTGGAGGCACCAGTCAGTGCTACAGTCCAGTTTAAATTTTGCACTTAAAACGGGTTTCCGGCCTCTTTATTGTGGATTAAAAATACATTATGTCCTTCCAAAACGACTCTTTGGGTGCAAGTATCAATGTTCAGAGCACTTAAAAGGAAATCTGTTAATGTGTTTAGGAACTAAAATAAGTTTAAAATGAGTCTTTTTAGAAATGTAGTGCCCAGTGTCACTTTGTTGTTGTTGCTTCCACTGATCTCGGTGACAGAATAGCGCAGACTTTTCCCCCACTTTTGATTGAGTCTGCCTCCCCACAGTTTCCTTTCAGCAGCTAACTCCCCTCACTATCTGAACATGTGTAAGAAAGCCGCCTGGAAAGGTCCCATAGCTACTTCTAATGTCTCCTTTAGTGCCTGTCTTCAAAGTTGCACTGCTTTAAATTTAAAACAGATTTAGGCCATGTCTACACTACAAACATTGACCATTTCGCGTTACGTCAGTATACAGCCATCAAAGTTTGTATATCACTCGTGCATGTGCAGGCATCGGCTAAGCCTCTTTAGACCTCATGCCTCGGGGGTGCGGGAGAGTGGCTAAGGTGACCAGATGTCCCGATATTATAGAGACAGTCCCGATATTTGGGGCTTTTTCTTATATAGGTGCCAATTACCCCCACAACCTGTCCCAATTTTTCACACTTGCTATCTGGTCACTCTAAGAGTGGCACATTACCTCAGCCAGTTAGGGGCCCCCAGAAAAGGCCGCTCCCCCCACCACAGCCACGGGGCTGCAGGACCTCTTGCAGGGCTGCAGCAGGGGCACAGAGCTTTTCTGGTCTCGGGGCTGCAGCAGGGGTGTGTGGAAAGGAATGGGGGTGGAGCCTGGGGGGAAAGAGGTGGAGTGGGGGCCAGGGCCATGGGCAGAAGGGGTGGAACGGGGGAGCCCAGAGCCCCACCACTGCAGCCCTGGCTCTGGCGAGGGCCAAGAGCTCTGCTGGCATGCCAGCTGGGTCCCCAATCGAACTCTCAGCCCCAGCCGGGTCCGTGGGGGTTGGCTGAGAGCAGCAGGCAGGGACAGGGCCTCAGGGCTAGCCTCCGCAAGGGGAAGCTTCACCTGCTGCTTATGCATGCATACATGCTGCTTGCATCGGCAGTGAGCATATTCACCAGGAGCGCTTGTGTAGATATAAAGTGCAGTGCATTGTTGTTAGGTGTCCCAGTATGCCAACTGCTGCCATCCTACACAGTGCCTTCTGGGACATTTTTGCAGTGTTTTGTGGGATAGTACTGCTTTGTCCAGGGATCTCTGGGAGCTAGGGGTCAAGTTCCAGCATGCAACTTTCTCCATCCCATAATGTCATCCATATCCATAATTTTTGTGCCCCTTTAAAATAATCCCACAAACCTGCATGGCACTCTTTGGTCTCTGCCATCTCTGACAGAAGTATGGAATGCGCAGATCTGTGCGCTTGTAACCTTTGGGTGGACTAGAGTTCCCTTCATGGCCCTTCTCCAGTACCTAAAAAAACCCCAATTCCCATAGAAAAGTAGCTGGAGACCCAGAATTCAATCTCTAAGGATTTTCAGCAAGGATTGCACAGGGTCAACTTCCCCACATTCATATCCCCAAAGAAACTAAAGAAATGAATTTAATTAACTAACAACTTTATAAAAACTTATGATAAAGAAACAAATAACAATAATTTAATTTTTACAACATAACATGGCTATTTTATAATCTACATAGATTATTTTCATAGTTATACATAAATAAAGAAAACAAATTAAAATCTCAACAGTTCAGTCCCCACAGTGAGAAGAAGAAGAAGAGCTCCCAAAAGTTTAGGCTGAGTTCACCTGAGTCTCAGAGTCTTTGATCACCAAATCTATACAGTTTGCTGAGTCTAAAACATCATCTTCCCTCCATTTGCTTATAGGAATCTTCATGGAATCCATGCAGACTCTTCCTCTGTTAAAATCACTGTTAGCCAGTCAGCGAACTGATTAACCAACCACTCAGTTAAGTGTACAGATTTTAAAAAAACAAACCAACCTGTTACAGAAGATACAAAACTGAGAATAGCAAAATATAAATGACTTGTTCTCCATTACTACATTTAAAGAAAACGTTGATGATTCGTAGTTGAATAGTTGAGACAATTTAACTAAAACAGTTTGGCTAAAATAAAAAAAAAACATTCAAAGTATACAATTAAAATAGAAGAAATTATTTTTTCCTCCCCATTTCTCCTTTCTGTAATTAACATTACCCATGCTTACATGTTAGAGGGTTAACAATATCACTAACCTGCTGCAAATTGCTTCAGGGTTAGGGGAAACAGCTTGCTTTCTGCTCCCGGGCTCAACTTCTCCCAACTCACACAGAGCACATGGCCTTTTGTAAAGCAGCTGCCCTGACTTCTTGCCCTCATGGAGTCTGACGCCAGCAACAGGGAACCTATTGGAGCATACCCCAAACTACCAGAACCACATGCGGATGTGGAAGGTCAGAAACAATGAAGTCCCCAGACACAAATCTCTTTTACCTTCCATAGGGGCCTCTTAAAGAGATATCTCCTTATTAGGCACATGGGTTACACACTATTCTCATGAACATTGAAAATACAGGATGCAAGGTTCTCCTGGATTTCCTGTATCCTCAGGACCCGCAATAACTGGGGACATGAGGATTTCTTTGAGGACAGTTTGCTGAGGGACATGGCGAAAATAATTCAAGGTTGTTGGTGGCCTTCATGGAACACTGGTTGTGGATCTGAGAAACAAAAGCTGACTGCTGATATTGCATCGTAATGCTGGTGGGGCAATCAGCAATGGCTGCAGAACTTTTGGCTGTAGAAGGCCACATTCCTGGATCAGTGTGCCAAGCTTGCAGCAATCCTCCAGCAATGGACACCAGAATGAGAGCTACATTGCCAGTGGAGAAGCAAGTGGTGATTGCACTCTGGAAGCTTGCAACACAAGATTGCAACTGGTCAGTGGGAAATAATTTTGGATTTGGAAAATCCACAATGAGGACTGATGTTGTACAAGTGTGTAGGTCCATGAATTGTATCCTGCTACAAAGGACAGTGACACTCGACAATGTGCAGGAAATAGTGGATGTATATGCAACAGTGGGGTTCCTGAACTGGTAGGATGATAGATGGCATACATATCACTATTTTGACACCAACCCACCTTGCCACAGAGTACATCAACAGAAAGGGTTATTTTTCCATGGTTATACAACTGTTGGCGGATCTCTGGGGATGCTTCACTGATATGAAAATTGGCTAGTCAGGGAAAGTGCATGACACTCATATCTTTAAGAACACGGGACTGTTCAGAAACCTGCTGGCTTTCCTGACCAAAGAATTACCATTGGCTATACTGAAATGCTGATGCTGTTTCTAGGGGACACAGCCTACACTTTGCTCCCCTGGCTCATGAAGCTATTCATTGACCACCTCAACAGCAAGGTGCAGCTAACAGCTCAGCGGGTGCAGAATGACTGTTGAATGTGCTATTGGCAGATTGAAGAGACACTGGAAGTGCTTGCTTTAGTCACTAGATTGATTCTCAGTAAAAAAAATATTCCAGTGGTTATAGCTTCCTGTTTTGTCCTGCATATCTGTGAGGCAAAGGGAAAAAGATGATGCCAGATATAGGCTGAAGGTGGAATGGCTGTCTGCTGACTCTGAATAGCCAAACACAAGAACTATTACAAGAGCTCAACGTGGAGCTACGCAGTTGAGGGAGGCTTTGAAAGAGCATTTTAATGGCCAGCCACAGTAGTGTTCTCTGGTGGACTGGTCTCTGTGCCTGGAGCTCTGGATGTCACTAAGAACTGTGTAGTGCTTACTGTACATTTATAAATATGACTGGGTGTTTTCCTGAAGCTATGAATTATTGGTGTTTGGTATGCATTTATAAGTAGTTTGCTTTGAGTATCGCTATGCATTCTACAATATTTGTTGTGATGCAATAAAGATGATTTGATAATCCGAAGTAGAACTTTATTGAATGCCGGGGGGGGGAACAGCACAAAAAATCAGTGTGCAAAAAACCCCACAGGTGATGCTATCCACATTTTTAACATAACTTATTGGGCTGAAAATTTACTATTATAAAGGAAGTAAACATATATGTCCACTTCAGTGCACAAATATAGACAGTTGTGGCTACACGTACATGCACCGTAGTTCTCACAGGTCAGTGTATGTGAAGCTGTGGTTTTCCTTGCTGTCCCCGGCTTGGAGTAGCAAGGGTAACAATGTGCCATATATTGGATTGTATGTTGTATGTTGTGCATTGTATGTTGGAGCATAGGGGGAAGCGACCACGGAGTTCTTCAAGGACTGAAAAAGGTGGAGAGTCCAAGATTTTTAAACCTGTAGGTCCATCACAGTCTGCAGTATTTGGGTTTGCAGCCTGAGAAGACTCATTATGTCCTGGTGGGACTTCTGGGTCTGTCTTCTCTGTCTTTTTCCATGGTATCAGTCATATTGGCATTCCAAGCCCTTTGTTCACAGTCTGTTGCAGCACTGGCTTGTAGGATCTTGCAGAACATGTCCTCCTTCATCTTTCTCCTCCTCATCAGGGTCAGGCATTCTGCAGATGGGGAGAGGGCTCCCCTTAAGGCCGCCATGCCAGAAGCTGCTGATAAAAACAGACAGATGTACTCCAGGATTTACAATCACAAGGGAAAGATAAATTTCAAAACTCCCTTCCGTTATTCTCTAAAACACTTTTAATAAGAAATGCTTATTAACATTTCAGCTTTAGAACACCTCTGCATAGCACTGCTCTCCAGCCCCAGCCACGATGAATACAGCCCACCAAGGGCGAGGTGGGAAGGATTTTCTGTTTCACAAAGCTATAAAATTTCAGTCTCTATTCCATGGGTAAGAGTATAGAGCAATGGCACTGAATATTGGCACTATTTTCCACAGGTTCTGGTGATCTTAGCTGATATCTCACTCCTGAGGGTAACAAAGGCACAGAGAGCACAGTTGCTGATGTTCTGAACCCGCCCTGGCCTGTATGCCATTAGCCTGTTTACTGCAATGGTGCTAGCCAAACTCATCACAGAGCGGCATAAGAAAGTGCGCTATCATGGAAGAAGAAATAAGGCAGCCATCTCTAGAAATCTTCCGGAGAAGATTGTGGAGTATCTACATGAAAGTTTCATCAAGATCTCTTTGGTGGATAAAAGGGACATCCCTATGCTCTACATCCCTCCCTCCCTAGCCTAACCAACAGGGGAATGAAAATCAGATGCAACTCTGCTCTTTGTTGTACCCCTACCTCTTCTCCTACAAATAAAACAATCAAAAGTCGATATCTTTGTCTTGTTAACTTGGGGATAGACTGAGCGTCATCTTTAAATTTAAACATTGTGTATGCAATTTGCCTTACACACTTACGCAAGTTCCCTTCTCCTTGATCATGCTCATCTGCATTTCACCTGGTGGGACTAGTTAGATTGTGGCACGGTCTCAAACAGGTCCCAGCTCGTGGCATGGCTGGAGTCACCCATTGCATCTTCCCTCCTACGCCTCCTTGGTGTTCACTGCAGAGGTCTCTGTCTCAGGTTCCTCCAAGATATCCACAGTGGTCTGCTGGTGCTAGTGGGATCTCCACGCAGTTTGGCATTCAGTTCCTTGTAGAAGTGTCAGGTCTGCAGCGCAGTACTAGATCTATTGTGCTCCTCTTGATCCCAGCCCAGAGCCCACACCCCCAACGAGAGCCCTCACACCCCTCCACACACACACTCCAACTCCAATTTGTGAGCATTCATGGCCTGCCATACAATTTCCATTCCCAGATGTGGCCCTTGGGCCAAAAAGTTTGCCCACTCCTGCTCTATGCCGTTTGGGGAGGTGGTTTTACGGCATCGCTGTAACATGGTGCTTACATTGGCTGGAGACAAATTTGAGTGTAGATACATGAAGGAATAGGTCGACGCAGGGCAACTTACGTCAATCTAAGTTTGTAGCATAGACCAGGCCTTATTTAAACCAGTTCAAAACCCTGTGAACACTCCTAAACTTGGTTTAATATAGATTGAACAAATGAAGCACTTACATAAACTATCTGGTTTACCAAAATTGGTTTAAAAAAATCACACCTTTAATTAAAGCTGTGCAACTTTGAATAAAAACAAGACCCTAATCTCATGTGTGCATGCATGTGCTCTCTCTCTCTGTCCTTCTGTATGGGAGTAGATGTGCATTTTATGTGTATGGAAGTAGATTTTGGTTGTTTATGGGGATGAATTATAC
The DNA here is from genome assembly GCF_009764565.3 of Dermochelys coriacea. Classification (NCBI taxonomy): domain Eukaryota; kingdom Metazoa; phylum Chordata; order Testudines; family Dermochelyidae; genus Dermochelys; species Dermochelys coriacea. The sequence continues at coordinate 96,573,449 of NC_050068.2, read as the reverse complement.
AGGGGTGTATATTGGAAATGGGAGATGTGAAATGTATGACTAGTGGGTGAGGTGTACTGGAAGGGGTTGTGTGATGTTCATAGGAAATGGCTGGAGGGGAAGAAATGTAGGATGTGTTCGTGGGGTGAATGCTATGTGGAATGTGTATAGAATACAGGGGTGACTGTGAGGATGAGGAGGGTGTACAGTGGGGTGTGTATACAATGTGAGTTGTGTAGGGGTGCCTGGGGAGGGGGTGATATGGGATGTGTTTGGAAATGACTGGAAGGATGAGAAGCTGAGCTGTGTATGGAGGGGTGCAAGGTGTTGGGGGGTGAGGAAGGATGGTGTGGGGGGACAAGGTGTTTGGGGATAGAGTGGTGAGGATGGGGTGAGGTGTTTGGGGATGGAAGAGTGAGGCAGTGAGGGGTATGGGGGTGAGGAAGTATTTGAAGATGGGAGGATAAGGATTATGGGGGTGAGGTGGTAACGGATGGGTGAGTGAGGTGGTGAGGGATATGGGGGTGAGGTGTTTGGGGACGAGGGGAGTGAGGAGGTGCAGTGTGTATGGATGGGGGGTGAGGCGGTATGGATAAGGGTGGGGGGTCAGGTGGGTGGGGGCGGGAAGGTGTTTGGGAAAGGGGATGAGGAAGTGAAGGGGGTGAGGCTGTGGAGGTGGAAAGGTGTTTAGGATGGGGGATGAGGAAGTCAAGGGGTGTGGGAAGGTGTTTGGGATGGGGAATGAGGAAGTGGGGGGGTCAGGTGGGTGGGAGTGGGAAGGTGTTTGGGAAGGGGACTGAGGAAGTGAATGAGGGGTCAGGTGGGTGGGGGTGGGAAGGTGTTTGGGAAGGGGACTGAGGAAGTGAATGAGGGGTCAGGTGGGTGGGGGTGGGAAGGTGTTTGGGAAGGGGGCTGAGGAAGTGAATGGGGGGGTCAGGTGGGTGGGGGTGGAAAGGTGTTTGGGAAGGGGGCTGAGGAAGTGGGGGGGGTCAGGTGGGTGGGGGTGGGAAGGTGTTTGGGAAGGGGGCTGAGGACGTGAATGGGGGGTCAGGTGGGTGGGGGTGGGAAGGTGTTTGGAAAGGGGGTTGGGGGGGTCAGGTGGGTGGGGGTGGGAGGTGTTTGGGAAGGGGGTTAAGGAAGTGAACTGTGTGTGGATGGGGGGCGGGGGAGGTACCCGGCGTCTCACTCTCGCTCTCTCCCCGCAGCTGCCATAGCAACGCGGCAGACGCCGGGCGGGGGCTCCGGGCTCCGCGGCCCGGCTCACGGTCAGAGCCTGAGGCCAGGGCCAGACGCCTGGTGGCGGGACTCAGGGCCCCGCGCCCAGCGGTGCCTCCCGCTCCCCCTGCAGCCCGGCCGGGATGGGCAGCGCCGCCGCGCCGGACCCCCTGCCCGCCTTCCAGTTCCGGCCGCGGCACGGGAGCCCGGACTGGCGCCGGCTGAGCGCCGTGGATGTGGAGCGGGTGGCGGGCGAGCTGGATGTGGCAGCGTTGCAGGAGCACCTCGGCCACGTCACTTTCTGCAGCGCCGAGCGACTGCGCTGCCCACATTGCCGGGGCCCTGCTGACCCGCTGCTGCTCAAGCTGGTGCGCCTGGCGCAGCTCTCCATCGAGTACCTGCTGCACTGCCAGCAGCACCTGGGTGCCCAGCTGCGGGGCCGCGAGCAGGCGCTGCGGGCGGCCGACGCCCAGCTTGGTGAGGTGGGCAAGGAGGCGGCCCGGCACGCCCAGGAGATGAAGCTGCTGAAGGAGGAGTGCCGGCGGCGGAAGAAGATGATGATCAGCACCCAGCAGATGATGCTGGAGGCTAGAGCCAGCTATCACCAGGTGAGACGCTCTTCTAGCCGCTGCTGGTGCTCACCCCCTCCCGTGGTGCGAGCGCAGGGCGGGCAGGAAACTTTCTTACCTTGCGGATCGCCCCCCCTTTCCCCTCACTCCTTTCCCCATCAAGTTTCAGAGTGGTAGCCCGTGTTAGTCTGTATCAGCAAAAAGGAGGAGTACTTGTGGCACCTTAGAGACTAACAAATTTATATGAGCTCAAATAAATTTGTTTGTCTGTAAGGTGCCACAAGTACTCCTTGTTCTTTGTCCCCAACAAAATACACCAGAAGCTGCGGTTTCATTCCCAGCACTCTAGGGCCAGAATCTCATACAGCTTCAGAGAGGAGGTGTTTGATTTCCAGCTAATCCTATTTACTGATGAGCTTTTTTCAGGCGTGTATTCATTTCCTTGTATTCATCCTGTGTGACATGTCTAAAGGGACTCTGAAGCAAATGATTAGGCAAGGTGGAAGGCAGACAAGGGAGAATAGGGCACATTAAGTATTAGAAAGATTAACAGTTTAAGGGTGTATCAACTTTCCCATTTTTTCCAACAACTATTTTGGGAATTTATAACTGCCTGAAAAGGTGTTCTGAAATTTAAAGACTATACTGGGCTTAAACTTGGCAAACATGACCTTGGGCCAACTTTGTGTGTTTGTGTGTGTGTGTTTTTAAAGTTGATTTAACTCTACTGAAAGATGCTCTTTAGCCTGACACTCCTGAAAGTCAAAGTTTCTGTTTATCCAAATAATAGGTACAGCATAGGTAGGAGGAATGCAAGCTTTCCCATGCTGTGCCACCAATGTGTTTCAACCCTGATTAGAGGGAACACCATGATGCATGTCAGTGGGCTAGGAAAAGTTTTGTTTCTAAGATGTCTTGACTAAGAAAAAATTCCATCTTGCGTTCAATAGGAAGATATATATTTTTTGTCCAAAATTCTGTATTTTTAAAAGTAAATTATGCTATTTGTTGTATGTTTCCCTCACTTAGGCCCCGGTCTTGTAATGGTATCCATGTGGGCAGAATTCATTAGGACACAGTGCAAATGCAGAGTCCTTGTGGATTCAGCTGCAGGATCGGGGCCTTAAGGAGAAGCTGCTGATGTGCTTCGCATTTCAAAAGCACTAGATGTCTTGTTTGACCAGAGTATCTGACCTGGGTTGAAAATGGAAAAAAGTGAGCCCCTGCATCAGTTGAATTTTAAACTCAACTGAATGTCAAGTAATCACCTTATTGTATTTGAGAGCACAAATATGTGCATTCTCTTCAAAATACATTTAGGCCATATCTGGCTGAGTGGAGCCGGAAGAAGAATCAAGCAAAATACTAGGCTTGGAATATAGTTCATCTTCCTTCTTCTGTTCACTGGCATTTGTCTCGTTTTCCATTTAAGGTCATATAAAATAAAAAGTTCTTTCTCCCCCTTTTATGCTTTGGAGTAAATTATTATCTCTAAGAATTAGACAGATTTAGTGAGGGGTGAATTCAGAAAATGATATTGAATAATATCTGTAAAATGGTGTGAGCATTTTGGGTCTGAACTTGAAGGACTATAGTATTTGTAAGTGCAGGCTGTCTAGTAGCCAACAATGACATATCACTTGTCTGTTGAATAAGAGCTTGCTTTTACTACATGAGTTTAGTGCTTGAATGGATAATAGTATTTCACAGCCAATTTAATACCATAAATCATGCGCAATCTGTTATAGTGTAAGATCCCCGATGGTTCTTTGCTTTGCTGCCATACTATGCCTTCTCTATCTAGGTTTTATGTCAGTAGTTCCTTGCATGTATCCAACAAAATGTAACTTAATTATTAATGGTTTTAGTGGTGGTTACAAGACATATATATTTAATATCACACTAGCCATCAGTAGTAGAATTTTAAATTCTAGATGAGACCTGGGAATTTGACTATAATGAACAGATTTTAAATCTGCTGCGCAAGTTTGAAATTATCTTTTACATTCATATCACATCAGTGTGACTGACTTACTTAAGTGTGTAGTTGTGGCTCCCTCAAGCAGATTTGTATGTTTTGAAACATATGATAGCCAAGGATAGTTAACCATCAGACCTTATGAAAGAAATGAGGGGTTTTGATTCACAACCTGGTCAATCACTTTCAACAGCTGTACATTTTGTTCATGTTTTATAGTAGGTCTTCTGTTTATCACTCTTAAAATGGGCAAAATGTACTTTAAGGATGAATTAAAAAGCTTTACAAATATACCAACAGGATCCAAATTTGATAAAATACATATCTACATTTATAAAAGATGAGTGTAAATGAGTGTGTTAAATACACACATTAGAGGCAGGACAAATCATAAAGAATGTGTAACTCTTCTGTAGTATATTTTGTATAAAAAAACAAAGTATGTAATTTGGCACCTTACTACCTCCTCTGCTATTATATTTTTTCCTGAAAGGTTGGGTGGGAGGCAGATTCTTGAAGGTTTGTGCTATATGAATCAGTGAGTTTCTGCTGTATTTTGTTATTAATTTGGATCCTAATAAACATTGCTTTTATTTATCTGCAACTGTCCCCCTTTCTTGCTCCAGCTCCTCCTCCCTATTATCCTCTCCAGCATGATTCCCCCACAACTCTACTTTTCCTTATCTCATTCCCTTTCTAAGTGTCCTGAAAAGCAGTAATGCTAAAAAAGTCTAAGGATAGTAGGTTTCTTCAAATTTCATTAGAGTTTTCAGTATAATATGGGAAGGAAACAAAAAGTCAATGCAATTTTGGGCTGCAAACATTGAATCCTGGGATCGGGAGCTAATAAATATTTACATAGGTCTGGCACCATCACACCTGGATTTGCTTTTAATTTCTGGGAATTTCATTAATTCAGAGGAGTGTGGATGAGCTACAGAAGACCTTTGAGGGCTAGGGAGATTGATTTATGAGAAAAGGCTAGGGCCCTGATCCTGCATTAGAATCTGCTAAAGTCAATGGGACTCCGCATTAGTGGAACCTGATGCAGGATCAGAGCCATAATAGAGATATGCCTTGACTGCCTGGTGATTAAGGTAGGGTTGCCAGGTGTCCGGTTTTCGACTGGAAAGTCCGGTTACTGAAGGCCGGGGAGGCAGGGAGGCGCTGGATCATTACCCATGCCAGCCCCTATTCAGTTGGGGCCGCCTCCTATCTGTGTTGGGCGACTGCAACTCCCAGCCTGGCTCCGCAGGTGAGTCCCTCCTGACCTGGGCAGAGAAGAAAAGCAGCGAGTGACGGGGGAGAGAGAGGAAGAGAAGCGAATGGGGTGCTGTGCCTTGGGAGCGGGTGTGAAGAGGTGGGACAGAGGTAGGGTCTGGGGCAGGGGAAGAGGACAGAGTGGGGGATGTTCTGGCACTCTTGCCGGAGTGTCCAGTTTTAAAACATTATAAAGTTGGCAACCATAGATTAAGGGGTGGGATGTGTCCCAATAACAATATGCAGAATAGAAGAATTTTAGCATAGTAAAAGAAGGTTTTCATATATAATGATTTATCAAAAGTAGGGATGGAATCCCCATTTCTTGGCACGTTTAAAACTAGACTCCACAAAGCAGAAGTAATCTTACACTACCAGATTGCCTGGATGACCTATGGTATTTTATAATTCAACCTCCCCCTTCCCCCCATCCCAACATGGATATACTTCAAAGTGTGCACTGTTAAATGCCAAATTTCTCCGTTCAGCTATTGTTGAGTTATATATGTTGGAAGGAGAGAAAGTGTGGCAATACAATTTCACAATGGGAAAAGTACATGTATTTTTCTTTTCAGTTTTTGAAATCCAAAATAGTGGCATGGATATTCCTCATATTTCATGGTTTTTAAAACCAAACTTGGAGCATTTCAGCCGAAATGGAGATTTTATTTTAAAGTTAAGAGTGAGTGATAATAAGGGTAATAATTTAAACTTGTTTCAGAGTAGCAGCCGTGTTAGTCTGTATTCGCAAAAAGAAAAGGAGTACCCGTGGCACCTTAGAGACTAACAAATTTATTAGAGCATAAGCTTTCGTGAGCTACAGCTCACTTCATCGGATGCATTTGGTGGAAAAAGCAGAGGAGAGATTTATATACACACACAGAGAGAACACGAAACAAACTTTAAATTTAAACTTGTTTTCCACTCTAATTATAGCATTAATTAGAAAGTGTGTTTGTGTCTTTTCTCACAATATTGTCAACCATTGCCTTCTCTTGAATAGAATGCCAGACATTCTCAAGTGTCTATGACCTTATCACTTCCTAGTGGCGTAATCTTACAGAGGATATGATTCCTAACATAACTACTCAAGCTTGAATATTTCATCAGTTACCACCAGCATGCTATGTCATTTAAATTGAATAATGTTGGAATTCAAATCTGTATTACAGTGTTGCCATGTACAAGAATGGGCTACTGTACAGAGAAATGTAATAGGCAAATTCAAAAAATGTTAACTGTTATAATTAAAAAGACCAGCACTTAATGTTGTTACCTAAGACAAATATCTATCTGTATTTTGTAGTGTCAGTTTTGTGATAAGGCTTTTATGAACTATTCCTTTCTACAAAGTCATATGCAACGACGCCATAAGGAAGAATCTCACACTGGTGAGTACTTTCACACTATCAGGAAAGTTAAGCTGATCTAGAAATATGTAAAATATATTCAGGATATGCAATTTGGATTTTGTGTGACCCAGAAGGAAGCCTCCTTATAAGCCCCAGAGTGAGTTTGTACATTTGACAGACAAATCACGTAAACTGACCAAATGTGATATGGCAGTCATTTCACTGAAAGATTATAAACATGGAACAGCATGCTGCCATGTTCAGAATCATTTTTCAAACTGAGTTCCTGCTGAATACCTTTGCCAGTGGCAGAATTCAGAGCAATGGCTTCCTTTGAGTATATGAAAACTGTGAAAATGTGGGTATTATTGCCTCTGAACAGGATGTACCATGGAAAAATAAATTTTATAAAAAAGGCTTTGTTATCATTATAGGATCCACTCCACCTCCAGTGAAGTTAGCAAGAGTTGGATCAAGCCCACAATAAATTAACAGTGATAGTACAATGTGATAGTTACAGGGAAACTTACGAATTTGTTTAGAGTTAGAAAGGTGAAACTTGTGTTCCCAGAATTTCATTTTAAGGGTCTCTGTCAAAAAATTGTTTAAAATGTACACTCAAAAATGTATCCATCTTTAATCTTGACATGCCACTTTATAAATCTATCTAGGTTTTTATAAGTTTGCCCATCACTGTGGTATCTGAGTACATAACAGAACAATGGGAGTAACTGTGGATGTGTCTACACAGTAATTAAAAACCCACAGCTGGCTAAGGAGCTCAGTCTAAGCGGATGTTTAATTGCGGTGTAAATGTTCAGGCTTGGGCTGGAGATCGGGCTCTAGGACTCTATGCGGGGGAAGGATCCTAGAGCCCAGATTCCAGCCTGAGCCTGAACATCTATACTACAATTAAACAGCCCCTTAGCTCGAGCCCCACAAGCCCAAGTCAGCTGGCATAGCTGTGGGTGTCTTATTGCAGTGTAGACATACCCTAAGTGTTCAAAGACTTGGAGCACTCCCCTCACACAGTAATTCTTCTTGCTAATACAGAATGAATCCAGCTCAATTGGCTGCCATTCCTCCCATTACCCTCTCTTTCCAAGCACATGATAGCTGCTTTCCTCTACCAATTTATCAACATATTCTTTCAGTTCCTTCAGTGCTACTGCTATTTTATTGGCCTCTCAGGCTAGTGTTCGAACCCTGTCTCCATCCTATATCATTCCCACTAGCCCATTTCTCTTGCTCCCAGCCACTCTTCCTTCCTGACCACCGCTATCCAGCTGCTCCTGCTCCTGCTCCATTGCCAACCTCTCTGGCCCACCATCCCTCACTTTCCTCCCCTAACACCTTTCCCATTGCTAAAGAACACCAGCTCCCAGCAACAATGAATCACACAGGTGGTGAGAAAAATATATTGGGGTAAAACAAGCAAAAATATGAAGAATGTCTTTCACTCTATAAATATTTTTCAGTTGACACAAAGCAGAAGAGGCAGAGAAGAAAATCCCTAAATTCATCATTCATGCTGACAAGAATAAAAATGTAGCAGTACTCTGTACATGCAAATTCCTCTGAAGCAGCCTGACAAAGTGTCTTTACCATACACCTCTAACCATGTATACTGTATTGCTAACTCGTGCATATTTAATGTTGTGAATCACAAGGCCAAAGGCCACGTGCCTTGAACAATTTGAAGTGCAGGTATCCTGATATAATTCTACTTCCTGATCTGCAGTATTATTTTTAAGAAAATTATTTTACAATAATCTACCAAATAAGGTAGTGTAACAACGATTATTATACCTGATTGCTGAGTTTAGCACCCTGGTTGAATAATCAAAGTTGTATCTCAATATGGACTGATAAAGAAATTGACTAATTAACATCCTCTAATGAATCTTGCAGAATTATATATTTGGGAGTCATGCCTTTCATTCCTTCTTTGACCTTCTGCCCCTAATATACCTATAAAACACGTTGAAATTAGATTATGTTATCTATGTCAAATTAGTTCATTTTTAATATTAAATATTTCATAAACTTATTTCACATGCTATATTTTCAATAAGACAATGGCAGTCAACCTATGGCCCGTGGATCTTATTCTAATAGTCCAGAGAATGCATTATTTTGAGAAGCAATCTGTGAGGAATTGTGATATTGGGAGGAAAAATGATCTGTGAGAGTAGTGGTTCACAGAATGAAAAGGTTGGAGAAGCATCTAAAAAAGACATCTGTGGGAAAAATCACATTTCCCAAAAATATAATTAACATTTTGCAAATGTCTATTTCTTTCAAGCAGAACAAAAGAGGAAAGCAAAGACAGATAAATTACAGGGTGAGATCGATAAGTTGAAGGAGCAGTTACAGCTCACCAAGTCCCTCCTAGAAGCTGAACAACAAGCTCACATGGCCAGATTTTCTAAGGTAGTATATATTAAGTATTAACAACATCCTACAAGAATCAATATTCTGGACTGTGTTCACTGACCATGTAGCTTGCAAATGAGGTTAATAGAACTGAATGAAAACTTAAATAAGATTTTTTTGTGTAGCAGCATTGTTCCTGTGCCACATCAGTATCCCCTTCTGCAATTTTAAAAGCCCTATTTGTTACCTTCCACTGTCACTTCTTGTATGTATTTGGGAACCAATATGAAAGGCACTGCTATTATTAGCACCTGCCAGTCATCAGAATGGCAAAAAGCTCTTATTGGAGCAGATAGAATGCAGAGTATTATAATACTATTTATTATTTAAAATATCATATAGTGCCTAGACGCTATGGTAATTGGACACTTGCTAGATACGGCTCTGTAAGTTTAATTGATGGTTTATAAACAGTAAGATGTTCTTTGCCATGAGAACTTCAATCTAACATAGGCAAGACATGAGTTAATAGTTTAAGGAAGGGAGAGCAAGAAGAGGGTAATGGTGAGAAAATGCAAGGAATATCACTTCAACTTGTATGTTAGCCTTTGAACCCTAGATAAGCAGACAGCCAAAGGCTTTCAGTAGGCTTGAAGCAGTAGGTAGCCTCAGCCATTGTGGAGGGTTGACAAGAGATGGAGCAAAAGTGGAAAGTGAAAAAATTTAAAAGCAATAATATTGCTTTAGTGGGTAGTTACATGCAAGGGCTTTATTTTATTACTGTTGTTATTAATGTGAATTGCAATAGCATCTATAAGCGGGGAAGATAGAATAGGTGTAACAAAGAAATAAAAAAATAATGTGGTTATATAGTTAAGCTACTGCACAAGTTGATAATTTCTGATCGTTCCAAATCATCTTGCAAATAAATAAAATCAGCTATCCTGTCAATATCACAAGAGAGGTGAGTTTTTAGGATGGATTTTAAGGAGGAGAGGATAGAGGCCTAACAGATAACTTCAAGAAGTGCATTCTATGAATAAGGGGCAGTGTGGAGTTGGTTTTTAAATAAGACAGACTTAGTTAAAGACTAATCTTGATTTAAATTTTATAAATGTAATTCAGTTTTAAAATTGCATTGTAAATTGTCCCACTTTTCCTAATATTTTGTAACTTTTTTCTGCATAGCATGGTTATAAAGTTCCCTTTACTTCTACTGCTGACCTCACAGTAGAAACCATTGTTTTGTACAAGAGACTATGCAAAGAAAACAAGGGTAGAGCAGCCCTTGATGCTGAAAAAAGTTTAATGCAAATAGAAGAATCAAGGGGAGACTCTCTCATGGAGTCAAAAAGACCAGCAGCCAGCTGTTTCCAAGAGACCCAGAGCTGGCTTGGGGAGTGAGTAGCTGTGGAAAGACACAGCTAACTGGTTGTCTCCTGCATTGTTCCCAGTGTCTGAGCTTTTTGTCCCTGCAAATTGCTATATACTGTGAGTTACCTGTCCTCTCCTCTCTGCAGTAGCATAAAGGAACCAGTGGAGCAGGTGCTTGGAAGTTTATGCAGGTGGATAAAGGTGGATTTCTTTACACTGGTTTTCCATTCCCTATTTGCCATACTAGCTGCAAGTCTCTGATGCCCTGGGTGTTTTGCCCCCCGATGCCTTATGCAAGTTGGGGGTCTATACATAGTTGTAGGTTATTTGAAATCTTCTTTTTCTAACTTCAAGGGCTCCCTTCCCCTTCACTGTACTGTAGCAATAGGTATGTATATCTATACAACAGCTCTGAGGTGTAATTCTCAGCTTGTACAACAACTAATTGAGCTAGTGCCTAAAGATAGCATTGTATCTGCAGTGGCTTGGGTTAGCTGCCGAATATGTACCCAGGCTTTCAGGCAGGATTGTGTTCAGGCTGCTATCCCAGGCTGCTGCCGGTTGCACTCCTGCCATCCTGCTATTTTTAGGTGCGAGCTTGAGCAGAGCTAACATGTACATCTAATTGAGCTGGAAATTAAACCTCTCAGCTGCTGAGTAGACAGAGCCTTTGGCATGTCTACACTACCACTTTTGTCGGTATAGCTTATGTCGCTCAGGGGTGTGAAAAACACACCAGAGCAACATAAGTTACTCCAGCAGAAATGCTGGTGTGAACAGTGCTATGTCGGTGGGAGAGCTCTCTCCCGTCAGCACAGAGCAGCTACACGAGCGATCTTACAGCAGCTCAGCTGTATCTGTATAGATGTGCTGCTGTAAGCACTCTAGCATAGACATGGCCTTAGTCAGATTCCCTATAGGAAACTGAAAGATCGTTATCAGAAGGGGAAAGAGAATGATTTGTTTACTGGCAATGAGTAAAAAAGTCAAGGAGAACTAAATATAGGTAACATTAAATTGTAAATAAGACTTTTTAAATGTAGCTTTAAAAATCAGACTAAATTTGGTCTTTATCTTATTATTAGAATGAAGTTTTAAAATATTCAGCTTTAAAGCAGCCTTGATGTGAAGCTCTTTTCCCGAGAGAAGTTGCTGCCCAACTTTTGATATGAATCACCTCCACACAACTTCTTATCTGTACTAGACTGGGTTTGTAAGGTCAGATATTCTTGGAGTGAGAGGCTATTTCTCAGTCATCATGCAGTCATCAGCATGACTGTGAGGAGCTGTAGTACAGTAACTCAAAGCCTGTTATCTTTAAATAAATAAATAAAGCATTATGAAAAGCTTGCTTTGGAACATGGTTCTGATTCCCGTCAATGTGAATCTTTGATCCTAGGTTGCTGAAGAACATTTCTCATGTCAGCACAATGGACCTGAACTAACATGGGCATGTGCTGGATATGCTAGCCAGTCTGTCCATATTTGATAGTTCAAGTGCTTGAACAGATGGCTCATGCAGCTAAAGCATTGTCTTCCTTATGGCACAGAACACACAGCAATCCCGGTAGTCCACCACAGACATCTTGATGCACCCAAAACACATCCTTTGAAACTACATGTGTCTTAGCTAGGGAGCTGCCTGAGAAGTTCTGAAATTCATGCTTACACTGGCAAGAGCCTCTCTCTAGCTCTTTCCCCTGACAATATTCAGGCTGTCATGGGATGACTGGGGGGGAAAGTATAGAGACAGAGATGTGGAGGGGCTGGCTGAGTACATCCTGCCACTGTGACTGATCCCCATTGTCACCCCAGATATCCCTCTCTTCAGTAGGGGTAACTCTTTCCTATCCTAGCAGATGAACCATCATTTTCTTAACTAAATAACCTTACAATAAAAAGGGGAGACCTTTGAAGCCCGCTGCTGGCCTTACTTGCCCTCTGTCCCTATTGTAATAGGAAGAGAACCTGAGACATAAGCCCTGATATCAGAGGCTTGATATGAGGTCTAAGGGGAAACAGGAGGAATATGGGGCAATATTGGTGGAAAAAATAGAATGAAGGGGGGGAAATTGACATTTCTTCTTAGGCCCTTTAAATCCTTACTATTGCCTGTTTTTTCTTTTCCCTGTGAAGGGGACTGTGCTCATATTTCTAAAAATTTAAGCCTAAAATTTATCCACAAACTGACAACAGTGTGGAAGGAAAATGGAGGCCAAATAAATGTATGTTGCTAGACTACTACCAATTATACTAACTCTGATTATGTCTTTGCCTTCGTTTTCCACTTGCAACTGGACTCCTTCAGCAGAGGTTGCCAAATGTCCACCAAAGACTAACAACTTTTAGTCATTACTACTGTTTGCAGAGTCAACCAAATGGCTTCATACTCAGTACTAATTTCCTGAATCACCCATTTTCCAGTTGTTAATTTGTATATTTATATTTTGCAATTGCACAATTCCTGACATTGTTGGAACTAAATTTATTACTTTTTAAATATAGTACACACATACCTCATGAATTTGCAGATATAGAATTTACCACATAATTTCCTCATGAATTTAAGCTTTCATTTTTTTAAATTAAATTTCTAGCCAAGTGATTGCAGTGAGAATTTTTAAATGAGACTGTGTAACTGTGTTAGGGATATCTGCCTGAGTCTGCAGACAGCCTAAAACAATAGCTCTGGAGACATGAGAATTGCCCCATTTAGCTCTGAAATCCAGTGACAATAGTTTAAAATGTCATTGTTGTTAACTATTTCTTCCTATAATGTGCTTATCTTGCAACCCCAAACTATCTGCTATGCCTTCCCAAGTGCCAAAAGCCCTGTCTGTCTTTTACTTAAACATTCAGGTTCCCCTGAGAACTTCTAGAATGTAGTTTTTTATGTTTGGTACAAAATTCTGCAGTGTACAAAAAAAAACAAAAATGTAAGGGGCAGCAATAAAATACCCATTTTTAATACCAAATTAAATAGCACCAATGGTACTGATTGGATAGTATGATTTGTTTTTATTTTAAATTAATAGTAATCCATTAAAAAAATTACTTGGAGCTGCAGTAAAATTTCCAGTCTGTCATATCAGAATACTTCAGAAACAACAGTTGTGGGTTTTCCTGTATAATTAGGTCAATCCTATTACAAGGTATGTGGGACCTTAAGTTAATGATGCTCCCAATATGCATTTAATAACGTCATTTCTATAGATAAATATTTTAGCTTAACCATTAGAAAATCCACTATTCAGCTATTCAGTTCCCTGTTTGTTTATACCTTTGAAACAAGGACTGTTAGAGTAATACTGAGAAAGCAAAGTTGCATTTGATATGTAAGGCACAAGGATAGTGAGTAGAATAACAGAACATATACTGATTTGTTGAATTATTTTACCCACCTCAGTAAAATTCACCCAACTATACTAACAAAGTAATTAGAAACTTTACGGTGGAAGGAAGCTACTTCATAAAAAGCAATAAAAATGGCCTAAAATAAGTTTAATCCCCTGAAGGTGGCAGTATAGTTTCCATGATGCTGGGTGTGTGTCCTCTTTCGTCACTCTGCCAGGTGAAAACCAATCCAGAATGAAGATTTTTGTCTTCATCCCTGATTCCATCTGTAGGCTCACAAGAACGTGCCCAGGTATCATGCCCCTGCTGGGTAGCTGCAGCTGGCATCTTTTCTGTGAAGTGATATCTTAATTTCTGGGCTTTAGATGGCACCAGAGTTCCCATGGAGCAGAAGAAGCAATATGAAAGGCTAAAAATACCACGGAGGAAAGGGAAGAAATCCCCTTCCTGCTCAGCTCCAGTACTGCCCCAATAGTGAGGCTGTTCTGCTCAGAGGGTGCTGCCCCTCCCCCCACTTCCATGTGGGGTTCTGACAAGCCATATTGAGTGGGAACAGAAGTAACTCTGAACTAGGGGCCTACATCCCTCTCCAGTAGCCCCCCTACTGACACCAGTGGAATGAGAGGGTCTGCCCAGAACAATCCAGATCTTATGAAAGAAGAGAACCTTATTTCTGAGGAGGAATTCCAGGATATCAGCAACATGGAGGTAGGGGACTTCCAGTCCTTCTCAAGGCTTTCCCCACATTAATCATATCTAACAACTGCCTCAAGATGAATGCACCAGCCTTGAAACTGTCCTTGTTAGTAGAGAAGAACAGAGAACATCATGGTATGTGCAGTACCAGAAGAACACACTTTTCTCATTATGATCTATTTCTGTCATTTCTACTATCCTTGCAGTCATTGCCTTGATATCCCCTAGAAGCAAGTGTTGGAGGGCACTTGGCCACTAACAACACTCAGCCCACCAGTTTGTTTCATATACAGTAAGCACTAAAAGCTACCAGATAGTGATTGCTTTTTTGTTCACTATTCTCCTAGTACTGTGTTAAAAGTAATGACATTAAGTTGAAAATCTGTATAAGCCATTATCAAGCCCAAGATTTCAAATTCCCCCTTCCTTACAATCTGTATATATGAGTGACAACTATATTTACTGATAGCCAGAATTACCCTGTTTAGCCCAATTCTTTTGTATATTTTTTTTTAAATTTTTATTTTTCTCACTTAAAGTTGTGAGGGCACCTTTTGTGAGCTTTTGCTGTAAAAATGTGGATTTCATAGGACTCCACATCAAGGGAATGATGACTACTCACTGCCGTTATTTTTGCTTTTATTTTGATGGTTCTGATGGATTGATTACATGTTTTTTTCTTGTAGTGTGATTCATTAATATTGGGTTATAGTTTGCTTGATAACATAGTAACAGTTGAATCCACAGAGTCATAGAATCATAGAATTCTGGAAGGAACCTTGAGAGGTCATCTAATCCAGTCCCCTGCATTCATGGCAGGGCTAAGTATTAAATAGATCATCCGTGGCAGGTATTTGTCTAACCTGCTCTTAAAAATCTCCGGTGATGGAGATTCCACAACCTCCATAGGCAATTTATTCCAGTGCTTAACAATCCTGACAGTTAGAAAGTTTTTCCTAATGTCCAATCCAAACCTCCTTTGCTGCAATTTAAGCCCACTGCTTCTTGTCCTATCCTCAGAGGTTAAAGAGAACAATTTTTTCCCTCCTTCTTATAACAACCTTTTATGTACTTGAAAACTGTTATCATGTCCCCTCTCAGTATTCTTTTCTCCAGACTAAACAAACCCATTTTTTTCAATCTTCCCTCATAGATCATGTTTTCTAGACCTTTAATCATTTTTGTTGCTCTTCTCTGGACTTTCTCCAATTTGTCCACATCTTTCCTGGAATGTGGTGCCCAGAACAGGACACAGTACGCTAGTTGAGGCCTAATCAGCTCAGAGTAGAGTGGAAGAATTCCTTCTCGTAGGTTGGGTACAACACTCCTACTAATACATCCCAGAATGATGTTTGCTTTTTTTGCAACCATATTACTTTGTTGACTCACGTTTAGCTTACTTCAAGGTCAGAAGGGACCACTAAATTATCTAGTCTGACCTCCTGTATATCACAGGCCACTGGTATCAGCCAGTACCCATATAATAACCCCAACAACTGAAATTAGATCCACTCATTAGAGACCATGGGAGATTAAACTATCATGTGCCATGGGCAGAGAATAGGAGGGGCCAAGGTGCACCAGTGCAAGAGGCCCATGCAGTGGCAGGGAATTGACCAAGTGAGATATACCCAGATAACACAAGCAAGTAACTCGTACTCCGTGCTGCAGGGTAATGTGAAAACCCCACCAGATTCCTGCCAGTCAGAGCTGGGGGAAAATATCATAATCAGTTAGACTCTGAGCATGTAAGCAAGAACCAGCCAAGTAATATGAATATGTTTTTACAAATCTGTAAAATATGCAAATTGGTAAGGCTTTGTAGCCTTAAACTTTTGTGGTTGTTTTTGTTTTTTTAACTTGTATTAATTTCAATATATTAGAAGGAAATGGACCTTAATTTTTAGGCAGAACTTCCCATTGACTTATTTAGACAAGAGTTAAGGACAGTATGAGTGATAAATGCAAAACAAAAGCTTACAGGTTGAGACTTAAGAGAGGAATGTGATGCAGTCTTTAGGCAAAATTCTTTACGCAAGTGCCTGTAGGAGCTGCAGTTGTTTATTTAGAGAAGGGAAAAAATACTGGTTCAAATAATTGGTTTCACTCAGAAGTTCTGCTTAAAAATTGTTGTCACAATATTGCAACTATTTGACTCATATAACTTAGCTATTACCTTTGCTATTTTTAATGTTGCATTGTTTTGCATGTGAGAACAGAGTGAGAGAATTCTTAGGGTAACATTTTAAAATAATTTCAGGAATATGAACATCAAAGATCAAAAGAAGAAGAAATTCTGCAATCTTTTCATAAATGGAAAGAGGAAGAAAAAGAGAAATTGGCTGATGAAATAGAGAAAGTAAAAGAGATGTTTATGAAGGAGTTTAAAGAATTAGCTACAAAGAATACTGCATTAGAAAATGTAAGTGATTTAAATATGGAATTTCTGTTAATATTGTCTGTAAAGAACTGATCGTGGTTTATTATTTGAAACATATCATAATAATACCTAGCTCTTATATAATGCTTTCCATTAGCAAATCTCAAAGCTCTTTACAAAGGGAGTCAGTATCATGATGTTAACATTAGAAGAGCTGTATAAAACTTAAAAAAAATTAGTTAATCAATTAATGGTTATATTCTGGTATTGTCTCCTTAATTCCAAAATATTTTCAGTTCTTTTCTGAATTGCACTCATTTGTATGAAGGAATCCTGCCTACAAGTTACATGTTTACTCTTTTCTTAATCCTGAACCACTGAGTTCTTATTTTGCAATTGGTTAGTATTTTGTCATTACTGTCTGGTGGCACCTACCAAGTATAGGTGATTATGAGTGACATAGATGAGGAGGAATAGCCTCCGTAGCAAGGTCCTGAGAGAGTAGAACTGCCTGGGGTGTTGTCACAAAGATAGAAAGTTGCATTTCCAAGTTTTCTGACTATGGATACAGCTGTGAGTGTTCAGGCACATCAGAAAAGCAATGTGCATGAATTTAGTAGAATTGCTTTTATTTTGTTGGTGCTAGTTCCTAATCTGCGTCCTTGTAATCACAATAAAACTGATAAATGTTTTACTGCTTAGAAGCATTTGTGGGGAGAGTCTGATGCATATGCCAACTCTTTAACCAGTTATAATTTAAACCAAATTGCATATTAAACTGCAGTCCTATAATTTTCTTGAATATATGCTGGGTTTTTAACAGATATTTTTCCTCTTAGCAATTGTTAGAATTACAGAAGTCCAATATGCAACTGAAATCCAATTTAGGCACTTTAAAAGACAGCCATGAATTTACAGAAGAGAGACCTCAGAATGATCAGGATTATCAGAATATGATGCAACTTCTTGAAAAACAGGTAGTACTCTGATGTAAAGATGAACATACAATATAGTGATCACTACTGCTAGTCTTTGTGTTTGTACTTCTATAAATAAGATTGTAAAATTCAGAGTAAATTTCCCGTAATTCTCATTTTCTAAAGTATTTTTTTCTTTTCTGATTCACTGCTATCTACTAAATATCATTTGTAATTTCTGTAATAGAAATTATTCCCAGTGTGACTTGCTGAAGAGGGATTTAGACGCATTGGCCTGGAATTCTCACTTATGCCCTATATGTTCTGGGTGGAGTTTATTGGCAGAAGGAATCATTTGTGCCACCTTCATCCTGGTGTTGCTTTGGAAAAATACATTTAAAAATTGAACAAATGAAAGAAACTCTGAGATGTTAGAAACTTTTAGTGATGGGTTGTTCTCTCCCCTCCCCTCTTTCTTTTAATCGAAGAAAATTCATGGTGGAATTTGTTCAGTTTTTCCCGCAAACGGAAGTATACTCCATCTTTCACAAGTTAAGGTGTTTTATTTCATTGGCACTATAAACAACGCTCCATTAACCAGTGTTTGAACTTATGTTATTTAGAAAAAAGACTACTCATATGTTTGTTATTAGCGAAATGAAATATATCATGGTAACTTTATATTTTGTTAACTGAGAGCCAGGACTTACATGTCCAGGATCCTATGAATACATAATTTCCAGTATGATTAATAACATATAACAATTACACTCAAACATATGAGACACTTCAATTACTCTTTAAGTCATAAGGAAGGGGTTACTGAAATGCTCCAGTATTAATAATCTTTTACGCTGATATAATGTAATTCAGCTTCATTACTAACCAGTTTTTAATACAAACAAAATATTTTCAATGAACATTTACTTTCATTATAGGAGGGTAAGTGGACTTCCAGAATACAAGCCCTTCATCAAGAACATGAAAAAGAAAGGTGCCAGGTAAGATTGCCTAGCAATGTATTTATACCAACAACCTATTTTTAAGCCAGTGAAATAAAAGCAAGCACCACACTCTGACAATGCTACTAATACAGTTTTCAACATCTGGCAGATTAGAAATCATAGATAATCAGAATTTATGTTCAAAATACATTCTTTTAGTATATAGAATTATTTATTATTTCTCTATTTCTTTTACGGTAGTGCCCAGAGATAGCAGTCAGGATCAGGGTCCTGTTGTTAAAGAACCTTTAGAAACACAGAGAGACTGAGTCCATGGTCTGAAGAGTTTAATGTTTTTTCAGCTATGTGCAGAATGTACTATATAGTATGTTTGCATACTAGGTAGTTAATATAATGTACAAAATAAAATGGCAATGTATAGCTCTCATTTATCCTGATGGGCCAATGGGGGCGGATTTCCAGACATGAATCTCAAATTCCTCCCTGCATCCTCCCCTTTTTTCCCCCATTGGGTCTCTCTAGTCCTGAATCCTTTGAGCTTTTCTTGTTCCAGGAAAAACATTAAAATGGAATTTGATTTCTCTATTAATTCTCATATTTTACTTTTTCTTTCTCTTCTTCAGTCTTTATCTTTTTTTCTTCTAGTTATTTTTTCCTCTCCTTCCTGCTCTAAGTTTCTATCTTTCCTTCCTCCTCCTCCCTTCATGTCTCATTCGGCAACATAGCCATGATTCAGAACTGTCCAGACCAAAAATGGGAAGATCAGGGGCTGCATGGCTATTACTATTTCACCCCCAGCAAGCAAGCAGCAGGGAAGAGTCATGCAACACCCTGAAAAGGGATATAGTAAATTACTTACACACACACACAAACTGGGTACAAGAGTAAGGGACAGGTGAAATTGTCTGTGTTCCTTATGGGGGTTGTCACTGCATTCTGCCCCATACTCATTGCTGATCCTGAATCAAGCCCATTTTTGTGTTCATTGCCCAGATTCCCATCTATTCTTTCTAAAATAGCATTATTTGCTATCATGGGTAACTAAATAATTTTCTTTATCTAGTCATATACATTTCCCTGTAGGTCTTATTTTCAGACCATGTCCATAATGTATACGCACATCCCTCACTGTGTTCTGTGTTTTTTAATACTTTGTGTGTAAATGAAAAATGTTATAGGCCCTGATTTAGAAAGAACATCTCCTATTCAGGAAAGTACCGCAACACATGCATGAGCCCCATTGAAATCACACATGCTTAAATACTTTCTTGAATTAGGGTGTGACAGAGTGCTCAAACCCATCACTAGGGCTACAGAGGCTGAGTGTTCTAAAGTAACCCTGTCCCTCCTCCCCGCCAATCATGCATGATAGGAATGGGGAGCTTTAAAAAGAGGGTGCTTTAGTCAAGCAGGGGGAAGCCCAGAGAAGGGAATGGCTAGAGTAGAGTAGAAGGGGCACCCTAGAGAAACTCATTTACACGGGGCCACGAAGAGAAGGATTTGAACCAAAACCTTGCTTGTGTAAACAATATAACAAAATATTTTATGTAAGGCTGTCAAGAGATTAAAAAAATTAATCGTGATTAATTACAGGATTAATTGCACTGTTAAACAATAATAGAATACCATTTCTTTAAATATTTTGGATGTTTTCTACATTTTCAAATATATTGATTTCAATTACAACACAGAATACAAAGTGTACAATGCTCACTTTATTTTTGATCACAAGTATTTGCACTGTAAAAAAATAAAAGAAACAGTATTTTTCAATTCACCTAATACAAGTACTGTAGTGCAATCTCTTTATCATGAAAATTGAACTTACAAATGTAGAATTATGTACAAAAAAACCTACATTCAAAAACAAAACTGTGTAAAATTTTAGAGCCTGCAAGTCCACTCAGTCCCACTTCTTGTTCAGCCAATCACTCAGACAAAAAAGTTTGTTTACATTTGCAGGAGATAATGCTGCCTGCTTCTTATTTACAATATCACCTGAAAGTGAGAACAGGCATTCACATGGCACTGGTGTAGCCAGTGTCGCAAGATATTTATGTGCCAGATGTGCTAAAAATTCATATGTCCCTTCATGCTTCAACCACCATTCCAGGGGATATGTGTCCCTGTCGATGATGGGTTCTGCTCGATAACTATCCAAAGCAGTGCCGACCAATGCCTGTTCATTTTCATTATCTGACTCAGATGCCACCAGCGGAAGGTTGATTTTCTTTTTTGGTGGTTTGGGTTCTGTAGTTTCTGCATCTGAGTGTTGCTCTTTTAAGAATTCTGAAAGCATGCCCCACACCTCGTCTCTCTCAGATTTTGAAGGGCACTTCAGATTCTTAAACCTTGGGTCAAGTGCTATAGCTATCTTTAGAAATCTCATATTAGTATCTTCTTTGTGTTTTGTGAAATCTGCCGAGAAAGTGTTCTTAAAATGAACAAGATGTGCTGGGGCATCATCCGAGACTGCTATAACATGAAATATATGGCAGAATGCAGGTAAAACAGAGCAGGAGACATACAGTTCTCCCCAAGGAGTTCAGTCACAAATTTAATTAATGCATTATTTTTTTAACAAGCATCATCAGCATGGAAGCATGTCCTCTGGAATGGTGGCCAAAGCATGAACAGGCATAGGAATGTTTAGCGTATCTGGCATGTAAATACCTTGCAATGCCAGCTACAAAAGTGCCATGCAAATGCCTGTTCTCATTTTCTGGTGACATTGTAAATAAGAAGAGGGCAGCATTATCTCTCATTAATGTAAACAAACTTGTTTGTCTTAGCAATTGGCTGAATGGACTTGTAGGCTCTGAAGTTTTACATTGTTTAGTTTTTGAGTGCAGTTACATAACAAAAAAAAAGCCACATTTGTAAATTGCACTTTCACAGTAAAGAGATTGCAGTACTTGTATAAGGTGAATTGAAAAATACTGTTTCTTTTGTTTATCATTTTTACAGTGCAAATATTTGTAATCAAAAATATACACTTTGATTTCAATTACAACACGGAATACAATATATATGAAAATGTAGAAGAACATAGATCATAGATCATAGAATATCAGGGGTGGAAGGGACCTCAGGAGATCATCTAGTCCAACCCCCTGCTCAAAGCAGGACCAATCCCCAGTATCTGCCCCAGATCCCTAAATGGCCCCTTCAAGGATTGAACTCACAACCCTGGGTTTACCAGGCCAATGCTCAAACCACTGAGCTAACATCCAAAATATGTTTCAATTGGTACTCTATTATTTAATAGTGCGATTAAAACTGTAATTAATCGAGATTAATTATTTTAATCACAATTAATTGTTTTAGTTAATTGCTGTAGTTAACTGTGATTAATCAACAACCCTAATTTATTTAATATTAACAATTAGTTACTTTTCAATGGTTTGTTTTGTAGCTACTGTCACAGATTGAGAAGCTTAAATCATCAATGACAGAGGACCTAAATGCAAGTAACATCTTCTATAAGAAAAGGATAGAGGAGCTAGGGCAGAGGCTTCAGGAACAGAACGAGCTGATTATTTCTCAAAAACTGCAGGTCTGTTTTATAAAGTATTCTTGGGTATCTAAAACCTGGGGGGCATGTGAGAAGAGATTTTTTTTTAAATTCGGTAATCTGTGGATGAATTTCCAATTTTTATAAACCAATATTCTCCTAAAACTCGAATTGGTGTATTACCTCTGTAAGTAGCATTGGTGAGATCATTACTGGAATACTGTATCCAGTTTTGATGGCCGTACTTCTAAAAGGGTCCGCCTGGGCCATCAAATTTAATCTTCTATTGTTGCAGTCAACCCCATCAAATAATCCCATTCATAGATTTATCAAATTGGAAAGGGTTCAGGAAAGATCAACAGTAGTGATTTGAGGTCTGGAAAACACACTTCACAATGAGAGACTTAATAAGCTCAGTCTATTTAGTTTATTCAAGACAAGGTTAAGAGTTGACTTCATTATGGTCTACAAGTATCTACTTGGGCAGAGATTTCTGAGTGTAGACACTGTTCTAATTTATGAGAAAAGGGCATAACAAGATCTAATAGCTAGAACTGAAGCTAGACAAATTCAGACTAGAAATACGACACAATTTTTTGACCATGAGGATAATTAATCATTGAAACAGCTAACCTAGGAATGTGATGGATTCTCCATCACGTCAGGTCTTTAAATCAAGACTGGATAGATTTCTAAAAGAGATATTATAGTTCAAACAGTTTATGGGCTTGATGCAGAAATTACTGGGTGAGGTTGTATGGCCTGTGTTATGCAGGAGATCAGTCTAGATCAGGGGTGGGCAAACTTTTTTTGGCCTGAGGGCTGCATCGGGTTTCGGAAATTGTATGGAGGGCTGGTTAGGGGAGGCTGTGCCTCCCAAAACAGCCAGGTGTGGCTCAGCCTTCACCCCCTAACGGCCCCCCGACTCCTGCCCCATCCACGCCTCCTGTCCCCTGACTGCCCCCGGAACTCCACCCCTGACTGCCCGCTACCGCCCCATCCAACCTCTCCTCTCATTCCTGACTGCCCCCCCGATCCAACTACCCCTTCTCCCTGTCCTCTGACTGCCCCCCCCCCGGACCACTGCCCCCATTCAACCCTCCCATTCCCCGCCCTCTGACTGCCATGACCCCTATCCACCCCCCTGACCACTCCCCCCCGAACTTCCCTGCCCTCTATCCAAACCCCATTCCCTGCCCCCATACTGTTCTGCCTGGAGCACTGATGGCTGGCAGCGCTACAGCCGTGCCACACAGCTGGAGCCAGCCACGCCATCGCGCAGCACAGAGCGCTGGGTCAGGCCGGGCTCTGCAGCTGTGCTGTCCCAGGAGCTTGCAGCCCCACTGCCCAGAGCATTGCGCTGGCAGTGCAGTGAGCTGAGGCTGCGGGGAAAGGGGAATGGGCTGGGGGCTAGCCTCCCGGACCAGGAGTTCAGGGGCCAGGTAGAAGGGTCCCACGGGCCACTAGTTTGCCCACCTCTGGTCTAGATCATCATAATGGTCCCTTCTGGCTTTAAAAATCTATTAATGTATCTATGTGTTAAATTGTGTGTGCTTATCAACCAGAGTCTGATTTTGCAGACTTCAGAAAGTGTTTAATTTTAAGCACATGCGTAAGTCTTTGCACAATGGGGGGCCAAGATTTGTATGGCTGGTTAGCCAGTAGCAACTCTTAAGTCATCTTCCATAACAAAAAATTACAACTGAGAGTCAGAAATCTACTGATCAATAAATAAAATACAATTAAATAGTATATTCAGAGAAGGAGATGTAGAAGAGTACTTAGTCTCAGACAAACTCCATACAAGAAAAGTGACATCTCCAAATCACTTTTGGAGTGAAATCAGCATTACCTGGGTTATAAAATGTCTCATAAAGGATCTCAAGGCTCCTTTTCTGAAAGGCAACTATGAAGGTCAGAGTTCCTCAAAGTGGAAGGGCTTGAACAGCAGATGAGATTGCTGAGAGAAACTGAAAGCTAGACTGGATAGATCATGAAAGGAGATACCATTCAGGTGACACACTATGAGTTGACAGGTTTCAGAGTAGCAGCCGTGTTAGTCTGTATTCGCAAAAAGAAAATGAGTACTTGTGGCACCTTAGAGACTAACAAATTTATTAGAGCATAAGCTTTCGTGAGCTACAGCTCACTTCATCGGATGCATTTGGTGGAAAAAACAGAGGAGAGATTTATATACACACACACAGAGAACATGAAACAATGGGTTTATCATACACACTGTAAGGAGAGTGATCACTTAAGATAAGCCATCACCAGCAGCAGGGGGGGGAAAGGAGGAAAACCTTTCATGGTGACAAGCAAGGTAGGCTAATTCCAGCAGTTAACAAGAATATCAGAGGAACAGTGGGGGGTGGGGTGGGAGGGAGAAATACCATGGGGAAATAGTTTTACTTTGTGTAATGACTCATCCATTCCCAGTCTCTATTCAAGCCTAAGTTAATTGTATCCAGTTTGCAAATTAATTCCAATTCAGCAGTCTCTCGTTGGAGTCTGTTTTTGAAGCTTTTTTGTTGAAGTATAGCCACTCTTAGGTCTGTGATCGAGTGACCAGAGAGATTGAAGTGTTCTCCAACTGGTTTTTGAATGTTATAATTCTTGACATCTGATTTGTGTCCATTCATTCTTTTGCGTAGAGACTGTCCAGTTTGGCCAATGTACATGGCAGAGGGGCATTGCTGGCACATGATGGCATATATCACATTGGTAGATGCGCAGGTGAACGAGCCTCTGATTGTGTGGCTGATGTGATTAGGCCCTATGATGGTATCCCCTACGCAAGTCTCTACGCATAAGTCTTTATAAATGATAAAATTTGTTTCTAAATGCAAAAAATAAATTAAAAACCTAAGAAGTTCCTTGCAAAGAACTGTGATACAAGATAGATAATGAAGGCCTCAAAAGTCTAGAAAAGTTATGGTTCTTCAAGCAATCTCTGCACATTCCCATGCATGGGGTGCACTAAGCACCATCAGCACATCCCAAGAGTGGGAATTTGCAGAGACCATCTTGAAGAACTCTTGCTATATGTGTTCAACCTTTATGTACCTGAGCAAATTTTGATCTGATTTGCTTATACATTAAATATGACACAGGCTTAAGTGCTTTGCTCAATTGGGCCCCAGGACATCTTTTAAATTATATGATTATTAAGCGTATGGTTCTGTCATGGAGGTCACAGATTCCGTGACTGTCCAGAACCTCCACAATTGCTTCCGCAGGGGCAGGGCTGGAGCAACTGTCAGCCCCAGGGATGCCAGAGCAGGGGCCTCTGGAGCAGCAGCTGGCAGTCAGCCCTTGGGCCGCCTGAGCAGAAGCCCCAGGGCTGAAGCAGCGGCTGGGGTTGGGTCAGCCCTCTGTAGTTGGAGCAGCGGCAGTCAGCTACTGCTGCAGGAGCAGCCATGATGCTGGAGCAGCTCCGAAGATCAGCCCCCGGCAGTGCTCAACTGTTAGTCCCCCACCACACCAGGATTTTTTTAGTAAAAGTCAGGGACGGGTCTCAGGCTTCTGTGAAATGTTGTTTATTGCCTGTGACCTTCCCTTGACTTTTACTAAAAATACCCATGACAAAATCTTAACCTTAATTATTATCTAAATGTTTTTCTGCAGAACCCCGTCTTTGTTCATTGCACAGGCTGAACTGTGCAGTGAATATGGTTGGGGACCAGAGGAAGTCAATGGGACTTTTCATACTCTTAAAATTAAGTATCTGCTTAAGTGCTTTGTTGGATTGGGGCTGGACTTCAAGCCCCACGGCAGAAGTTGGAAATACAGCATGTAGTAAACGATACAGGCACCCATAGGACCACTGCCTATTTCACTGCATAGTCGAAGGGTATAAAAGGTATGTCTACAGAGCAGAGAGAAACCCCCAGCTGACCCATGCCAGCTGAATTGGGCTCATGGGTCTAGGGCTATGGGGCTGTTTCATTGCTGTGTAGATTTCTGTGCTGGGGCTGAAGCCCGAGCTCTGAGTCCCTCCTGCATTGCAGGGTCCTCCTTCACTGTGCACCATGCAGCTTGAGTGTTGAATGAAGTGGAGTCCAATGAAAACAAAATTTCTTCATCTAGGTAGCATTTTAAATAATCATTCCTGTCATCCAGTCTTTTGGCAATAGTGGAAATTTTGTTAGGCTTTATATACTTCAATAATTATTTTCAGTTGAGGCTTTGTATTTGAGGACAATTATTTTATTCAGCCTTATTGCATCTATTTCTAACTGTGTCCTCACCTTATTGTAAATTTTTCTGTTTCAGTTAAAAGAATTGTCTACAAAATCACTAATAAGCGTCAAACCACATGATGGTAAGTGCAGGCTATAAGAAAAGACTATAAATTAGGTTTATTTTACTTCTGAGTCTAACATTTTGGTTCAGTTATCCTAATACAAAATGCTAAAATACAGTTATCCTAGTACAAATGGTATAGTACATTACAAATTGATATGTGAACTTCACAAATTTAATTTTAAAAATCAAATCAGCACTTGCAATGTAACTGTACTTCATATTGTGTCAGTGCTGCTGGTTCCTTGCCTCTTTTCTGTTGTGTGTCAAACCTGCACAGATTTGCAACCTTAAGGTTTTACAAGGCACAAAGCTGAACACGAAGTGTTCTTCCAGAACTGGACGAGGTGTTGTGGATAAGCTGAGTAGAAAGGTCTCCAAGAGAATTCCAAGAAACATAACATTCCTCCCTCTTAGGGCCTGATTTATTAAGTCCTCACAAAATAAACACATGATTCCTTTGGCCAGTTCAGGCTTCTACCCTTGTTTAGTCAGGGTTTCCAATTTACCCCTGTTTCAGGGCTTCTGACTCTGGCTCTTTCTTGGATCCCCAGTTTCATCTCTACTTGAGACTCTCTGCGAGTCCCACTCTGGCTCCTGAGCCTCTCTGGTGAAACCTCTTTCCCCCTCATCTTCCCTCCCAGGTCTTTTCCTAGCCCTGGTCCCTGGACTCAAATTTTTCCTTCCCTTGGGGCAGAGTTTTCACAGCCCAGCCTTTTTGAATCCTGGTAGGGTTTCATAGCCCATCATCATCGTGGCTCACCGCAGGAGATTCTCCCTACAATCTTCTCCTGACTCCAGGTTTGCTTTTGACTGAGCTAAGAGCTTTAATAACATTCAGCAGCATGACTTCTGGCCACCATTCCCATCTTGGTCTGGGGAGCTTTCCCAGAATTACTTGTTCTTAAAGGAGCCATGCATTGGAATCATCTAGCCCTGGGCCCTCACTGCTGTCACAAGGGACAAACTATGCTATTACAGGAAGCATTTCACACATTAGAAAACAGAGACAAAAACAGGTTAAGTGACGTGGCCAGGTTTACACCTACAACTCAGTGGCAGAGCAGGATTTCAGGTTTACCTCTCCCATCTCCAGCAACTTGATAATAGTGTCACTTCAATTCCTTAATAAAGCAACCTTTTACTATTTTGGAAACTCTGTTGGTATAAAATGTTGTCTTTCCCTTGAAATATGTTCCGTAATTAATTTATAAATGTGCTGCAGTAGAACCTCAGAGTTACAAATACTTTGGGCATGTAGGTTGTTCGTAATGCTGAAATGTTTGTAACTCTGAACAAAACATTATGGTGATTCTTTCAAAAGTTTACAACTGAACATTGACTTAATACAGCTTTGAAACTGTACTATGTAGAAGAAAAATGCTGCTTTCCCTCTATTTTTTTTTAGTAGTTTACGTTTAACACAGAACTGTACTGTATTTGCTTCCCCACCTCCCCCCTTTGGCCTCTGCTGCTCCCTGAATGCGTACTTCTGGTTCCAAATGAGGTGTGTGGTTGACTGGTCAGTTCATAACTCTAGTGTTTGTCACTCTGAGGTTCTACTGTATAAGTAAATATCTGCTATATTTGAATGTATACATCTGTTATTGTGTACTGTAAGACATTTGTTGTTAGCTTCTTTCTTTTGTGCTGTTTTAGTGAATGTTCCAGCACAGCATGTTGTAGAACCTAAATCAAGACTACCACACGCACATGGTAAGTTCTGTAATAGACTCAGTTTCAGTACATGTAAATCTAATACTCAGTCTTCACAATTTATCACCTGAGGGATCATTTCTATGACAATACTTAAATTCAATGGAGAATACAATTTAATTAGCTGTGTTTTAATTCTCACATTAAACATTGTTCTAAAAGACATCTAACGGGACACTATGGAGGTGGATAGGTATAAAAAATGACTGCTTTGAGAGTGATTCCCAGAAGACAGATGATTTTTACCTTCCTGGTGTATTCTATGTAATTTGTTTTTCCAACTGATCATTGGAACTAATAGTGGAGGGGAAGCAAAATTGTGACTTTCTTTTTCACTAACAGTTAACAAACCAGTGTTTGCCTAAAGAGTGCGTGTGAAGTTGTTTGTTTGCTGTAAGTCTTGGAAAAAAATATTTTTTTCATCTGGTTTCAATCATTAGTTGAAGGGAAAATACAACAGAAATAATCAGGAAGCTACAACTCTCCTGTTGGGATTATTGTCTTTGCGTACTGTAGGTTAATATTTTGGTTTACTAGTCCACAATGTTCTGATGTCTAATACTGGAAAAAATCTACATTGACATAGTATTCAATCATCCTACTTTGAGTGCAGTGATATGTCTAAGAATGTATCATCATACTGTATCATGTCTTATTGCTTTGATTTTTTTCTTTTTATACAAAAGCAATATTTTGTTGTTGAGAATATCAAAATAGTTTCCAGTGGGTTTCAACTTTTAAAACAATGACTAATACTGTTACCATGATAGCTGGAAATCTTCAGTGATCAATAAGATTCTTTTCTGAATAACATTTCAAATAGTAAAGTGATAGAGTTGTGGGTGTCGTGTTAGGTTTTTATGTATTATAAATATTACTATGCATGCAGTGTGAATTAATTTTGAAAAAAAAAATCTAAAATTATTAAATTAAATTTTATTTCTAAACAAACCTTTTGTAATAAACACCACAGAGAGAGGAAATTTTAATGCTTCTCAGAGAAGCTTCTAAAACTTTTATTGTCAAGCTAGAAAAATTAAAGTTCAGAGGTATCCAAAAATAGAGAGTGGAAAAAAGGTTCCACATGTTATGAAAGTTTTAGACAACTTAATCAGGAATGAGCAACTGAAACTAAAATATTGATTTGAAAAGATATGCTGTGATTGGAAATAATAAATTAATTAGCCTTCAAGGGCTTTTTATATATTACAAAGTAGTAGTATTCAAATAATATTAAAGTAACATTTATTACTAACCTATAGTCGGCAATAGTTTAGTGAAATACATTTTTTAAATGGAGTGGAAAAGTAATGATAAAAACATATTTATAAATTTTCTATCTTTTTACACTCAAGCAACTTCTTATACACCAAGATGGGAAGGGGAAGGAAAGTCTTAAGTAATTTAGATATGGAATCAGAGTTCAAGGATTGTCAAGAGGGTGTGCTTCTTCAGGTATAACTCCACAATGTTCATAATTGTAAAATAACATAAAGCATTATTTTAACCAGTCCATTTTTTTCCTTTTTCATCTGCAGTAGGAGAAATTTTTTTTTAATATTAATTACTTTTAGTTCTCTGACTTGCTCATTTACATCAGCAGTTTCAAGGATCATGTTCTCCTCATTTCTCTGCTCTTGTGGATTCTGTTGCATTTTATAACACTTCTCAACATAGAAAAAGATTGCTCTTTTTCAGTATACAGAAGTTTCAATGTTGTTTACTAATGAAACCCCAATGAGAGTGCTGACTTTGCATGATTTTGCTGATGATCGTTTTATTTATCTCTGCAGGTCTCTCTCTGTCTCCCCCTCTACTTTCCTCCCTTCTGCATTTTTTTTTATCATTAAGATTCCAAATTTCTGCTTATAAAGGTTAGTGGAAACTAGAGCCTTCCCCTAACTTTTCAAAGATTTTCATGGGAACTAGTTGTATAACCAAAGGATGCAATGTAGCTACCTCTAATGTCATTCTGAAAATATCTGTGTTTCCTAGCAATTTGAATAAATACTACTGCTTTGTTTTTTATTAGATTCATAGATACTAAGGTCAAAAAGGACCATTCTGATCATCTAGTCCGACCTCCTGCACAGCGCGGGCCACAGAATCTCACCCACCCACTTCTACGAAAAACCTCACCTATGTCTGAGCTATTGAAGTCCTCAAATCGTGGTTTAAAGACTTCAAGGAGCAGAGAAGCCTTCCTCAAGTGACCCGTGCCCCATGCTACAGAGGAAGGCGAAAAACCTCCAGGGCCTCTCCAATCTGCCCTGGAGGAAAATTCCTTCCTGACCCCAAATATGGTGATCAGCTAAACCCTGAGCATATGGGCAAGATTCACCAGCCAGATACTACAGAAAATTCTTTCCTGGGTAACTCAGATCCCATCCATCTAATATCCCATCTCAGGGGATTAGTCCTATTTACCCTGAATATTTAAAGATCAATTACTTACCAAAATCCCATTATCCCATCATACCATTTCCTCCATAAACTTATCGAGTAGAATCTTAAAATCAGATAGATCTTTTGCCCCCACTGCTTCCCTTGGAAGGCTATTCCAAAACTTCACTCCTCTGATGGTTAGGAACCTTCGTCTAATTTCAAGTCTAAATTTCCTGGTGGCCAGTTTATACCCATTTGTTTTTGTGTCCACATTGGTGCTGAGCTTAAATAATTCCTCTCCCTCTCCTGTATTTATCCCTCTGATATATTTATAGAGAGCAATCATATCTCCCCTCAACCTTCTTTTAGTTAGGCTAAACAAGCCAAGCTCCTTAAGTCTCCTTTCATAAGACAAGTTTTCCATTCCTCGAATCAGACCATTTTAAAATCAGAAGATCTATCATATTCCGATCAAAGCAGTTGCCCATATCTGTAATACCCAGACTATTACTTTTTTTTGATAGAATTACTTCTGGAAAGTGTAATCTTGGATAAAATTTTCAAAAGTGCCTAAACCTCATTTAGAAGTCTGAACTTCATTTTCAAAAGTGACTTAGGCAGTTAGGGCTAAATCCACAGAGGAACTTCACTCAGTGTTGCAACACCTAAGCCCTAAGTGCCCTATCACCTATTGGAATCCTTAGTCCCAAGTACGGCACTCAGACTCCCCATACAATGCATGGAGACAGTTAGGTGCCTACGGAAGGGATTATGAGAAGCCAGCAAGCTGTGTGGGGAGCCATCTAAATTAGACATGAGTGAAATGCAGAGGAAAGGGGTGAGGCTTAGGTCCAGATCCTCAAAGGTGTTTAGTCACCTTACTGCCATTGATCTAGGCCTTAAGTGTCTGACAGTCTGGAGGGAGGTGCTACCCTCCACTTGAACCCCTTCTTGGAGTTAGGCAATAAGCCAGGTCAGCCTATCCCCAAAACCCAGACCGTTCTTGTGGAAGAACGAGAGAGGGAGAGATCCTATCATAGCTAGGGGTCTACCAAATTCTCAGCCGTGAAAACTGCATTACAGACCGTGAAATCTGCTTATACTATAGGGTAAAAGTATACAAAAGTACACAGTGTTTCTCAAACTGGGGACCCCAACCCACAAGTGGGTCACAAGCCTATTGTATGCGGATCGCCGTATTGCCACTCTCACTTCTGCGCTGTCTTCAGAGCTGGGCAGCCGCAGAGAGTGGCTGCTTCTGGCCGGGCACCCAGCTCTGGAGGCAGAGCTGCCGCCGGCAGCAGCACAGCAGTAAGGGTGGCAATACCATACCATACCACCCTTGCTTCTCCACTGCTGCTGGCAGTAGCTCTGCCTTCAGTGCTGGGCACCCAGTTAGCAACTGCTGCTTTTCGGCCGCCAAACTTTGAAGGCAATGCAGAAGTGAGGGTGGCAATACAGCGATCCCTGTACAATAGGCTTGCCACCCACTTTTGGGTCGGGACCCACAGTGCGAGAAATGCTGTTGGTCAAGGCATAAATAGCAAATTTCATGCATGTGTAACACATTTTGCGGAATTTGCTGTTTATGCCATGATCAGCCCACCAAAAATGTGTGATTTCTCTGCAATTTAAGTAGACCCCTAATTACAGTCAATACCTTGGTGGTTAGGGCATGCTCCTGGATTGCAATGAGCAGAGCAGGGACCTGAGCCCATATTCCAGGTGAGTGCCCTTACCACCAGATTATTGGGTATTCTTGGGTGGACCTTTCTCAGTCTCTCTTGCTGGAGCTGTTTCACTTTGTATAAGTAATTAAATATTCATTTTGAGCAGAGACTTGAATTTGGTTCTCCCAAATCCTAGGTGAGTTCCCTAACCACTAGGCAGTAGAGTCTCTCTCTTTCTCTATCAGTGCATTCATTAGTTGGTACAGTCAAAACTTAAAATGAAGTAAATCTGATTTGGACTTAGTCATAATTGAAAACATGTTCATTTGACATATTTAGGTTTAAAATTAATCAAATTTTAAGCATATAATCAGACTGCTCATGTGCAATATGTGATTTCTAGAAGTGAACTGATATACAATATATCTATTTAAAATATGCATGCATCACAGTCTGCATCTGACACTCCTTTGTGAAATGTGATTTGTATGTGTGAAATAATGGAGAAATAATTAAATGTGTTTATTTTACTGTGCATACATGGTGAGGTGTTCTGACAATCCTAAATTGTTAAGGAGCTAAACTAATTTATCTAATCGGTAGTTTATGAGTCTCTAACTTGGACAGATTGCTTATTGACATCAGATGTGATACTGGGATCCCTAAAAGAGTGACGTTTCAGAGAATAGGTACACATGAGAACAAGGGTAAAGGAATGAGTTTTGAATATATTACATTCACCAACAATGTCAGTTTACAGCAAAAGAGTTTTCAGGTTTTATACTTCCTTTTCATTTTGAATTTGGCTGGAACATATGGCAAGGATTGTCTTTTAATTACATTGCCACTACATGTGCCACTATAGTTAAGGGTGTGTTACAACTCTGGTTAAAGGTTGACCTGTTTACGCCCTCTAATTTCAACATGCTTAATCAGATTTCTTTGAAATTTGGTGTATTTTAAGAAGGTGCAGGGCAAGATTAGACACTCAAATTTGGGTTCTTTGAACTAGGAGTTGTGGAGATATAAGACTCTCCCACCTCCTTCCAAAAAATAGACATTTTTCAAAAAATTTTGAGTGGCTGTTTTCTGTTTTTTTTGCACAGAGCTGGAGATCACTCTATAGCTGTGATATGGGTCGAAATGGTCTCAATCTGTCAGTTTTTCCCAAAGTAGTGCCTGGCACCCACTAAGCCTTTGGGGCACCCAAATAGTGAATTGTATTTAAGAATGTGATCACTTCTTCACTTGTATAGATGTGTAGTCTGGAAGGATTACCCTGCGCATGCCTCAACAAAGAAAAAAAAGTGTGAGATGGCTTCTGTGCAGCCACCTTATGCTTGTCTGGGTATTCAAGTGTGTTGCTAATGCCGTTTCCCCTGGTGAACACCCCTTCATTGATGTTTTCTTGTCCAAACCTTTGTACAGCTCTGCAGTAAAGCTTTAATAACTAATGTTTCTTGCTACAAGTAGTTTCTGTTATAATATGTTTTTATTGTATGAGGAGGTTTACTGAGAACTCAGCAAAATAGTCAGCAGCCGGTCTACCCAAAATATTTGTTATATCGGGTGGGAAGGAACCAACGGCAGAAGACTTTGTGTGTGGGGGCGGGATAGGATAGGAGGAGAGGGGGTTGTGGCTGCAGAAGGGGCAGGAAATAAGGATGGGTGATAGGTAAACCTTGGACTGGTTGTTTGAGAAAATCTATATTTTACTAGCCCTGGTGGGGCAGGCCACAAGTGGCTACATCCTGATCTCAGGACAGATTAATGTGGTGTTCATAGATACATAGTGCACAGTTTTGGAACTGATAGTGCAGGTACTTTGACAGCTCAGGGAAATATGCTGCTAGGGTTGTCAGTGTGTGGTTTCTGGGTGATTCCTGGGTCACAAAGTTACAGAAATTTGCAGGACAGCAAGGAATACATCATGACATGGGGATTACTGTCCACAGGCTGATTGGGTGGAGAGAGGTGGCCCGCAGTGGCATCATGTTTTGTCCACTCTGCAATATCTTAACTGGTTATGATCTACCAGAGATTGCAATAATTCACTTGGGCAGAAATGGGCTGGGCCTTATTCCTGGTGTATATTTTATATAGGATACCATCTGAAACTACTATTTCATTTAACCATCATTAAAGCTTTAGAATCTTCTCATATTCCACCTCACTGCTGACAATATCCTTTTGTCATAAAAGCACCAAGGCCTGCTACTGATATAACTTACACAATTTGTCATAGAAAGGATGCATACTGCACCTTAAAGGTACTCGGGCACCTGTTCCCTTTCCTCTCCTTACACACAGAGGGTGAAAAACAGATCTCCTCCTATCACAATCACAACTCGTCACACACCTCAGAGTAATCTACAAATCTCACAAACACATCTCTACCAAGCAGGACTCACTATTTCCTCCACCATTCAGTACAGCTACACCAGACACTGATCACACTCTCTTTACCTGAAGTGCATGAAGATAATGAATGCTTTGATTGCTCTCATTTCCCAGCTTCCTATCGATAGTACCCTTTCTAGTATAACCTCTGTGCCCTGCTAATTACATAACATCCTAAAGGTACATATGCAGCTCTTTCTTTTACTTGCTCATATGGAAGATTGTTAAACAGATCTTCTCATTTTTTAATCACAGCTCTGTCACACACCTCAAAGTAATCCACATATGTCCTCATAACACAAACACACCTTTACCAACTACTGCCTCCAACATTTAGTGTGGGCCAGTGGTTCTTAAAATGGCCCAATCAGCACCCATGGCCCAGGTGACGTCCTGAGAACCATACCAGGTAGTATGTGTGTGTGTATATTGTGACGGGGCAAGGCAGATGGCTATAGAAAAGTAGTGGGAGATATATATTAGCTCCAGGCTAAACAAATCCCTGGTACCAGGTTAAGTGAAATGGCAGCTGCTCCAGGTCAATTAAGACACCTGGGGCCAATTAAGAACTTTCCAGAAGGCAGGGAGAATGCTATGTTGATTGGGAAGCCAATCAGGGGCTGGCTGAATCTAGTTAAAAGCCTCCCAGTCAGTCAGGTGCGTGGGCATATCAGGAGCTATGGGAAGAAGTTGTGCTGTTGGAGAGGCTGAGTAGTACACACCATATCAGGCACCAGGAAGGAGGTCCTGAGGTAAGGGTGAAGTGGAGCTTGAGGAAGTGAGGGCTGCTGTGGGGGAAATAGCCCAGGGAATTGTACATGTCATGTTTCTAAAAGGTCAGCTACCATAGCTGATACCATTAGGGTCCCTGGGCTGGAGCTCGGAGTAGAGGGTGGGCCTGGCCCCCCCCCCACCTTTGCCCCCTGTTTAATCACTGAGACTGGGAGACAACAGAGATTGTGCAAGGAAGGATAACTTTTCCTCACCTCCCTCACTAGCTTATGATGAAAATGGCTCAGTAGACTGTGACCCTTATCTCTAGAGAAAAAAGGGTTACGTGGAGGGTCACAGTGATCCTCTGAGGCTAGTGAAATCCGCCAGGAAACACGGGACCCACGGAGGCAAGGACAGAGCTTTGTCACTATATATATTTATTTATTGTGTGGCTGTGGCCCACATAACACAGAGAGAGCTGAATATGCGGCCCATAATGATAAATAGATTGAGAACAACTGGTGTAGGTAACCTGCCACCCTGAGTGCACCTGGAGTGTATTCAGATAATTCCATTGGCTATTGCCCGCTCTGGGGGAAACAGAGGGAAGGTAGTGTGGGCAACCTTTTTTTCCATTTTTTTATCATTCAATAGTGTTAGATGGAGTCTTGTAGGTGAGAGTGAATGGACTGTAAAAGGATGTGAAGAGCTTGTTCATGTCCACAAGCTGTAGGATTGGCATAGTAAAGGTATGTGTGCTAACAGGACATATTGGGGCATTGCTGAAAGAGGCAGAATTAGGGTTGCATGGTCCCATGCCCCTGCAACCTTAACTATGCTTTCCCTGGTTCTTCTTCAAGTAGTGTTCCTATGGTTGCTCTACTCTAGGTGTTTTCATGTCCCTGCGCCTCAGATTGGAGATTTTTGGTAGCAGTGTCCATTTGGCCCACACATGTCTTCTCCCAGTCTCATGCTCTGTTTTGCTGCTATATAGCACTGTGAGGACAAACCGCTCTCAGTTCCTTCTCCACTGCCCTGGCCTGAGGCGTAGCCTTAGCAGAAGCCATTGACAGAGATTCTTCTTAATGTTTTTTCTTACTCATTTTCCATAGTAGTAATAAAACTTTTATTAGTTAATGTTAATAATTCCTTCTTCTCTTTTCATTTCTTAAAAAAAATGGTTATAGTTATCTCCTGAGTGTAAATTAGCTTCCCCCTAGTTCTTTCCATTTGGGAAGTGAACCCTAAAAAAAGGAAAGCCTGGCTCTCCTGGGTTTAAATGCTGCCTTTCCTTTTGGGAATCCATTCCTGTCAGTGATGGCCGTTCCTGCTGCATTCACCGCCTCGGAGAGGCACACGTGTCTCAGAAGTGCATGTTTTGTCTCAAATTAAAATCCAGAACCAGAAAGAGCCATGTGCTAAAATTAAGACTGCTTATGATGGAAAGCTCACTCCCACCAGCCTCCAACCCCAGGCCTGGGACCTCCCATGGACAGCAGTCCCCGTTGAGACCGATCCAATGATGTTGATGGGATTAGTCTGAATACTATCCAATGACTTCAAAGAGGAAATCCTTGGATTCATCTTAGGAAATCTTGAAAAAGCAAGTCACAAGTTCCCCAAGTAGGGAATCACCTAAGAGAAAGAGGTCCCCGGCACGGTCCATAACCTTACTAGGCACCAACATAAGCGCGATATGAATATGTCTACATCCCTGGACTTACATTCAGTACTGAGACATTCTACTTCACCATCCATGACTGTGCCACCCCATCAGGCAACTACAAGGAAGATGATGGGGATGACCTATACTCAGTCTCTGTCCCAAGTTCTCCATTACCACACCAGGGAGCTAGCCGTGTAGAAACTCGGGTACCTTCAATCTACCACCAGAGTAGAAGACACCCACCCAGTTGATATGGATACCCTTCGATGCCCTTTCCACCACCTCAGTGGCCATACTGGAACCCTGGAGTGGCATATAGACAATAATTTTTGAGGACCTCTAGCATCACCCAGAGGGATAAAGGAAGGCAATCTCCTTCAACTTCAATAGCCAGATCTCCTGATCCTCAAGAGGAGTCCTTTGAGGAACAGGAGGAGATACTCCGGTGACCAACATTTTTTCATCATCTCCTGATTACACAGGCATGCCTCCCCCACCAACTATAGCAGACAACTTCAAGCAATTTCAAGGCCTCTTTAAGAAGGTAGTGGATTCCCTGCAAATCCCGCTTGAAGAAGTCAGAGTCACAGCATAAATTGCTAGACATCCTGCAGATGTCATCATCAACAAAGATTGCACTCCCCATTAACGAGGTGCTGCTTGATCCAGTGAAAACTATATGGCAGACACCAACCGCAATACCCCCAATGTGCAAAAAGGTGGACAAAAATATTATGTGCCCTCTAAAGACAGGGACTTACTATTTTCTCACCCTTCCCCAAATTTACTAGTTGTTGACACTGTTAATGAACATGGCAGACAACACCATGTTAAAATGACACCCATATGATAAGGACTGGAAGTGACTGGATTTATTTGGACATAAATCCTATTCTTCAGCAACCCTACAATTTAAGATCGTTAACTATCAAGCCCTCAGGGCAAAATACGACCCTACGAATTATTCTAAATTAAACGCCTTTATTGAACACCTCCTGTTGCATCAGAAAAAGCAATTTCAGGCAATCATTGCTGAGGGTCAGCTCCTTGCAAGGACAGCATTGCAGGCGTCTCTGGATATTTCACATATTGCTGCTGATTCCATCTCTCTGGAAATTGTCATGAGGAGAGCATCTTGGCTTCATTACTCTGGCTTTCCCTTTTAAGGGATCTAAATTGTTTGAACAAAGAACAGATGAATCCCTCCACACACTAAAAGATTCTACGGCCACATTACATTCTGTGGGTATTGACATTCCTGCCCAAAGAAGACGACCTAGTAAGTACCAGATAGCACAGAGATCCCAGCCTACTTACTGTTCTCCTCCCCAGAGACATTATGATCCTCAAAGGAAGAAGCAGAGATTACAAAAATGGAGACTGACTGCCCCACAATAATTGACATCACAAACTTCTACATCCAAACAACAATTCTGATGTGCTGGTCAAGGCCCTGAGTTATCTCAGTCTCATTTGCTACAACAACACGAACATCTCCACCAATTTGGCGACCGCCGTACTCCTTTTTATCAAAACCCTGAGTGTATAACCTCAGACAAGTAGGTACTAGAGATCATTACCCAGGGATATTCAATCTACTTTACCTTCCTCATCATACCCCCCCCTCGACCCTCCCTTCCCCCATCCCTCTTCAGGGACTTTTCTCATGAGTGCCTTTTATGTGAGGAAACAAACTACCTCCTAAAACTAGGTGCTGTAGAACCAGTTTGCACCCAACACAGAGGGAAGGGTTTCTATTCCAATTACTTCCTGATACGGAAAAAGAATGGTGATTGGAGACCCATTCTGGATCTAAGGGCACTCAACAAATTTGTAAAAATACAACGTTTCAAGATGGTTACCATGGCAGCAGTAAACCCATCTCTTTACCAGGGGGACAGGTTCTCGGCCCTTGAGCCACAAGACAATTACTTTCATATCAAAATCCACCCATCCCTCAGGAACTTCCTAAGGTTCACTCTGGGTCAAGATAATTCCAATACAAATTCCCATTCGGTCTATCTTTGGCACCTAGGGTGTTCTTGAAGGTCATTTTTGTGTTAGTGAGGCACCTTCACAAACAAGGCATTTTGTTATTGCCATATCTAGACGATTGTTTGCTCAAAGCACATACCTTCAGCGATGCCTTTAAAGACACATGAAAGACTATGGATCAGGGGTCAGCAACTGTTCAGAAGAGGTGTGCTGAGTCTTCATTTATTTACTCTAATTTAAGGTTTTGTGTGCCAGTAATACATTTTAACGTTTTCAGAGGGTCTCTTTCTATAAGTCTATAATACATACAATAATAGTTTAGTTTAGTTATAATAGTTTAGTTACATAAAGTAAATAAGTTTTTAAAAATGTTTAAGTAGCTTCATTTAAAATTAAAATGCAGAGTCCCCCCGGATCAGTGGCCAGGACCTGGGCAGTGTGAGTGCCACTGAAAATCAGCTCGCATGCCGCCTTTGGCACATGTGCCATAGGTTGCCTACCCCTGCTATAGATCTATTCCTGTAACTAGGAGAACAACTAAATGCCCATACGTCCACTTTGACCCCATGCAACAGCTGGAATTCATAGCAGTCTTGAAGCAAGTGAGCTTTTTTTACCCCCACTGCTCCCCTTGCAAGGCTGTTCCAGAACTTCACTCCTCTGATGGTTAGAAACCTTTGCCTAATTTCGAGCCTAAACTTGTTGATGGCCAGTTTATATCCATTTGTTCGTGTCTGCATTGGTGCTTAACTTAAATAACTCCTCTCTCTCCCTGGTATTTATCCCTCTGAAACATGATTCTATTTTTTTTCTTTTAGTGGTAACTGTCCAATGAAGAAATTTAGGCATCCTTTATATCTGGTAACTCCCATAAAATAAAATAAAATAAAATAAAATAAGTTGCAAAGGAGAACAGTTGGGAGGACACAAAAGAATACAGATACATGGTTCTAGAAGTCATCAAGAGCAGATATATTCTTGCATGTTGATATAATCATAGAACACCATCTACTACTGATCATACTGCTCACTTATTATGGAGGTTAGTTTATACAAATTGCAATTAGTTACAATTATAGTTAGTTTACAGTTAGTTTGTGCAAGTTGTTATGAGCTACAGTTAGTTTGTGCAAAATTGCAATGTCCTTCATATGATGAATCCTTTGAGTCTAAAAATAGACCTTTCAGGTTTTTTCTAATAATCCTTGATAATCTGTATGAAGTTTCAAAAAATTTTCAAAGCCAATATGTGCAAAAGGCAGGAGTCTTTAGTTTTGCATTCAGCCGGAGAGAGAGACATTTTCAAAAGTTAGCATTTGAATTGTGACTGCTAACTTTTCATTCACACATCTGATTTTCTTCTGGAAATGATCAGTTTTCAATAACTGGCTATTCAGCAGACTACTCAGAATTTCCATCTGAATTTTTGTTCTAAGGTTTTTTTTTTAGTAGAATAATGGGCTTTATTTTTTCTTCAACTGGCAGAATTTTCCAGAGGTTCAGTTCACCTCTTTCTGAGCTAATTGTATCCCTACAGCTTGATTTTATTTTATTTTGGTCTGTCTTGAGGTGTTATTTAGAAAAAGGCCATTGTGGGATTTACCTGCATTTTTGGATGCTGAATCAGAAAGTTCATTCTAATCTGTGAAGTGTAGATCTTTCAAAGAATCATATTGGAATTTTTTTTTATGCTGCTTATATTTTTCAGCTTTGATTTTCTTCTCCCTCAGTGGAGGAAGTTATGTTAACACAGTTTGCAGTGTAGAAGCCCTGTTGGATCCCAGCTGGTTTCAGGATTTCTAAGAAGAAACAGCCAAGTGTCCTTTTATGTTCTTTACTTGGGAGAAATTATAATCTTATTTTTAGATGCAAACCTCACTGCAGTTATCCATACATTTGTGATCAACACCCACACATTTGGATTATTGAAATGTAACTCAATTGTGAGACAATCAGAAACCTCAGCTAGTGCAGAATATGTCTGAATGAAGAAGTGCTTCTCTCCGGGAGTGTATTATGTCAACTGAACTGACTTCCAGTTTTGTTTTCTGATGCAATTCAAGGTGATCTGCAAAGCTCAGCATGGTGTAAGTTCTTGTTCTCTGAGACTGCCTCTCTATATTCCATCTTGCACGCTGAAATTATCTTGGAATGCACTTCCTGATAGGCTACAGATTTAAAATCAGGGGCAGGGTTCTAGCGAC
This sequence comes from Dermochelys coriacea, assembly GCF_009764565.3. NCBI lineage: Eukaryota > Metazoa > Chordata > Testudines > Dermochelyidae > Dermochelys > Dermochelys coriacea. The sequence continues at coordinate 96,532,465 of NC_050068.2, read as the reverse complement.
AGGATGTTTTCAGTGGTGAGGAGGGTCTTTGACTCTGTAACTTGCTTTACCCATGATTCCAAAAGAGGCTGAGTTTTTTCACTTCAGGGAATATTGCAAAATCCTCCTTCTTTTTGCCTAGGTGATATGGTGGAGCTAGACTTTTTTATTTTTGTGCAGGAAAGGTTTTTTTAGTTTTTTAGCAAGAGATGCCTTACTTGTAACCATCAAAACTGCATTTAATTAAGGGGCATATTTATTGTGATGGGGTGGAGATGGGGATGCTGAATTAATTCAAATGCTTCTCCAACAAATATTTATAATTTTTGAGGGAAAGAGTTTATGCCAGGGTCTGAGACTTCGTTTAGAGACGCTATATTATTCCCAGCAAACATACAGTTAGCCCTTTGTTTAGTTTTCACACAGATGTACTGGGTCTGGGTGAGTAAATATGTGGAGCTGAGGGGCCCAATCAAGCACTCAAAGGGAATCCAGGTAACTTTGTTTCTCTTTGGTAATCAGAGAGGAAACATTTCTGAGCAGGCTGATCTCACACCCATTTGTTAGAAAGCTGAGTTGCAGATCAACTCAAATAAATCTGTTAGTCTTTAAGGTGCCACCGGACTCCTTGTTGTTTTTGTGGATACAGACTAACACGGCTACCCCCTGATACAGATCAACTCATGTTTTCTTATATTGGATTCTATGTTTATGTAATAGAGTTTGCTTTTTTTTTTCTTAAAACTTGTGCATACCAGTGTCCAAAGCAGAGCTTATCTCAAAGAGAAATACTTTTTGGTTTGGTTTGTTGTGTTTTTGTTTCTTCCTCCCCTCCCCACCCCAACTCCCCCTCTCCACCACCATGCAGGGTTTGATCTCTGGTGTCAGCAATGAATGACCAAAGATGCTATGGATAGCACAGTTAGGTTTATGGCTCTCACCACTATTACTATTGCATATATTGTTGATTTTAGCTTCAAAGCTATTCTAGTATACTGAGAGGGAGAAACAGATAGCCATAAAGTAGAGTGGCAGATTTTAAACCCTCGATGCTGGGAATTGGGATTTCCTGTTACAGTCTAACTAACTGACAAGGCATTGTGTCATGATGACATGAAACACTTAAGCAGATTGCATTTAGGAAAGTATAGACATTATGGGAATATTTTAATTCAATTACATAGTAACTAGCTCAGTAGCAGATTCCAACGAGTGCTAGCCAGCAAAGTAGGCTTCTGGCCAAGCAGTCTCTCAGCAGAGTTTTGCTTTTAAGTGGTCTTGTGAAGTATACTGTCTGTGGAATCACATTCTCATCCTGCGTCAGTACAGTAAGTAAGAAGCTTTCTCAGCAATTGTGATTTGTTGCAGATTATATGGGAGACAAATTAAGGGGTAAATCTTAAATCTAGTTCTCTGTGTGAGTAACCAGATCAGGGGCTGAACACATCCTTAAAGTTAGGGAACATGGGAAGAGTAGCTACCTTATTGAAGCATCTTCAGAAGCCTGTACAGCAACCTCACTCAACCCCTCCACAGAGAGAGGTTTGGAGGGTTTGTGCAATAGATGTGTCTTCTATGACTCCAGTCACATCCTTCCCCTTGCCCACCTGTGGCCTAGCATATCTCCATCTGCCCTCTGCTCCCTGATATGCAGGAACCATGAGGGAATGGGGATATTTGCCTTAAAGTGAAGCTCTCCTCCTCCACTTCTTAAGCAGTGGAACAACCAGTTCTGGTGCTAGGGGACCTTTTGTGGATGCAGGGGCAGATTTGCCCCTAAATGAATACCTATTAAAAAAAATCCATGCACTGATACCAAAATATAAGCAAATACAGCAAAACCTGTTAAGATAAATACCTAATTACTTTATCTTTTGACTATTAAGAATGGGAGAAGAGAGGTTCTCATTTTTGTTTAAGTAAGAACTTAGTTAATGCAGTGTGAATACTCATATTTTACAGAATATATTTCCATGCCCTCATACTTCTCTTATTAAATCAGATAATGTAGTATTTTTAAATCTATAATATTAAAAAAAATCCTGTGACCTGGCCTAATTTGTGTAAAACATTTCAGAGGCAGGAGGATGCAAGTGAAATCTGTCCATCTTTGGAAGAATCACTTCAGTTTGTTGTGGGAGCACCATGTTCATCAGATGAAATGAGGACACTTTATAAACTCTTTGAGGCAGGGACCCTGGGTGAGATCCTGGCTACACTGAAGTCAATGTGCGTTTTGTCACTGATTCCAATGGGGCCATGATTTCAACCCGTCTTTTTGCATTTGTCTATAAAACTTCTTCCCCCCTTTGGATGTACACATTGGCAAATTTAATATCTCTCCAATTTAATTAACTATACTCATTTATACATTTTTTTTGCATTATGTTTTTGAGGACTTCTGTGTTTGGACTAATGCATCTTGCTCTTTACATTTTCTTTTTGTAAACCCTTACTAGCATATCAACTGCAAATAAACTTTGTTACATTGTTGCAGTACATTTTATACTTGGCAGTTGTAACATCTAAATTAAGAAACAGCTCAATCAGAAATTAAGTGATTATTGTATTAATCCTATCCTACCAAATGTAATGTTTGTTACTATGAACAGTCACATTGAATAGGGCGCTCAGTTTATGGACCTGTGAGGTAGGTTATCAGCAGTCGGGGGAAAAAAGGCAAAAATGACATCTCCATATATTCTTTTATATAACTTTCCCCTTTTGGACCTCGATCTTGACCGTTTTCTATCCTGTTTGTCTGCTATTCCTATTTTTCCTCATTATTAGAAAAGGCACTCTTGGTGCATATGCTGGAGCCCATAGAGGAGCTTTCAGAAGAGGAAAAAGGTAACGATGGGATCAGTCAAAAATGTAGTGGGCATTACTTGTAAATATTTTATTTGAAAATAAAAATGGATAACATTGTTTGATACTTACAATATTTGTCTGTAGTTTCGAACATGCTTTATGTAATTTGAGCAAGATGTATGACTATCCCATTTGTTGTGCGTGCTTGTAAAATATAATTTCTCTATCCGGATTCAGTATAGTCTGATGGGGATCAAAAAAATTATGCAATAAGCATATTCCATACATCTCTCTAGGTATCTGGATGTTTTAGTTTTACACAAATAAATACATTCTTATTAAGCTCTTTGTATATTTGTAAAACAGCAATATTAACTAACCAAAATAACCTAGTATCAGATTAATTAATAAAAGATCATAAGGCAATGTTCTCTGGTTTGCTAAGACCACTTTGCATAAGCTTAAAGTGGGCAGTGATGGTTCATGGAGGGGAACTCTCCAGAGGTTTAAATCTGGTGAGGGCAGTGCTGCTGCGTTCTATGTTAATAACTTTTCTACCCTCCACATAAGGTGATGGGGGGTGAGGAGTGAGCAGAATGGGAAGTGGGAACTTGGTGGTGGAGTTGAGCTCTGAGGTGCCCTGTCCTCTACTGTCCTAAGACCCCAGAGACTTTTTGCAATTAGTGAAGTGAGCGCTGCTCCTGTGGAGCACTAACTCGAGCCAGGCCTAGGCAACTCTGAATTATCGTACCAAACCCCACTGTCTGTGGCAGCTCCTCCACTCCATCTGAGTGCAGCTTGGATAAATGGAGAATCAGGGCCCTTGGATTTACCATGCTAGAACAAACACCTACTATGGGATCCTGCCCCTGGCAGTGGCCAGTACCTGATATTTCAGAGGAAGGCAACACCACCTCTCTCATGTCATATTGCATATTTAATACACAGACAGTTTTGCAGAACTGTACATTAAAGGAAAAATCCTTCTTGACCCTCACAAGCAATCAGTTTAAATCCTGAAGGAAGAGATATGATGTGAAAAATGTTAATACTTCTGTACAATGCTTCAGTGAGAGATTTTCAAAGGAAACCAGCTGCCCTCACCCATTTTTAGTAGAGCTAGCTTGCATTTTCTCCTTCCTTTCCCTGAGTCCATCTCCTGCTCCTGTCTGCTATCTTCTGTCTTGTATGCTGTGTTGTTGTAGTTATGTCAGTCCCAGGATATTAGAGAGACAAGGTGGGTGAAGTATCTTTTATTGGACTAACTTCTGTTAGACAAGCTTTCGAGCTTACACAGAGCTCTTCTTCAGGTCTGGACTTCTGTGAAAGGTTGAAAGTTTTTCTCTCTCACGAACAGAAGTTGGTCCAATAAAAGATCTTCTATCTTGACCGATTATTCTTGAGTCCTTTGATCTGCCCAAAAGCACATCGTGCAATACTAAAATCAAAGAAAGAGAACAGTCTGAAAAGACAGAAAGGTCAGTATGTTCTTGTTTTCAGTCACAGACATCTGTGTGGGAGAGTGTGAAAATTGCTGGGCATAAAGATTACTTTTTGACAGGAACATAGAAATTGCCTGACAGTATTAGACTCAAGGTTCATCTAGTCCAGTATCCTGTCTGACAGTTGTCAACACCAGATATTTCAGACGAAAGTGTGAGAACCCCACAATGGGAAGATGTGGGGAAATCTGCCATCCACAATAAATATAATCCTCGTCTCAATTAGAGATTGGTTTAATTGTTGAACCATGAGGTTTAGTATCCCTTCCAAATTAATTACAACAATTCTGGATACTCTAATTCCCCTAAAAAGAAAAGGAGTACTTGTGGCACCTTAGAGACTAACAAATTTATTTGAGCATAAGCTTTCGTGAGCTACAGCTCACTTCATCGGATGTATTAGTCTCTAAGGTGCCACAAGTACTCCTTTTCTTTTTGCGAATACAGACTAACACAGCGGCTACTCTGAAACCCCTCTAATTCCCCTATAAACGTCCAGTCCCTTTTTGAATCTTTCTGAGTTCTTGGCTTCAGCAAGTTTCTGGGACAATGAGTCCACAGAGAGTGTCAGAAGAGCTGAAAATTGAAGCAAACAAGAAGTTTAAACAAGGATTTGAAATAATTTACAATTTGCAGACTTTTTGTGGTTTCCCCATTCCCTGATTATGCAATGTACCTAAAAGATTTTTGTTTTTTATGGATTATAAAGTTTCCATTCAGGCATAAGAATGGAAATAGCTCTAAGCCACAGTAACAGCAAGTTAATGAATACTTTTAAGAAACAATATTAATACAGAAACAAAGGGATTCAGAATAAATTATTGAGGACAAGATCAGATATAAAATTATTAAATAAGATATAAGATTGAATAACAAGCAAGGTGAGTATAAAATATTGTTCTCTAAATTATCAAAAGTAGGTTTTAGTAAATTAATTTTCTACTAGCTGCAGTTTCACATGCATTTAGGGCAAGATTTTCAGAAGTAATTAATGATTTTAAGTGCATCAACTTTTGAATGCCAAGCCTGAGCCACCTTAAAGGAACCCGAATTGCAGAAAGTGCTCAGCAACCACCACTGAAAATCAGGCCCCTTTAAGATGTCTCATGTTGGGCAGCCAAAGTCACTGCTCGTCTTTGAAAATCTTGCATTTAGTCTATAGTCCAAATTGATTCCCTTTCTGGGGTGTTATATGCTCCACTTGAATGCCCTATCAGCATTGTTGGCCAGTGCAGGATGGAGGTAGGTGCCATGGTCCCCTCCCACTTGGTCAGAGGGAAGGTCAGAGGTATCCAGTAATGTTCCTATTGTGCCAAAGCCACAATCCAGGCAGATTTTACATTTCTGGCAGGTGGGGTGAGCTTTGCTTCCCTTAACTCCTTTGTGTGGCCATGTAGGACCTGGGAAAATCTAGCCCTTAATCTTTTACTTGTCTGCCAGGGTCTGATTTGAGGATGTTTGTATTTCTCCTGCAAGAGTCTCAATGACATCTAGTGCAAGAATGAAAAATACAGCTTACCTTTGCTACTTTAAGTGTGTGTGATGCCATCAGCCCTCGAAGGAAAAAAAAATCCTGTATTCAGGTCTAGGGGATTTTAAGACATGCAATATTTATCATGTGTATTCTGTTAATTTGATAATTCAGACCATATTTTTGTATTTACTAACATATTTAAATTCACCTTTTCACTTCCAAAAGGTTAAGAAAGAGTTATTGTCTGATGCCTTATTGGAGAATGTTTTAATGTTTGGGGAACTCTGAAGGAGATGAGAAAAATTTCTGATTGGAAATTTGACAAGCTAGTAGACATGACACAGAGTTTGGCTTTGTCCTCAAATATTACTTTTAGAGAACTTAATTATCACAAAATAATTTTCCTTTCCAAGAAGTGCATACAGTACTCTCCATAGTTCCATATTCATGCTTCTATCTTTACAACATAGATATAGTATGAAAAAGCATTGTCAATCAAGAGAGAGTGATTGCTTAAAGTTTATTTAAGTGGTGGATTCTAAGTAGATCTATAAAAAGAAAAGGAGTACTTGTGGCACCTTAGAGACTAACAAATTTATTAGAGCATAAGCTTTCGTGAGCTACAGCTCACTTCATCGGATGCATTTGGTGGAAAAAACAGAGGAGAGATTTATATACACACACACAGAGAACATGAAACAATGGGTTTATCATACACACTGTAAGGAGAGTGATCACTTAAGATAAGCCATCACCAACAGCAGGGGGGGGAAAGGAGGAAAACCTTTCATGGTGACAAGCAGGTAGGCTAATTCCAGCAGTTAACAAGAATATCAGAGGAACAGTGGGGGGTGGGGTGGGAGGGCCCTTCGTTACCAGCACTCCCAGCTATCTTCGAGACACCACCGATTTCCTGAGGAAACTACAGTCCATTGGTGATCTTCCTAAAAACACCATCCTAGCCACTATGGATGTAGAAGCCCTCTACACCAACATTCCACACAAAGATGGACTACAAGCCGTCAGGAACAGTATCCCCGATACTGTCACGGCTAACCTGGTGGCAGAACTTTGTGACTTTGTCCTGACCCATAACTATTTCACATTTGGTGACAATGTATACCTTCAAATCAGCGGCACTGCGATGGGTACCCGCATGGCCCCACAGTATGCCAACATTTTTATGGCTGACTTAGAACAACGCTTCCTCAGCTCTCGTTCCCTAATGCCCCTACTCTACTTGCGCTACATTGATGACATCTTCATCATCTGGACCCATGGAAAAGAAGCTCTTGAGGAATTCCACCATGATTTCAACAATTTCCATCCCACCATCAGCCTCAGCCTGGACCAGTCCACACAAGAGATCCACTTCCTGGACACTACGGTGCTAATAAGCGATGGTCACATAACCACCACCCTATATCGGAAACCTACTGACCGCTATTCCTACCTACATGCCTCTAGCTTTCATCCAGATCATACCACTCGATCCATTGTCTACAGCCAAGCGCTACGATATAACCGCATTTGCTCCAACCCCTCAGACAGAGACAAACACCTACAAGATCTCTATCATGCATTCCTACAACTACAGTACCCACCTGCTGAAGTGAAGAAACAGATTGACAGAGCCAGAAGAGTACCCAGAAGTCACCTACTACAGGACAGGCCCAACAAAGAAAACAACAGAACGCCACTAGCCATCACCTTCAGCCCCCAACTAAAACCCCTCCAACGCATCATCAAGGATCTACAACCTATCCTGAAGGACGAGCCATCGCTCTCTCAGATCTTGGGAGACAGACCAGTCCTTGCTTACAGACAGCCCCCCAATCTGAAGCAAATACTCACCAGCAACCACACACCACACAACAGAACCACTAACCCAGGAACCTATCCTTGCAACAAAGCCCGTTGCCAACTCTGTCCACATATCTATTCAGGGGATACCATCATAGGGCCTAATCACATCAGCCACACTATCAGAGGCTCGTTCACCTGCGCATCTACCAACGTGATATATGCCATCATGTGCCAGCAATGCCCCTCTGCCATGTACATTGGCCAAACTGGACAGTCTCTACGTAAAAGAATGAATGGACACAAATCAGACGTCAAGAATTATAACATTCAAAAACCAGTTGGAGAACACTTCAATCTCTCTGGTCACTCGATCACAGACCTAAGAGTGGCTATACTTCAACAAAAAAGCTTCAAAAACAGACTCCAACGAGAGACTGCTGAATTGGAATTAATTTGCAAACTGGATACAATTAACTTAGGCTTGAATAGAGACTGGGAATGGATGAGTCATTACACAAAGTAAAACTATTTCCCCATGGTATTTCTCCCTCCCACCCCACCCCCCACTGTTCCTCTGATATTCTTGTTAACTGCTGGAATTAGCCTACCTGCTTGTCACCATGAAAGGTTTTCCTCCTTTCCCCCCCCTGCTGTTGGTGATGGCTTATCTTAAGTGATCACTCTCCTTACAGTGTGTATGATAAACCCATTGTTTCATGTTCTCTGTGTGTGTGTATATAAATCTCTCCTCTGTTTTTTCCACCAAATGCATCCGATGAAGTGAGCTGTAGCTCACGAAAGCTTATGCTCTAATAAATTTGTTAGTCTCTAAGGTGCCACAAGTACTCCTTTTCTTTTTGTGAATACAGACTAACACGGCTGCTACTCTGAAATAAGTAGATCTATGTTTCTGTAAATTAGTTCCAGATTTTGTTAAAAGAAAAAGGCAGCATTGAGCAGACAAAATACCACTACACAAAGAAAATATCATACACATATGTATATTTTAAAATAAAAAAACGCATGGTTCAGTTTTGTCTTTTTGTCTCATCCTGTGTATTGATACTTTGCATTTTTAAAATATAACTTGTTAATGTAATTTTCCTATCATATTACAGAAATAGAAAAAAATGAACACAAAACAGGCAGAAGTAAGCAACATTTAATAAATGCTTTGAAGACTAATCCTTCATTAACTAAAGAATTACGAATGGTTTTGGAGCAGACCCTGGTGGAGAAGTTGGAATCCTTGGGAATTAAAGCAGTAAGGTTATTTTAAATGATTATTTTTCATTAAGTGGTGGAGAAGGTCCTTTGTCCCACCTTTTTTCACTTCCCCTTCACTTGCCTACGACAACTCTCAATGACCATTATGTCCAAATATCACCCCTGAGAGGAAGGACACTCTCCTTGTCAGCCAGAGGTGGTTGCTAGAGACCAGTGTGAAATGTCCCTTCATCTTCAAGATCATGTATTTTATCTTTAATGCCCATTAATTGAAGGTTGGATGTTTCCGTAGTTCCTATAGGGAAATTATAGTGGGTGTTTTAATGATGTTCTAATATGTACACCCCACAATAATGCTTATGACAGGGTGCACTCACCTCTTGTAAGTGCCTCCTGTTGGCTGGGTACGATCCTGCACTCTTTCCTCTCATTGGTCAGGCTCTGGGAGGGAGTTTGGGTGCAGGAGGCAAACTCTGTTGGCTGTGCTCTGATTAGCTGCTTCCCTGCAGCCTTTGTAGGTGGGCCTGGAGGACCCACCTTCATTGCTCCTTTCTTAGGGCAGGGTGTGGTAGGACTGCAAGGCCTCCAGCAGGGGGCCTCAAAGGGCCTGATATACTCTTTCACAATGCTTTTTATCTTTTTTCCCTGCGATAAAGAAAAATCAGAACCAGTATGTATGTATTGGTAGTTTAACATGTGTATTCCAGGGCTAACTTCTCTCCAGTTGTGTAAACTTCACTAATACTACTATAATACTCATAAATAACTTATTTATTATCATAAGGTTAAGTGATATGGGGTTCTCAATTAAAACCTTAGATCTAATACTTGCCACAATGCAAGTGCTCCTTGACTACAATTCAGGCAGCCACATCCAAGGCAGTGTGACTGCTTGGATTCAAGATTCCTTCAAGAATCAATCTGGAGCTGCCTTGGTGCAGTTTCATAGATTCATAGATTCATAGATACTAAGGTCAGAAGGGACCACTCTGATCATCTAGTCCGACCTCCTGCACAGCGCAGGCCACAGAATGTCACCCACCACTCCTATGAAAAACCTCACCCATGTCTGAGCTATTGAAGTCCTCAAATCATGGTTCAAAACTTCAAGGAGCAGAGAAGCCTCCCTCCAGTCAACCATGCCCCATGCTACAGAGGAAGGCAAAAAAAACCTCCAGGGCCTCTCCAATCTGCCCTGGAGGAAAACTCCCTCCTGACCCCAAACATGGCAATCAGCCAAACCCTGAGCACATGGGCAAGATTCACCAGCCAGATACCCAGGAAAGAATTTTCTATAGTAAATCAGATCCCATCCATCTAATATCCCATCTCAGGGGATTTGGCCTATTTACCCTGAATATTTACCTATTTACCTATTTACCCAGTTGTGCCTAGGGTGACAAGTTGCCTTCGTATTCTTGGGACTGTCCTGATATTATAGGGTTTCTCTTATATAGGATCCTATTACCCCTCTCTCATAGAACCCTATTACTTACACACACACGTCCCGATTTTTCACACTTGCTATCTGATCACCCTAGTTGTACCTCACAATTGAGGGTCTCCCCTTTCTTCAAGTTAGATCTTATAAATTAAAGATTTCACATATGGCTTAGTCTTCCTCCTCTTTGTCCCTGGGGCTGCTTTGAGAATTGGCCCTTACTTTACATCCACTGTGTTTTCCTTGTGCTCTTCTGTCACTGAATGCTTTAGCAGAAAGTCTAAGGTCCACGTATCCATCCTCAAGTACAAAATCTTTCTCTTGTCTTGGGACCTCAGTTTCACTTTTGTCTCTGCATGGGAAAGGAGATTGCATTTAAATTTGTGTAGGTGGGAAGAGTTTCAAAAAATTTAGGCAGAATGTTTTATTTCTGACTTTCTTTTGGCTGCCAACGTTGTTTAATTGATTGAGGATTACAGTGGCTGCCAGTGCAATCTGAATTGCAGACAATTAACTTCTCTCTCTTCCCCTGCATGCCTCTGCCATCCTGGGATTTTTCAGGGTCCCCAGCATTTTGATGTATCTCTTCACCTCATATTTTTTTAACAAGCCCTGGTTGGTCCCCACCTAGAATGAGTTCATCTGATTCCTAGAGTAGGTTCCCATTTGTTGCTCCCCTGCTTATCTCAATCAGCTCACACTTCATTGCTAGATAGTAACTTATGTCTAGCACCCCTGAGAGAGAACAGGTTCTCAGTTTCCCACAATCTTCTAGCACTTCGGCCTTGTCTACACACACAAATTGTACCACTTTAACTATACCAGTATAGTTATAAATGTGCTTATACTAGTATAGCTTGCTCTTGTATAGAAAAGGGAATAAGCTATACTAGTATAAGGCATCTTTATTCCAGTACAATTGTTTGCACTAGTAATTATCAGTGTTAAAAAAAAAAGAGTCATACCCCTATCATAGTCATATCAATACTAAAACTGTGCAACCCAGGCCTCATCCTCACTGGCCAAAGAACTGAGGTGGTTAGAGCCCTTCCTTGTCCTGCTGCAGGCAGTCACAAAGATGCACAGTCTGAGCTCTGAAGGCATTTTCCCCGCTCTCCTCCCAAGGCTTAGAGGCTATTGTAGTACAGTGAAGAAGAAACTGAATCTTCTGCCTCCTTTCAGCGTCAATGATTAGCCAAGCACTGACTGGGTCCAAGCTAAAGCTCTCACTGAGCACTGGATTCTTCATCCTGGGAGGTGTGACACTTGTGGTGGCCTTTTAAGAGAAACTAAACTGAATGATCCTTGAAATCCTACAACAAACTTAAAACCAGCCCAGTTTTATTCCCTGCTCATTTCTCTCCCTTCCTTCTCCATTACTCTATCCTTTCCATAACCCAGACTCTCAACCTCAGCAGTATATTCAGTTTCTCTCTCCACCCCGTCATCTTCCCTTGCATCCAGGTTGGTGCCAAACCATGCTGTTTCTTCCTGTGCGGAATCTGAGAAATCTGTCCTTTGTACTCTACCCATTCCACTAAACCCTTGCAAGCATGGGCAGCGAGTTCTATGGGCCCTTGGTGCCCAGGCACCAGGAATATTCCTGTCCCAGCTCCAGCAAAGTTTCCCACCTCCCCCACACGCACACACACTCCCCCCGCGCTTCCCCCGGTCCCACCTACCGCCCCCGCACGATTTACAACAGCCTGAAAGCTCCCACCGCCACCCAGCAGCGCAGCGGGGCTGAGCGGCTTCCCGCGCGCTCGTTCCATGTGGCTGCTGGCAGGTGCTTGCAGCCTGTGTGAGGGGGTTATGCTGCTGCGCACTGCCCCTGTCCCAAATGCCCCTGTGGCCAATGGGAAGCTGCAGGGGCGGTGCCTGGAGACAGCAGCGTGAGGAGACCCCACCCAGCCTGCCCCACCGCTGCTGGAGCAGGTGCCCCAGGTTAGCATCGAACCTCCCCAATCCACTTCCAGAGCCTGCACCCCAACCCCCTCTGCAAACACACCCTTTGGCCCCCAAATTTGCTCCTGCATCCCCACCCCTGCACTCACTCTCGCCCCCAAACTCCGTCCCAGAGCCTGCACCCCTCATCCCTCCTGCACCCCCATCCTGCACCCCACACCCCCTCCCCCAACTCCCTCTTGCACTCCCACCCCTCCCCTGCACCTACTTTTGTCCCCAAACTCCCTTCCAGAGACTGCACACCCACCCCCTCCTACACCCCTGCCCAGAGCCTTCACCCAGCACCCAAACTCATTCCCAGGGCCTGCACCTCAGACCCCCTCCTCCACCCAAACTCCCTCCCAGAGCCCAACCTCTCACCCCTCCTGCACCCCAATCCCCTGCCCCAGTCCAGAGCCTGCACCCAAACTCCATCCCAGAGCCTGCACACCAGACCCCGTCCCCCACCAAACTCTTTCCCAGAGCCTGACCTCTCACACCTCCTGCACCCAAACTCCCTCTCAGAACCTGCATCCCCATCCCCTCATGCAGCCCAATCGCCTGAACCCCAGACCCGCTCCCCCACCCAAACTCCCTCCCAGAGCCTTAGGCAGGTGTGTGTGGGGAGTTTGCAGGGGGGCGGGTCTGAGTGTTCTGGGCATCACCAAAATTTCTACAAACCTGCTTGCAAGCACCTTGGTAATCTCTAAACTAAACCAACACAGCCTCCTTCTACCATTCCCACATCTCATTTCATCCCTCCTCCAACCAATCTTATCAAAATTCTGCTGCTGAAATAATGTATCTCTCCCTTCACAGAGGATCCCCTTTTTTCTTTGAATCCCTTTGCTGACTTCCTTTCTCATTCAGAATCCATCTAGTGATTCCTGGGGTGGATCCCCAGCTGGTGTAAGTCATCATAGCTCCATTGACTTCAGTGGAACTACACCAGTTTACTCGGCAAAGGATCTGGTCCTCTTGGCCAGTTGAACTTTTTTGATTTCATTGCAAGTCTCATGATATTTGGAGTGTCTGTCAATGCTTGCAGCTGCTGGAATCAAGATGTGTGATAATCTCATTTAAAAAAAGAGTTTCTAGCCCTAATGGTTCTGAACAGTGCTTGAAAAAGTGAAATGAGTGCACCTAAGAAGTTCAGAAACTACAGTAACTCCTCACTTAACATCTTCCCGCTTAATGTTGTTTCAAAGTTATGTCGCTGCTCAATTAGGGAATGTGCTCATTTAAAGTTGTGCAATGCTCCCTTATAATGTTGTTTGGCTGCCTGGTCTGTACAGTGCTTGTAAATTTTTTGTGGAAGAGCAGCGAATTTACAAGGGAGCATTGCACAAGTTCCTCTTCTCCGCCTCCTCCCCCTCCCTCTCAGCACTTCCCCCACCACCAAACAGCTGTTTGGTGGCACTTAGGACTTTCTGGGAGGGAGGGAGAGGAGTGGGGAAGTGCCACATCTCCACTCCTCCCCCTCCCTCTCAGCAAGTCCTAAGCCCGCCAAACAGCTGTTTGGCAGCGCTTAGGACTTTCTGGGGACAGGGAAGGAGCGGGGATGCAGCATGCTCCGGAGAGGAGGTGGAGTGGGGGTGGGAAAAGGTGGGCCTGGAGTGGAGCAGGGACGGGAAGAGGCGGGCCTGGAGCATCCCCCAGCAAAGTCAGCACCTGTTCTTCTCCAGGTAAGCTGCTACTGCTGCTGTGAAGGTGCTTCCTAGCGTCCTGTACCTGTGTGGGGTAAGCCAGGGGCACTTCCCAACTACAGTACAGTACTGTACAGTATATAATGCCTTTTATCTGCCCCCCAAAAATTTCCTTGGAACCTAGCCCCCCCACATTTACATTAAATCTTATGGGAAAATTGGATTTGTTTAACATCATTTCACTTAAAATTGCATTTTTCAGGAACATAACTACAACGTTAAGTGAGGACTTACTGTAGAAGGCAAAGAAAAAGAATCCAAAATTTATTATTTTGAAAAAACTCATGATATTGGGGGTCCAACTCATGGTTTTTAATTCTTTGAGTTCGCAGTACTATATAAAAGGCCCTGTGTCGCTTTGCCTCCACCTGTGTTCTTTATTCTCATTACCTCCCTTCTTCCTAGCACCCCTTTTGTATCCTCTGCTCACTTTTGTCTTTCATTTTCTTTTGTGGGGGAACTTATCTTTGGCACTCCCTCACTATTCTCACTTGCTAAATGATCTTCCTCTCTTCTTTCAAATCCTCCTTAAAATGCACTTCTACAAAAACATTCAATGGTGTTTTCTAAACGGGATCTGATTCTCTTACAGTTTGAGCAGTCACCGAGTGCATTTTATGTGTGTAAATTCCCTTGTCTGTGTATGAATTGGATTGTGGTTAATCCTTGGATCATGGACTGTATCATGTTATATGTTCATACAGTACCAAGTATACTGTTGGTATTCAGGAAATAAGTAGTTGTAGCAATATACACATGTAGGGACCATCCTTTAAATAAGTTTCATTAGGTTTTAGACTGTGGAATCAAGAACTGTTTTTGACTTCCATTCCCATACAATATATGAGACCTGTTGTGTCTCAGCAATTGTCAAATGTCTTTTTCTGAAAGGTTTCTGTGTCTTCCACTTGAGAGGATAAGAGATATCCCAGAGTTCACATATGCATTAGCATTCTGTTCTGAATGACAACAGAATATGCCCTAGTAATGCATTGTTTATAAAACAGCTGCTAAGCCATTAAAAAAAGTATTTTACAACCTATATATTTAGAAAAGTATTGTTTTCTGTTGGTTACATAAAAGGTAATCAGAAGCTGACAAATAGGCATTGAGGATGGCATCATTGGTGGAGCAACAGTGTAGAAAGCGATATGGTAAAACCTGAAGGAGAAAAGGAGATATAGATTCATAGATATTAAGGCCAGAAGGGACCATTATGATCATCTCGTCTGACCTCCTGCACAACACAGGCCACAGAATCTCACCCACCCACTCCTGCGATAAACCTCTCACCTATGTCTGAGCTATTGAAGTCCTCAAATCATGGTTTAAAGGCTTCAAGGTGCAGAGAATCCTCCAGGGATTATACAGGGCCTTGAAGGTGTGAAGACGAAAGGTTTAAACTAGATGTAGTCAAAAAGTCTAAGCCAATGGTTTATAAACTGTGTTTTTATGTTAGTTATGCTGTCCATCAAACAGTAACTTGTAGTATTTCTTCAGGGTGTTCGTGGTATCCCAAGTGACCACTTCAACAAAGTCTTAGTTTCTGTTGAATATGCCAGAGAAGAGAAAGAGAAACAAGTGCCTGACATTCAACTAATTCGAGAGCATCTTGAA
This sequence comes from Dermochelys coriacea, assembly GCF_009764565.3. NCBI lineage: Eukaryota > Metazoa > Chordata > Testudines > Dermochelyidae > Dermochelys > Dermochelys coriacea. The sequence goes on along the minus strand of NC_050068.2, from coordinate 96,516,958 downwards.
CGCCAAGTTAGCTTCAGGATTGAGGAGAGATCATCATCGTCTTGTAATAGACTTGTTTCCAGCTCTCGTCTTGCTTCAGAAGGTTGGATAAATTTCAGAATTATTTTATTTTTTACTGGTACCAGGTTTTTTGAAATAATTCTGTTTGTGTACGATAGTCCCTAAAGTAAAAGTTGTGTGTGCATTTATTTATGGTTGTGTTTGTAATCTTTTACATAAATAGCTGTTTTAGCTGCCAGCTACACTACACCACTTAAAAAGCCCTCTACTTTTTATTTGATTACAGAAGCAGTGTCTCTGTCTAATAATGGAGAAAATCAATGGCTGCTTTGAGCAGCATTCAGAGGTTGTTTTTTTTATAGCCACAAATTCACTTAAGATTTTTGATGAGCAACAACATCTACATTTCTTTTTAATATTCATATTGATAACATAACTTCTCTTATAGATAAACAGAAGATGGTTCACATGGCAACTTCCTCATCAACAGTGCAGCCAAAACCAGCAAAGCAGACTTCTACAGCTGAATGCCCAGCTGGACAAAGAATGACTTCTGCTGAGAATACATCTACACCAAAGTAAGAGACAGCACTTCCTAGCACTTATGCCATAAATAACTCATTAGTGTTCTTCTAATAGAGTTATAGGTTTATTTCTCCTTTCATGTACAAGAGGGTTGATGTGAACATTTCTGGCTAGTATTTAGTGGGAATTAGCCACAGAATTACTGTTTTTATATATGAAGGAATAGATTTCTCACTGTATATGTAGTTGGCAGTTGGATTCTAGAAAAAACCTTGTTTTGTTTGTTATAGACCCAGGATGCATGTTTTTCGAGAGGGGGTTTCCAGAAAAACATCTAGTATTGGGTAAGTTTTACTCATTTCTGGTCTTGAAGAAATTGTTTTCTAGTGAACTGCCCTTGACTGGACATTGAAATTGCTAATACACAAAAAACATGAAGCTGAAATCAAAGCTCTACATTAATCATATATTTTTTTCTTAAAGTATAATACCTATTGAGTCCATTGTTATAATCCCTAACAGAGATCATGCTCTGATTTGAGCATGTGTATTCTTAATAATTGAGCAGGCGGAGCATAAAGTACCATGAGGTGATGTCACTTTTTTTGGTCTGTCTCATATTATGTCTTGGCCTGTTGAGACCTTAATTTTTAAAGACTTTGTTGCTAATATTTTTGTTCCATTTTGTCAATATGTACATAGTTGAACACAGTATTCTGGGTGCTTTTCATGTCATGTATATTGCACCCGTACTCTGTAAATTGCTCTAGCTGCCAATTTGTCTCTGAATGCCATTCAAGATATTAAGCTTGATTTGTAAAGTCCTAAATAGACTGAATACTCATTATCTCAGAATTCACTTTTTCTGTGGGTGCCTGATGACCAGTTGAGATAAACTAGAAAGCTGCTGCTAACAGTCCCTAATTTTTTTAACTGGGAGGAACCAGGAGCAGAATTTTCTTAGTGGAAAATCTTTGACCCTGAACTTTGTTTTCTCTGTTGATCCATGAAAGCATTTTGTTGATCTTGCAAGATTGACTATATACTCTGGCTTTTGTTTTTGGGAGGATGTTTGCATTTGAGGTTATAAGTACATTCATTTGGGGATGATTTTGGGTTGTCAGTTTGTTATTTAATAATTTCACATTTTTAAATAGTTGTATATGCACTCCAGGTTACTGTAGGTGATTTTTTTTCAAATAGAAAAATGCATAAATTTATTGGAAAAAATACAGGAAGCTCAAAGTTGTGCACATCTGTTTAATACTAAAACCCATTAAATCCTCATCTGACACTCTTTTTTGTTTTAGCACTCCACCATTCAGCTCAGAAGAGGAAGTGGATGATGATGATATTATGCACTCTTACATATCACCAGAATTATTGCAGCTAAAAACATCCCGCAACAGCATGAGTAACTGTGGTATGGTTACAGGCAAAAGTGATATGGACTGGACTGAAGAAAGTGAAATGGAGGACATTGTGACACCTTCCAAGCCTTCAAAAGGTTTATCATTATTTTTGTGTAGATGAGTAATAATTTAAGATAACACGTATAAATGATTTTAAAATAGCTAATAGGTGACAAAATCAATATGTTACAAAACACTTTAAAGCTAGAATATACATTATTGTGCATATTCCTCTCTATGCAAGTTCATAACATATTATTATTTTGCTTTTGTTAATATTACTGAAGTACTCAGAGGCCCCAACTGAGATCAGACCCCAATTGTGCTGTGCACTGTCTGAACGCAGATGTAATGCTTCTGCCAGGTTGTACTGGCAGCAACAAAGGCCAGATTCAATATCTAGGGGTTCCACTTAACATTACAAAACAGAATGGGCTTTTGAGCCCACCCCCAGAAATCTTGGAAAACTAAACACCACTCCTGGGTGCTTGTAAGAGGCAATATTTCCATACTCACAAACTCTGAGTATGTGACTAACAAAAGAAAACTTCTATGAAAACACCACAACAGTGATTCAAAAGGATGCAAACCATAAGTAAACACCCACCTCATGGTATCTTGGGCAGTAGCCCTTTGCCTCAGTTCCCCACTTTGTGGTGTGACAGTCCAATGGATGAATGTCCCTTTAACACACCACTCCCCTTCCCTCTGCTGCACCCAACTCACAGCTGATTGTCTAAAGTCAGCAAAGTCCCAGAATACAGGGGTCTATTCAGATGGGTTCACCTCCCACACCTTTAGAGGGGAAATGTGGGGTCAAACAATGCCTTTGCTGCTGTAGCTGTCCACCACTGTCATTTGTGCACTGCTTGCCACTGGCACCTTCGCTACTGTTCATTACTGTCTCTGCCACCACTTGCTGCTCTGCTCGCTTCCACAACTCTGTCTCTCACTGTAATGCTGTGTTGTGAGGTTCTACCACTTAGCCCAGTTCTTAGTGATTTCACTGGGTAGTGGGAGAACCTCTCTGCTGCATCCTCTGCATTGACTTTCATCACACCACTGTCTCCATACCAACTCTAAGATTCATCCCTTCGACGTGTTCATCAGTGATTGCTGCTCTAGTGATTACTGAGCAGAAACAAGGACTCTCAACTGAGTGTGAACATCTGTCTTAAACACTGGAGGGGAAGGGTCAAATGGTATATAGGACTCTTTAAACAGAGGCCACATCAATAGGTTGGAACCCTTGTCTCCATCCCCTCAGGCTTCCATGTGGCATTGGCATTGCTACCCCACACTCAGCAAGTTAGTTTAAAGTTAGGGTGACTTTAAGGACAGTTCTGCTGCCCTTTAGTCATACAATAAGAATAATAATATTTCATTGCTCCTGTGTCCAAGACTAAAGTGAATTTTAACCCAAAACAGCCAAACTTGATTACTTGGGCAAAGCAGGTCTGTCTGCTGATCACCTCGGCAAAATAGGTGTGTCTATGCAAATACAATCTGCTTCTGTGGTCTTTTTGCCCATTTCATCAATAGAGAGCAGGAGAGGGCTCACTCAGACCCTACTTACGCTAATAGAGAGACAGTGCCAACCTCGAACGGCCTACAGTTGAAAAGACACAAACAAACAAAAAGTTGGAGATGAGGTTATAACTAGAGCCCTGTAAAATTCTTTTTTGTAATTGTTTTGTTTTTTGGGAATTCTGTTTTACTGTGGGAGGCTCTGGGGAGAGGGATTAGCCCTGGTGGTTGGGGTGAGTTGGGCGACCTGGGGCACAGAGTCACAGCACCACTCACCCAAATTTGGTCATCCTCCCCTCCATCATAATTGAGACCTAGCTCAGCTAAACCTGAGCGGGCGCTGCAACCTCATGTACCAGGTTGCAACTTCCAGAGTGGGGAGCCAGGCCAGACCCTCAGAACAGGAGCTGCAGGTGCTGTCATGATACAATTTTTTCATTTTATAGGTTGCTTTTTGTTTTATTTTGTATTATTTTGCATTTGCAAAAAACACACTGCTGTAGTCATAATATACAAGCAAACCAAGATGGGGATTAATTGACAGAGTTTACAGTTACATGTATTGTTGTTTGGGGTTTTTTGCTTTGGTGTTTAGTTTGTAGTGTTTAAAATTACATTCTTATACCCATGTTTAGGCACCTAAATACATAACCTTATTCTCAAGAGCCACGAAAGAGCTCAGTCTATTTAGCATAACAAAGAAAAGGTTAAGGCATGACTTCATTACAGTTTATAGGTATCTACATGAGGAACAAATATAATAATGGGCTCTTCAATCTAGCAGAAAAAAGCACAACACAATCCAATGGCTGGAAGTTGAAGTGACAAAAATGAATTTTTACTGCTTTACACCTGTTAGCCCTTCAGAGTTAATACGGCTATAGGTGAGGGGGCTGGTGTGTGTTACTTCTTTTGTGTCATCAACACAATTGTTTACTAAATTCCAATTAAGGAAGAAATCATTTAATTACAGGACCAATCATTTACACCTATGCAATCCCATAAAAAGCAATAAGATTACTGCAATATCACTGAGCATAATTTGGCTTCCAGAATTTTTGTTACTACTTCCGTTAAGGAAGGAACCCAACTTGACTTAGATGTCCTGGACTGAATTTGCATACCAGCAGGTAGAAAACAACATCTTTATTTGTAAAGTGAGCATATTATATGTCCTAATGATTGAGAAACAATAAACATGGAACCTCAGTACCATCTTTAGTCGCCTTTCTGAATAGAATTGCTGGTTTTGTTGTTGTTTTTTTAAAAACTGCCGTACTGTAGAAATTTAAAAAAATAATAATAAATGATGAAAAGTAAATTCATGTTTTTAATATCTTTCATTCATTAATCTAAGACTTGCTCAGTGACACAGAAGGGGGATATTTTTAAAATACCCTTCTTTTAAACTGACGATATCCCTGTAATTTTTTTAATGATTGTTTAGGTGCACTTATCCAAAAACTGACTGAACAAGTTGAAAAGACTCTTTCTAGCCATGGAAATAAGAATAAGCCAGCTGGAGGAATTAATGTCACCCAGGCATTTATTAAAAAAGAAGATGCACAAGAACTGAAGGTATTACATTATTTGTTAATTAAATTTATCTATACCAAGACACGCTTCAGTTATTATTGTTGTTGTTTTTGCTACTGTTTGTATTCCATGTTAGGAGAAGTAAAATTAATCTGATGCAGTAAAAATTTCATCCCCGATGCGCTTGCAGAGTTTTACCTAAGTTGGGTCTCTCTTTACTTGTTTTTCCACAAAGTCACATTTGTTCTTAGAAATGAGAGCTTGGAAAGATCTGTTTGATTACATCATAGGCTAAACTATTTTTGTTTCTAGAACTTTGTCGGGTATAGAGGTGTCAAACTCATTCTCTGAAGAGGACTGAATTTCTTTTCTAATTATTATCTATACGTTGGTATAGATATTTAGAACTACATGCCATGCTCAAACTCCAGCAGATCTCTCACTGATATCAGTGTGCTGTCTCTGCAGTTTGTCCAAGCTCCAGACCATTATCAGTGCTGATCTTTGCCCTTCGGGCTTTCGTCAATTCCAAGTCTTCCCAGTCATACTTTGTAGTGGAATGAAAGCTCTGATACACAATGGTCTTTATCCAAAAAACTGTTTAGTGAGATCCCAAGTTACTCTAAGGAAAAAATCAGCAGTAGATATTGGAATGTCACTTATTTCAAGCTTGGGATTTGTGATCAACTTGGAGAAGATACCAAGACAATAGTTCTGGCAGCTCAAATCACAGTGTTTTCTAAGCTTTGGCAAGGGAGATTTACCCTCTCTACTCCCCTAGTGGCTGCACTTGTAGGAAGTTCTCTGGGGCAGTTGCTTCCTGGCAGAGGGCTGGTTCTTCTTCCTCCCTTCCCCTTCAAGAGAGGAGAGTCTGGCTGGAACAGGGGTCAGCCTCTCAGACAGCCCTTGATAGGGCTTTATGGACTCAGTTTCTGAAGTCTGTTGCCCCTTTGCAGGGTTTCCTCCTACCACTCTTCCTCGGGTGTGCTGCTTGGCTGTCAGCTGAGGCAGCTCTGGAAGTGGTGTGTTTTGTGGGTGTCTCCTCCTTGACTGGCCTGCCTCTGTTACTACCAGTCTCTGCGTGGAGCAGCCTACTTCATGGTCATTGCCCTTTCCTATTGTAAGTTTCCCCTTTTAAGCCCCTCCTCCTCCTTCAGGAGGAACAAGCTGTGCAGCTGGGCTTCATTAGTGTAGCACAGGCCCAGAGGAGCTTATGAACAACCCCCTCCTGGTTAGTGGGTGGGCATGTCCCTTCACAGAGATACATATGCAAGGGATCATGTTATTCATCATTAAACTAGTGCCATGGAGCTTAGTAACACTTCCTTCCTAGCTCAGTGGAGTCTGAAAGGAGGAAGTTTAAGATCCAACATTTTCTTTGGACACTGTATCACTCCTCCCTGAAATGAATGGGAATTCCATTTCCTGAAGTGGTTACTGTTAATGAACTCTTGTTCCACATGTTTTCCTTCTCGCTTTAATTGCAGTTATTGTGTAACAACAATACAATCGGAATCAGCTTAAGAGACCTTGACCAAGTGGGAGGGATCATATATGAGGGATCATGTATGCACTCTTTCTGTCTTGATGCGAGCAGACAGCATGGCACATGTTGCTTATATCAATAAACTCTGGGGAGCTGAGGGGTCATCAGAATTCAGGCTATGGGCAGAATGCCATATCCAAGCTTTGTGGGTATCTCACTTACTGGGGAAGCAAGTAGGAGAGTGGTCATTAAAAAATATTGTTTTATCAGATATGCCAAGTTGAAGAGCAATACTCAGTAGCATGAGTTTTGCAACAGATTCAGAGATGGCAGCCTGGGCATTGAAAGCATTTTTCATCCAGAGTCTGTGGACTTCGTTCCCATTCACTGACCTTGCCAAGCCAAAGACCACATCAAACCAGGCCTTCTTGTCATAGTTCCTGAGGTAATTGCACCTCTGACTCCTTTGTGACCTCCTTAAGGATATCCACACTTCCCCCTGAGTCATGAATTGCTTCTGTTTCCTGAAAGAACATAACCCTTTCACACCCAGTTGCTAACAATACAAAGAGAAAGGGAAAACTGAGTAACACCTTTGCACAAAAATAAATCAGAAGTTTCCCAGTCCTCCAAACTTCTATCCTGCCTACAGCTTCTTTATAGTGCCCCACAAAAACTAATCCTGAAAATCTGGTTCTTGAAAGGGTCTCTGTAGCTCACGTAAAAAAGAAAAGGAGTACTTGTGGCACCTTAGAGACTAACAAATTTATTTGAGCATAAGCTTTTGTGAGCTACAGCTCACTTCATCGGATGCATTCCTGATGAATGATGAAGTGATGAACGGTGAAGTGAGCTGCAGCTCACGAAAGCTTATGCTCAAATAAATTTGTTAGTCTCTAAGGTGCCACAAATACTCCTTTTCTTTTTTGCGAATACAGACTAACATGGCTGCTACTCTGAAACCTGTAGCTCACCTGAACTTAACAGCTGGGGTAATCCAAATTCTTTTCACTTATTGAAAGTCAATAATGTGAAGGTAAGTTCTTCTTTGAGTGCTTACACATATCAATTCCAGTATAGGTGTGTGTGCATCCCAAGCACAGTTGCCAGAACTTTTTCCCTTTGTGTTATCTGTAGTGCCCCCTGATGTCGTGCATTCATAACGTTGGTATAAAGGGCCCTGCGGACCCCACTCCCCTTCAGTTCCTTCTTGCTGCCCATGATGGTTGTTGGAACCCTCATTGCCTAGGCAATCCTCCTCTTAGTGGTTTTCATCTCAGTTTTTAGTGTAAATAGTTGTTGTTGTTTTTAGTAGCTAGTGTAGTTTTAGTAGTTTCTAGATAGTTTGGGCTTCTCTGCTCTTAAATAGCGGGGTTGTCCACTGTCCCAATGCTAAGTCATGCCTTGATCACAGAGTTCAAGCCTTGCGCTTTGTGCAGTAAATCTATGCCTTTGAGTGACCCACACTCGAGCTGCGTCAAGTGCTAAGGGGAAGCTCATAGGAAAGACCACTGCTAAATTTGCAAGGAGTTTAAGCCCCAGATTCAGAACAACTAAGCTGTTCGACTGAAGGTCCTCCTCATGGAGGCGGCCCTAAAACCAGCCTTGGAGCTGCACTGGGACTCTGCACCGAGTACCTCGGCCTCAGTGCAGAGTATTCTCCATCAATCCTGGTCTCCTGGCACCAATCATCTTCCTTGGTGCGCAAGAAGAAACACTACAAGCACCAGAAGATGAGCAGATTTAGGATGCCGAAGGACTAAGGAGAAAGCGAGACCCCATGGCAGGCCACTCTTCATCCTTGAAGCCTAACCATCAGGTACCCACACCCAAACCACTGCAGCACTCTGTGACGCTTACTTTGGATCAGCACACCAGCCAGTTTATGGTGCCATTGACTCCCAAACCCTTCATTGTGACAAGGGACCTTCTAACCCTACCAGTACTAGACTCACCAGACAGTCAGGACTCAACACCACTGGTGCCCCCAGTTGTAAAGGAATCAACACCAGCTCCTCACCTGGTACTATGACTGCTTTTCAAGGGAAAACACTCACTGACAGCTGCATGATCTCCTCGCAACCCTCTCCGGCACTGAGTGGCACGGAACCTGGTCTCTGCAGTGCAGCTCATAATCATTGGACTTCGAAGAGGGATCATATTCCCCCGTAGACGCAGCCAACCTAGCTGCTCCTCAGGCCATTCTTACCCCACGTCGGCACAGAGTTCTTCAGTACCACTGGGCGCTCGGCCATCATAGTTATGGGGTCTGCCTACCATGCAGTGGCTCTTCTGGAACCCGTAAGGAGGAACATCCCAATTCCTTCCCAATATTCCTCGACAGGCCCAATGCAGTCGGCCCCCAAACACTTCAGGTCATCCAACCACTTATTTTGATGAGACGCTTGAGGTTGAAATCACAATCCCCTATGTTTTGGATGTGGCTTACCTTCCTGTTCTCCAACTGCCTTTCCTATTTCCTGGATGCCTCAAACGGGGATAAACTGGATCCAAAACGTAGGGGATTGTAATGTCACCAGTTGAGACCACAACCGTCATTCATTCCAAAGTGGCCTCACAATTCCATTGCAGTCAAGCTATTTTTCTGCCAATGTTCTATCCTAAGCCACGTGCGAATAGAGAAGAACAGCGTCTCCATTCATTGGATGTTCAGCATTCCCTGTCTTTTTACATATAAAGAACCAAACTATTCTGCAGATCCACTCAGCTATTCATAGCAATTGCAGAAAGAATGAAAGATCTCCCCATTTCTGCACAGAAACTCTGGTCGTGAATTACCTCATGTATCAGAGCATATTATGAGCTCGCGCATATTATGCCCCCTGCTAACCTAATGGCACATTCTACAAGGTCTCAAGCCTCCTCTGTCGCTTTTTTGGCACTAGTTCCAATTCAGGACATCTTCAGGGTGGCAACTTGGTTGTCAGTTCACAGGTTCAAGACATACTACGCTATTATGCAACAGACCAGAGACGATGCTGGCTTCGGCCAAGCTGTGTTACAGTCGGCATGTCCTTAATCTCTGAACCCACCTCCAATGCAGCTGCTTGTGAGTTACCTACATTGGAATGGACATGGGCAAGTACTCAAAGAAGAAAAAATTGCTACTAACCTTTCTGTAACTGTTGTTCTTTGAGATGTGTTGCACATGACCATTCTAAAACCCTCCCTCCATCCCCTCTCTCAGAGATGGTCAGCAAGAAGAAATTGAAGAGGAGCAGGATCGGCATGACTCTTTATACCAATGCTATGATCATGCGATGCCAGGGGGCACTAGAGCTGATCCAACAGATACCACGAAGGGAAAAAATGCCAGCAATTGTGCTCGGAGCATGCACACACCTATATTGGAGTGGATGTGTGCAACACATCTCAAAAAACAGTTACAGAAAGGTTAGTAACCGTTTTTTCTACCATTCCTGGAGGATGTTCTCCAAATGGTGCTTCTCAAAAGTGTATGAGGCTAGGTCTTTCTGACATCTCAGATCCTAAAATTAATTGGGTGGATAGGGCGGAAAATGAATTGGCTTAGAGTATCCCTACAGGGCAGACTTCAGGATGCTGAGCCATTCAGGAGAAAATTGAGTCTCAGTCTATAGGTTCCCATTCCTTTATTGTGTAGATTCTTCATGGTGATATGGAAATGGATGGTCTAGACCACGAATAGGCTTCCCTCCTAATATTTAAAATTGATACTGAGGCAACTTTACCTCTTTATTCCAAACCCTTAGGATTAGTTCCCTTATTATGAGTGACCATGAAGATGGTCTTTTATTCAATTGTCTCTGCCTGTAGGTTGGAGAATTTGCAGTCTGTCATGTATTCCCCTTCACTACCATCTGTCTGGATGAGGTAATGTTGAAGAAAGTGCCCAATGTTATTTCCAAAGTGTGTTTCCAGTTTAATAGGGCTAGTCCTGCAAGGGCCCAATATATTAGAGCATAAAATCATCACAGTTGGGGTATCGAAAAGCTAAGTTAGGGTATATTTAAAGGTTTTTAAGTCCTTGTACAGAGCCCTGTCCCATTAGATGTAATCCTAGGGAAGTTTGGCTTGAGAAGCAAAGGGATGTAGAAAAATAATTCCTGTAACAAACATTTAAAACACTCTAGAGCTTTTGGAAATTAGTTTTTCTGTAACATATTTGGCATATACTGAACACCTGTTGGTGAATTGTGGTATAAACTTTTTACTGGCACAAATTTACAATGAGCTGCCTGACTTACACAGGGCTTTGTCACTTTTGTAGTTGTCCCAGACTCTTTATATATTCCATACTCCTGTGTGGTTATGTGTGTTCATGCATGTGTGTCTCTCTCTAGCTGTATATGTATGAATACACATGATGGTATTGCATGATTTAAATTTTGGCTGTGGTTTTCAAAGGAGGCTATGAGAGTTAGGCACCCGGGGCTTACTGAAATGTCACTAGGAATTGGGTGTCTAATTCCCTTAGGTCCTTCTGAAAATCCTACCTTTATCAACATAAGTTTGGGGTGGCTGCACTAATGAATGGTGTAGTTAATCCCAAATGAGTACTGCTAGGCCTTTATACTACACCACACTATTATTATTCTGTACGTGTCATTTTGCAGAAACTATTTTAGAAATGTTTTACAGTTAAAATGATCCTATTTTACATTTGTTTTTGCCTGTAGCCAGACTTCCTGAATACTATGGATGTGACTGTATGGGGTTGAAGGGAATGAATATTTGAGGAAAATCTACTCAGCCAGTTCCGAATTTGTCTGAATACACTTTTCCCATTATTACCATACCATTTTCACACACACTGAAATTTGGTATGTTAATACAGCACAGTGAGCAGATCTGTCACACTGAAAACTATTGGCTTGAAAGTAACAAAGTTATGAATGTTAAAAGTTGCTTAGCTGACGTTACAAAAAATGGCACTACATCAGACTTTGCATTTCGAGAGAGGTGCACTGCATGTGGGTTTTTTCTTACTGTATGCATCTTTAATTGTTGGCGAATAGCTTCTAACTCTTGCTTTTTAACAAAATGGGTACTGGCCTAACTAAGCCACTGAATTCATTTTCTGTGGGGGGACATTCAGAGTGCCTCATGGGATTCGTGCTATGTGAGAAATCACCTCTCTCCCCCACAGCTGTGCCCTCCAATGACAGCTACATTTCCAGCACAGAACCACACAACTGTTGATAAATAGGGGAATACCTGTGAGCACAAGAGACAGAATTTTTTTTAGGAGTTGGTCTTAGACTGTGTAACTCCCTAGCCAAAGAGATAAGAATGATCACGAACCTTACAGCATCCAGAATGAAGTACAATGTCATCTTTTTGACTTGGCTTTTTCTCAGTAAGTTCCTCTTATAGAAATATAGGACTGGAAAAGATCTTGAGAAGTCATGAAGCCCAGCCCACTGCACTGAAGCAGGACCAAGTAAACCTGCACCATCACTTACAGGTGTTTATCCAACCTGTTTGTAAAAAGCTCCAGTGATGGGGACTCCACAACCTCCTATTGGAAACCTATTCCAGAGCTTAACTACCCTTGTAGTTTGAAATTTTTGCTACTCTCTAACCTAAATTTCCCTTGCTGCTGATAAAGCCCATTACTTATTTTCTTACCATCAGTGGTCACAGAGAAGAATTGATCACAGTCTTTTTTATAACAGATCTTAACATATTTGAAAATTGTTATCAAGTCCCCCTCAGTCTTCTTTTCTCAAGACTAAACATGTCCAATTTTTTTAACTTTTCCTCATAGGTCAGAGTTGCTAAACCTTTTATCATTTTTTTTGCTCTCATCCGGACTGTCTCCAGTTTGTCCACTTCTTTCCTAAAGAACGGTGCCCAGAATTGGACACACCAGTGCTGAGTAGAGAGGAACTCTTATCTCCCATGTCTTACATACTGCACTCCTGTTAATACACACCAGAATGATATTAGCAAGTGCATCATATTGAGGACTCTCATTCAATTTGTGATGCACTGTAACTGCCAGATCTTTTCCAGATATACTGCCACCTTACAAGCTATTCCCCATTTTCTGGTTATGCATTTGATTTTTCCTTCCCAAGTAAAGTACTTTGCACTTGTCTTTATTGAATTTCAGCTTGCTGAATTCAGACCAGTTGTCCAATTTGTCAAGGTCATTTTGAATTCTAGTTCTGTCCTCCAAAATGCTTGCAGTCCCTCCCAGCTTGGTGTCAGCTGCATTATTGATTCCATTATTCAAGTAATTAATGAAAATATTGAATAGTTCTGGACCCAGGACTGACCTCTGCGAGACCCCACTAGATACAACCTCCCAATTTGACAGCAAACTATTGATAACTAGTCTTTGAATACAGTCTTTCAACCAGTTGTGCACCCACCATATAGTAATTTCATCTAGACCACATTTCCCTTGTTTGCTTATGAGAATGTCATGTGGGATTGCCTTACGAAAATTAAGATATATCACGTCTGCTGCTTCCCACCTATCCACTAGACAAGTAACCCCGTCAAAGAAGGAAATTAAGTTGGTTTGGCATGATTTGTTCTTGACAAATCCATGATAGCTATTCCTTATTATTCTATTGTCCTCGAGGTGCTTAGAAATTGATAGTTTAATAATTTGCTCCAGTAGCTTTCCAGGTATCAAAGTTAGGCTGATGGGTCAGTAATTCCCCACGTCCTCTGTGTTCCCCTTTTTAAAGATAGATACTATGTTTGCCCTTCTCCAGTCCAATGGGACCTTACCCATCTTCCAGGAGTTCTCAAAGATAATCACTAATGGTTCCGAGATTGCTTCAGCTAATTCCTTAATTTCTTAAATTCCTTACAATTCATCCTAGGGTATGAATTTATCAGGCTCTGCTGACTTAATTCAGCTGTTTACTCCTCCTCGTAACACAAGAACTAGGGGTCACCAAAGGAATTTAATAGACAGCAGGTTTAAAACAAACAAAAGGAAGTATTTCTTCACACAATTCACAGTCAACCTGTGGAACTCTTTGCCAGAGGATGTTGTGAAGGTCAAGACAATAACTGGGTTCAAAAAAGAACTAGATAAATTCATGGAGGATAGGTCCATCAATGGCTGTTAGCCAGGATGGGCAGGGATGGTGTCTCTACCCTCTGTTTGCCAGAAGCTGGGAATGGTTGACAGGGAATGGATCACTTGATGATTACCTGTTCCATTCATTACCTCTGGGTCACCTGGCATTGGACAGTAGACAGGATCCTGGGCTACATGGATATTTGGTGTGACCTAGTATGTCCATTCTTATGTTCTTAAGTTAACTTATCTAAATACTCTTTAACCTGTTCTTTCCCTATTTTGACTTATTGTTAATATTAACAATATTAATAATATTATGTTGAGTATCTGATCACACTTATCTAAATACTCTTTAGCCTGTTCTTTCCTCTTTTGACTTATTGTTAATATTAATTATGTTGAGTATCTGATCACACTTATCTAAATACTCTTTAACCTGTTCTTTCCCTATTTTGACTTATTGTTAATATTAATTATGTTGAGTATCTGATCACCATTAACCTTTTTAGTGAAGCAAAATAGGCATTAAACATCTCATCCTTCTTGATTTCATTAGTTATTAGCTCTTCTTCCCTGATAAATAGCAGATGTATATTTTCCTTAGACTTTCTGTTGCTCCAAATGTATTATAGAACCTCTTCTTATTGCCTTTTCTGCCTCTTGCTAGGTTTAACTCATTTTGTCCCTTAACTTTCTGATTTTGTCCATGTTTCCACTTTTCATAGGATTTGTTTTTGATTTTCAAGTCGCTAAAGAGCTCCTCATGGAGCCATATTGCCCCCTTATTCTTCTTCTTATTTTTCCTATTTTTCCTTCCTATTTTTCCAGTTTGCAGTTGTGCCTTTAATATTGTCTCCTTGAGAAACTGCCAGCTCTCCTCAACTCCTTTTTCCTTTCAATTTTCTTCCTGTGGGACCTTACCTACTAGTTTTCTGGGTTTATTAAAGTCTGCTTTTTTAAAATCATTCTCCTTATTCTGCTGCTCTCACTTTTTTTCCCTTTTCTTACAGTCATTAAATCTATCATATCATGATCACTTTCACCCACATTGCTTTCCACCTTCAGATTCACAACCAATTCCTCCCTATTTGTCAAGCCCAGCATTCTAATAAAAAAACCCAAACTCCTACCTGTGAGGAAGCAAGGGAGAGATTGGTATTGTGTGTGTTTTTAATTCTTAGGGAGGGAAGATACCACAAAGATAGGCTTCATGCCAAAATTTAGATAAAGAGAAGTCCTGTGACTATTTAACCCAGTTATGTTTAATCCTTCCCCCCCTCTTTTTTCTCAACACTCTTTCCCCCCTATTTCCCTTTAAATAAAGGAATTTAAATGTTAAAAAGCCCTTCACACATTGTTAAGGTTGCATAATTGAAAAACAAGAAGTCAAGAAGAGCAAATAAGTTTCTGCAGGAATCTAAACTCTGCCAAGTTGCATGTATAGCATATAATATGTTCATTTGTTTTTCTTATAAGTAATATAATCTAATATTTAAATTAATATGCTATTTATTAATAATGAAGTATTTATATTATGGTAGTGCCTACGAATCCTAGTCAAGGATCAGGGTCCCATTATGTTAGCCCTGGTATACCATAAAACACACTTGATATGCATTGTTGTTAAGCTAACATTGTAGTGTGATCTTTGCATTAGGTCCTCAGCTGGTGTGAATCAATGTAGCTTCATACAATGGAACTGTGCGATTTCCACTAGTTTAGCATTTAGCCCTTTAACTTTTGCAGTTCTTTTCACTTTTTATTATTTTTAATTGTGCAACTCTAACAGTGAATTAACATAACTTTCTGCATTCAGCATATTCATAGGTTAAAAGTGTGTGTGTGTGTGTGTGTATGTATGTATGTAGGCTTAAAAAGAAAGGAAACATAAAAGTAAGGTGCTATGACACAGGACTATACAGCGCTTGATGCATGTGCACTAGGGGACCTTTTAGAAGGGTTTTACTTCCACACAGTGGTTACCCTTCCCTTTGTATTTATGACAGTCCCCCTTCCTAAATCTGCTCCTAAATCTGCATAAGTAGATTTATGAACAATTTTACCTTTAGAAGAACTCCAGAAAATAAAAAATAAAAATAAAAAACCCTTCCTTCACAAAAAAAAAACCCTCATGTTTTTTTCTTTTCCTATTAGTTCACAGAAGTTGATGATGATGACTGGGATATATCATCTGTAGAAGAAGAAAATTGCTTATTAGCAAAAGACGAGAGAGGGCAGAAGGGAACTGCAGTTCACAAGAATAATGAATCAAATACCGCATCAATGGTACATGCCTGGGGTGTTCCTAAGGCAAATATTCCTAAAGAGGAAGGTAACATATTCAAACATTTACAGTATTTGAGGGGAAAATTGGATTTAAGCACCTGATATAGTTAAAGAAAAACTTAAGTGTAGTATAAAAATGTTTTAGTCACAATATCTAATTACAATGGAATGTAAATAACTTCTTAAAACATTTTGTCACAAGTATATATAAAATATGCAAAATTGATTCTAAGATTCCAAGACTCTGAGAACCTTTAAGCTGCTGCCATCTTTTTAAAATAACCTGTCTGAAAAAAAATGTCTCATTCCCCTCCCAAATGTGGAATTTCCCCCCTAAATTACCTGGTTTGAGAATAATATTAAATCTTTGACCTCTGGCAGTTTAAGATTTATATGTTGTGACTCAGGCTGAAAAGGGAGCTTTATACCATTGGAAAGGAAAGCTTCTTATATTTCCTGTGGGGGATACAAACAATTGCTTCTAGCCCTAGACTGTTCCAAGATGTTGGACTTTAAAATGGTCATTTTTATGTGTAGAAAAGATACTTAAGTCATTTTCAGAAAGGCCTGCAATATTAGCACTGACAGCTAGTATCATGGTCCCTACTGTAATGAGGGAAGCAGTCTTCATATATAGCTATTTATAACTTTCCTCCTGTGGGTGAAGTCCTGGCCCCGTTGAAGTCAATAGAAGTTTTGTAATTGATTTCAGTGGGGCCTTATTTCACCCTGTGTGTCAGTTAGAAGGAAAATAATGCTGAATTATGATTGATTATAGTTTAGTTTTTATCATCTAATTCATTTTTTTCATTTATTTTGTTAACAGGGTTTAATGATGCTGATACAACAAGCACATTAAAAAGCAGCTTAGTCACTGTAACTGATTGGAGTGACTCTTCAGATATATAACTGTTCAATTCAAAATGGCAGACATTTCTGTTAGATCATAATACAGATTTAAAGACCCTGTCTAAAAGATTCTGACTCTTATTCATTTTTTTTCAATTGTACATTAATAATAAGGAAGATTGTTTACAAAATGTTTGTGTTTTAACCTTGAACAGTTTACAAGGGGATTTACATACATGTAACCAGCCCTTCAGTATTTAGAAACTTGGGGTGAAATCCTGGCTGAATTGAAGTCAATGGCAAAACTCCCACGAACTTCACTAGGGCCAGGATTTCACCCTAGTGTTTCTTTGTAAGACTGAAACCAGTTTCTAGAAAAGCCCAGAAGCATTAACTAATAAACCGTTTCCTGCAGAATGTTACTTATCAGTATTTTTAAAGCCTTTTAAACAATGTGTAATTTTTTAATATTTTATCCTGAACTTTATATAAAAATGTGAACATTTTAAATAAACTTTTTCTTTGTATTAAAATATTAACATTTCCCAGCATGATTTAAAGCACTAGTTCCCAAACTTGTTCCGCCGCTTGTGCAGGGAGAGCCCCTGATCGGCCGGGCCGGTTTGTTTACCTGCCGCAAGCAGGTTTGGCCAATTGCGGCTCCCAGTGGCCGCGGTTCACTGCTCCAGGCTAATGGGAGCTGCTAGAAGCGGTGCGGGCCAAGGGACTTACTGGCCGCCGCTTCCAGCAGCTCCCATTAGCCTGGAGCAGCGAACCGCGGCCACTGGGAGCCGCGATCGGCCGAAGCTGCGGATGCGGCAGGTAAACAAACCGGCCTGGCCCACCTGGGGCTTTCCCTGCACAAGCGGCGGAACGAGTTTGGGAACCACTGATTTAAAGTAAGTGTCAAAGGCTGAAAAATGATATAGTTTACAGATTTGTTGGTGTATGCCTTGAAACTTAATACTGGGAAAGTGTTTCTGCTTTACTTATTAGAATAGGTTTTAATGTGTATTCATATAAAACTACAAATTATAAAAATATATCTAGACAACTTGAACGGGAACAAGAAAGGTACAGATGTGATATTGAACACTTAATTGTATTTTTTTGTTTTTATATTCAATAAACTTTTGCTCTTGCAGTTGCATTAATTTCCCAAGGTAGCTGCCTTCATAAAAAAAGACTTAGCTGCTTTTGAATTTAAATAGTAATAAAACACTAAATTTAAAAAAGCTTGAATGATTAGTACTGTATTTTTAGATGTGTCCTATTTTTATTTAATTACAATGTAATACAAGCTATTCCTTTTCTATTATGTTGAGTTTTAAAAACTAGGATTGTTGAGGATATATTTTATATATTTATCCTCTTGCCTCCCAAAATTGGTTCACCGAAATTCTGAAGGTCTTCATTTTTTGTTATTGTTGGTGACTTCATCTTGGAGAATCAGTACATCTCAATAAGTCAGTGGTCCCCAAACTGTGGGACGCGCCCCCTAAGGAGGCGCGGGGGAATGTTCAAGGATGCGGAGCAAGGCCCGGGCCAGCTCCCTCGGAGGGAGCACCACCCCAGCCCTGCTCTGCTCCCAGCCCTGCCCTCCTCTGCCCCCAATCCCGCCCTTAGCTGTGGCTCTACTCCTGGCCCCAGACCCATCCCCAGCCTCAGTCACCTTTCCCCCATTTCCCCTTTCCCCCAGGTCACAGACCGGCTCCCAGGAGGTGGTGCAGACAGGGACAAGGGGGCACCATATGAAAAGTTGGGGGACCGCTGCAATAGGTAATGACTGATTTATCCTACACCCAGTCCTGCTCTTATTTAATTCAATGGGAATTTTGCTATTGACTTCAGTGGCAGTAAGTTGGGGCTCCATCTTTCTTGGGGTTGCACAGGGAGCAAATCAGGACAGACTTTGGCCCCATTGCTGGCATAATCATTTAAAGGCACTTCTAAATGTGCACCTAACACTGCAGACACTTACTTATGAGTCACCCATACTCTGTAGTCACGTCAGTTCCATTTGCTTCAGTAGAGCTGTTAATGAGAATAAGTCCTAACCTGAATAAAGGATTGCAGGAGTGGCCCCAGTGTCATGAAGAACATCTTATAAGTAAGCTTCACATGAAACGAGATCGTTGTGGATTGAATGTGAACCGCATAGCTGAAACTAATGCCTACCTACTTTGATATGAAAAAAACCTTGGAGAAAAAGGAAAATACAGATGGCTGCAAATGATATAGATCAAAATTAGCCATTCTGCCTGTTCAAACCTCAAGAAGGGTATGGGTTTGATTTTTTTAAGAAGAAACTATAATTCATTATAGGTAAGGCTACATTTTAGTCATTGGTATTTTTAGTAAAAGTCATGCAGAGGTCACGAGCAATAAACAAAAATTCATGGCCCATGACCTGTCCATGACTTTTACTATATACCCCTGACTAAAACTTGGGATGTGGCCCGGGGGGCATTGCAGGTGCCGGGGGTGGGGGGGTGCGGGAGCTCGGGGCAGGAGGAGTAATGTTGGCTGGGGCAGGCTCCCTACCAGCCTCCTGGGAAGCAGCGACCCCAGCTCCTAGCTCCACATGCTGCCTCTGCTCTGCTCAGAGCCCCGGTTCTGCAAGCTCCCTTGGCTGGGAACTGCAGCCAATGGGAGCTTCAGGGGCGGTGCCTGCAGATGGAGACAGCAAGTGGAGCTAGGAGCTGAGGGATGGGGAGATCCTGTTGCCCTTCCAGGGAGCCCCCCCACATAAGCACTGCCCTACACACCAACCCTGAGCCCCCCCACACCCAAACTCCTGCTGCTGGGGGGGGTGGCGCCAAAGACTGCCCTGGCAACGGCCAGTGCACCTGGCCGGGGGATGCCCGAGCTGCTCAGGCGGCCTTCTGGCCAGGCGCACCGGCCGCTGCAGAAGTCAGGGAATCCATAACTTCCATGACCTCCGTGACAGATACGGAGCCTTAATTATAGGGCATATGTCCAAAAGGTGTGCTGTGGTCATTCATAATCTCTTAGATAAATCTGACTCATTGAATCATCATACAGATAACTGTTTGAAAATTGTCACAGTTCCAAGTGGAAAGAAAAACAGTGCTGCTCACTCTCCCCCTCTTAACTGAGATCTTAGAAATTTTTGCCTAATTCAAGATCATCCAGCAGGGCTACCACGTGTCACATAATTACATGTGCCATTCATGCATTTGGTGGCCCTCTTATGCATTCCCATAGCCATCCTGGAATCTGCAAAGTCGTCTGCAGGCATTGGCAAAGATTTTTCCTGTAAACACTTCTTGTGGCTGCTGGGGGCCATTCTGGTGCCTGGAACCTAGTCAGTCTGCAGGAGGAGTAAGCAAATGGCAGAACAAATGGCTTGCTAGCAGCTGCAGTAAGGAACGAAAGGGGAACAGAGACAAACAGAGGGGGGGCAGGTGGGGTAGTGGTAGACTGGAGGAAGGATGGCGGCAGGATCAAAGGATACAAGCTGAAGTGGGGAGGAGCAGAATGGAGGAGCTTGCCCCAGCCCTCCACACAAATCCCCAAGACTTCAGGTGCTGTCACTCTGTCCCCCAAAATTTCCTTTCAAGTTGCCTTAGACTCAACACACCACTCTCCCACAGTCTGCCCTGACTCCCTCCAATATCCTGGTCACAACTCTCTTCTCTAGGCTCCCTCATCAGCCCTGGTTCCCCCAGCCCCTGAACTCTTGCTAACTGTCTCCCTCTCTTGCTTCTGTGGGATGTGAATGATTAGCTCTAGCCTCCCTCCACACTGTTCCTCTGTTCACTGGCACCCTGAGGGAGAAACGAGGACCTGATTTTCAGAGCTGCTGATCACCTCAGCCCCTGTTGACTTCAATTGGACTTGCAAGGTGCTTAGCACTTCTGAAAATCAGGCTCTAAGTGATTTGTTTCTCACTGGTGAAAAATTTCACTTAGGGAGCTGCACAAAACTTGACTTCTGTCTCCAAATACTAAACCTATTTTGGAACCTGCTTCTCTGCTGCTGCTGTGATGTACTGCATTAGATACTGTGCGTTTGATATCATACAAATGAAGTAGGTGACATACTGTTATCTGTAAATATCCGATTTATTTTTTTGTAGAAAGCAAAAACAGCAAGTGATTTACAGATATATAATTTATGTATAACACCAACATAAATCTCAAAATATTGTATAAGAAAATTTACATCATCAATACGTAAAATGCTGCAAGTTAATATTTTAAAAATTCATTGTCCTGGTGGTGATTATGCTGGTACTCTTCTGGAAATCACTCTGTGAATGAACTGTACAAACTGATTTGAAAACTGGCTTTGTATCATAGAACAGTACAATTAAACATAAGCATTCTTGTCAAAGTGCTTTGGAGGGCCTTTTGGTGATTTAAAATCTGCTGCACTATTGTGGACCTTTGTCCTAGAAGACATCACAGATGTGGCTCCATTGTATGTGTACCCCATTCTGAAAGACAAAAAGCTATCCATTTACGGCTCATTCTATGAACAGGTAACAATTATACGTGTGAGTGTAAAAAAAATATTCAAACTAGGAAAAAAACACGTGCTTTCTCCCAGCAAAAAACAGACCTATTATCAATTTCACTTTGCCACCTCTCACCAGCAGAGGAGGAGCAAACAAGACCAACACCTCAGTGGCTATGCATTTAAAACCTTCTGTTTAGGACAGCAGAGACTCCTGCTCCCTAATGTAAACCTCATCTATTTCAATCTAATTACTACTTTTCATAGTTTCCCCTCCAACATCTTCCTCTTCTTCAGTCCACCTCCTTATAATGTGTACTTCAGTGGTTGGCAACCTTCGGCATGCAGCTCATCATGGTAATCTGATTGCAGGCTGCAAGACATTTCGCTGATGTTGACCATCTGCAGGCACAGCCCCCCAGAGCTCCCAGTGGCACGGTTCACCGTTCCTGGCCAATGGGAGCTGCGGGAAGCGGCAGCCAACACGTCCCTGCAGCCAGCGCCGCTTCCTGCAGCTCCCATTGGCCGGGAACGGTGAACTGAGGCCAGTGGGAACTGCAGGGGGCTGTGCCTGCAGACGGTCAACGTACACAAAATGTCTCGCAGCCCACCAGTGGATTACACTGATAGGCCGTGTGCCAAAGGTTGCAGAATCCTGGTGTACATTGTCTAACAGTCAAGTAACTTAGGGTTACTTCTGTTATGAAGGGGCAACATGCATCTGTTCAGAATGCATATATGGTATGTTGGCTGTACTATGCAACTGATTGCTTTTCCATTAGTTTCTGACACATGACAGCAACTTTATAAGTACATGTAATCTGAAACCATGGTTTTCCTGAATGTTGGTAGTGACTTCTTAAAAGAAAAACATTAACTTTAAATTCTATTTTTTTGCACAATCTTTTTCAAAAGCTGGTTGTAGAATTGTTTTGAAAGCATAATCAAACTCCAGCTGTATAGTTTACCTTTCTATACATTTAATAATCACAAATTTGCTAATATATTGATTTATTTCAATAAAATAAGTGCAACCACTTGGGTTCTGTACCTTGGGGATTTACTGTTTTCAGCTATTGAGAAGCAGAATATACTTCCACCAATTATGCAAAGTGATGCTCCAGCCCATCCAATGAATAAAGCTGCTCCTAATTCATACCTGCAGGAAAGTCATAAATATATTAATACATTGTTTTCTCAGGATATAAACTAAGTTTAACTGTGTGTGAGACATACAAACAAGCTAAATAAATGAACATATTTTGCTAAATAACTTTCAATACATGACACAGATATAATTGCAAAATGAACAACAAACTAACCACAAATACCGAGTCTCTTCTCACGTATTTTCCTTTAATTCAGTGAATGAGTGTTCAGCCTACGGCAACACTTTTCAGTCTGCACAGCCAGCCCGAGAATGCCTCGCCCAGGTAGGTCTTTGTAGACCAGCATTGCTCAATGACCAGTCTATGGACTGGTGCCAGTCCCTGAGACGTTCCTGACACAGTTTAGGAAAGCAGCAAGCCAGTTCCTGATATCAAAAAGGTTGAGAAATACTGCTTTAGACTACATGGGTCTGAGTGACAAGAGTTCTGCTCCACACCATAGTCGCCAGTGTAAGCCCCAAGCCCAGGCTTCTCTCTGATTTCAGATGCTCTGTGCTTCCCTAGCTTTGGCCCATATATCTAGTGTAGCTTTTGTCCCTCCCCTACTAATGTGGATTTGTCCCCTGCTGTGAGGAAGGCTGCTGCCCCATAGTGGGATATGGCTTTTAGTGAGGTCAGGAAGAAAGGGATTGCCAAATAGACCATCCCGGTGTGGGTCAATGGAGTGTCCATGACAACGCTAATTGACTCAAGGTGCAGTCGGACCATGGTTGGAGACAGCTGGTAGAAAAGGGAAATGTTGTGGATATGATTTACCCCACATCCAGGGTGATGTGTACCTGTATCCCGTGAGGGCCGTAGAACTTGAGATAAGGGGGCATGTCCAGATAGTATGGGTTTGGGGCTGGGTGGACAAAAATCAATGATTTATTTAAAAAAATCAAAAAAATTGGATTTTTTAATTTAAATTGGATTTTTTTGATAAGATGATACATTATAGCTCAAAGATATCTCATCATGGAATAGGGATTATAAATTCTAATTCTATAGTGTGAGACAATATATTTATGTAATGTTCAAGGAAAGTTTTGTAAATGAGTTCCAATAGTTTGTGGATTAGGGACCCAATCTTATGGGATTCCCCAGGCTTCTGTATAGATTTCAAAAAGTTCAATGAATAGAAGATTGTTGGGGGCGGAATAGATCTGGACAAGGAGAAGAAGTCTGGAGATAAATGTGAGAAGGGAGGGACAGGCAATAGAAACAAAAGTGAAACTGTTTAAGCAGCATATTCCAGCAAATCTGTTTGAGCAGCATATTCCAGAAGTCGAGGTCTTTCTGAGTGTAGCCTTCATTGATTTGAGATCTACCATACCATTCTCTCACTAGAAGGGAAAACCTATAATGGCAGCAGGCCGTAAAAGAAACCCAGTTAGGGAATAAGAACCGTTCAAGAAATATATGTTTGCTGATGATGTTTTAAAGAAAGTCACACCAGTGAACTGGTGGAAGTCACTTGAGCACTTGGATTCAGAGACCGTTGAAGTGATAATCTCACTTTTAACAGCAGTAGCTTCTTCTGCCAGTGTGACAAGAATATTGTCTTTCTTTGGACTAATTCATTCCAAGTTGAGAAATGGTTTGGGACCTGAAAAAGCAGGAAAGCTTGTTTTTCTTTTCCAGATTATGAACAAACAGGAAAATGAAGGTGAAGACAACTGAGTTAGCAGCAGAAGCCAATATTTTAAGTTTCTCATGTTGACCTGGCTGACCTAGCTGATTTAATTTTTTTTTAGTATTTCATTTAACTATTTTAGTTAAAATCAATTTTAACAAAAACAAACCTGAAGTTAAAAAATTTGAATGTTTAACTAAATTCAAAAATTCATATGCTTGTTTTGTTAAAATATTATGTTTGCTGTTGAAGAAAAAAATCCAGAACACATAACGTTGTTGTTTTAGTTAAATAAAACAATTTAAATGTCTGTCTGGTGATGTTCTCCTCCAAATACAGCATGGCAAGAAAATCCTCCTCCAAATATTAATGATTAACCTGTTGAATTGGAGATATTTATGAAATCATTGGGAGGTGAACTATCTGCTTCAATTACCTTTGGTAAATGAAATAACCAAACAATCATTCATTTTCTGATATTGCTGTAAAACTATTCTGAAAAGTTTTCAAAATCAATCACTTTAAATATGTATAGTGTGTACCTTCTAAAAATGAAACCTATATCTATCTGAGTTGTGAAGACTACGTATTAAAGTTATAACAAGCAACAAGAATGCACTTTATGTAGAAATCCATGATTTATGTAGAAATCCATGATCTGACTAGTGACTTAAATCAAATCCATCCTGGTTGGGGGTCTCACAGACCCACATGTACCAAGTTATCCTGGGGCAGGATCTGGAGGAATTCAGGGAGATTGAAAAATTCAGAGAAGAAGAAGGTCACCAGACCCTCCAGAGGCAGGAAACCTGGATCAAGGAAGGGATGATGATGATGACCTTGGAGAAGGCCGCTCAGCCCTAGAGTCACCAAAAGGGAGGCAGAGGCTCACAAACCCCAAAATTGGGAGGAACTGACTACGGAGATGGACTTTATCAGCACCCAGAAGGAGGACCCAACGCTGAGCCAGGCCTATGAACAGCATACCAAAATATATGGGGAGGTAGTTAATCCCCAGTAGGCGAGGTGGTTATGGTCCTATTTTGAATTGCAGGAGAAACGGTTATCAGATGACCCAACATGCACAAACAGGCAAGACCCAAGCTCAACTACTGGCCCCCAAGAGGTTCTGGGGGCAGGTGCTGCATGTGGCCAATACGATACCCTCTGGGGTGGCACCTTGGGCTTGAGAAGACCCTGGACTGAGTGGGGCTCAGGTTTTACTGGTTGGGGGGGTGCATGTGGAGGTCAAAGGTTATTGCACCTCCTGCCCTGAATGTCAACTGGTCAGGGCTGATGTAGTACAGCACCACATAGCCTCTGAGCTGCGGAGGAAGGTTCAGGAGAACCCACACTCTACCGCAGAAGATGTGGGAAATGGTCTGCCAGGAGCTGAAGGCTATGTTGGAAATCAGGGTAGTTGAAGAATCCAAGAGCGAATGGTGGAGTCCCATCATGTTGGTGCCAAAACCTGACAGGTTACCCCGTTTTTGTATTGACTTTTGGAAGGTGGATGCCATTTCAAAATTTGATGCCTATCTGATGCTCTGGGTAGACGAGCTGCTGAATAGACTGGGGCCGCCAAGTATCTTTTGACCCTTGATCTCCCAAAGGCTACTAGCCGATCCTACTGATAGCTGAATCTAGGAAGAAAACCGCCTTCTCTACTCCTCTGGGGGCTTTACCAATTTAAAACCATATTGAACTGTCAGGATGAGCAGTAGATTAGAGTTGCTACCCCTGGTTGCTCATCCTCCACTTCCCTATTTCTCAGTCCAAGGCTGGCCTCTTCGTTAAGATGATCTGGCTCAGAAAGGCTGCAGGCTCAGTGGTCTCCTCATCCCTTCCCAGTTGATACTTCTGCTTCTCCACCAGGCTCAGGGCGAACGTTATAACTTTCAAATCTTCCATGGAGAGCCCTAAAAACCTACATCCCAACCTCAGGGCTCAGAACAGGGAATAGGGACCTCCCCATCCACAACCTACCTTCCCCCTCCTCCCCTCTTGACAATACTGCTGTGGTAACCGGATTATATGTTTGAGAAGTACGTGTGAGCCGCTTATCATAAATCTGCATTGATGAATAGGGCAGTTCAATAGAAACCCCTGTTTGATGTGAAGCAGAGGAAAGTTTAGAGACAGCACACTTTTGCTTTAATTCTGAATACTATTTCCATGTCAACAATGCCTACTTTAATATGAAGTGAAACATACTGCTGAGAACACCCTTAAACTGTTCTGTGAAGCTCCTGAATGTTTTTATAAATGTGTTGTTATTACAATAGTGTAACCCACCTACCTCCTGGGTGTGGTGTTCTGGCCCCTCTACTGGCACTGAGACCACTTAGAGGTTAATGAATCTGCTATAGCTTTAGCTAAGAGCCATGTGGCTTTCCACTCATGCAGTAGAGGCTTATGCATTTAGCTCCAGAGGGCCCAGGTTCAATCCTGCCTGCTGACAACTAGGGTCTGTCAGTCTTACACTGGCACTTAAGAATGCTAATCAAAACTTAGATTATGTAAGGTATAGCACAGATATTTAACACAGAAGAATGTCAGCATTAATGTTCTTACCAGATTTATAATGGTAAGTTGTTACGAAAGAAAACTACAGCAGCAGCAGTTCAAAATGGAAAGTGGCCAGGTGGCATATCTAAATTCGCCCACCTTTTTGTTTGTTTTTTGTACCACATGGAATTGTTCCTCTTTAAGTTATTGTCTGCTGCTTTGCTGGTTTCATATTTGTGGGTTTTAGTGCTGCATTTGGTAATCCCTTCCCTTGTTTGTGAAGATGTTTTTCTTAAGACTCCCTTGTGTGGGAATGGAAATGTGTAAATAGCACTGTGCACTCAAGGGCACCTGAGCCCCTGCATGCTTTAAAGTTAAAGGACCATAGCAGGACCCAGAGGAACATTTCTGAGTTTCAGTGCTGAAAACTGAGAACTGGGAAAGACAAGTTATCCAGAGTCTAAAATACCACCTAGGGCATGGTGGTACTTCCTTGTCTTTCCCCCTGCAAAAATGGTGGAGGAAGAGCCGACGTTCCCTTGAAGAGCTGGGAAGCAAGAGCAGGCCATCAACAGGTATGATTGAGGATGAAGGAATGGTTAGACCTTTGACATCTCCCTTTCATCATCCTTATATTATTGCTTCTGTCCTTCCTCCCATTAAGTATCAAGCTGATTGTAGAAATGTCACATTATATCCAAATTTCAGCTGCAACAGTGCAACCCAGAATTGACACCTATAGTAAGAACTTGTTTACTTGATAAATATTCTGTATGATGGAAAAGACACTTGAAATCAATATAATATGTGCTAGTGCAATTATACTCCTCATCTTATGGCACTCGTGATAAAAAGCCAAACACACTTTCTGTCATATCGATATCATTAGCCATCCAGTAAAAAGAGAAAACTAATTTATGCAAGACATTAAGTTTATTTTGTTTCAAGACAGTTAAATACATTTCTTGATATCTTGCACTTAAATATTTCTAAACAGTGAAAAAATTGTAATAAAAATCTAAAATGGGGTTTAAAACTAAATCAGTACTTTAAAATTCAGACACATATTGCTTCAGTTGTTTTGTACAATTAACATGCTGACTACAGACCCCCACAATCCAACAACATATCAGGTCTAGAATTGGAAATGTGTGCTTTAATAAATCTGACACCACCACTTGGGGGGTTTAATGTCTTTGGTCTGTCTCATCACCATTAAAAGAGCTGATAGACGCTAAACATTTTATGGGTGATGTCCTAAGATTTGAATCCAGGCCTGGTAGTCGCCAGACAGCTGTCCCATCCATACACACTCTCCTTGCAGTGTGTATGATAAACCCATTGTTTCATGTTCTCTGTGTGTGTATATCAATCTCCCCTCCATTTTTTCCACCAAATGCATCCGATGAAGTGATCTGTAGCTCACGAAAGCTTATGCTCTAAGCTTTCTAAGCTTGGGATTACCAAATTATAAATTTGTTAGTCTCTAAGGTGCCACTAGTACTCCTTTTCTTTTTGCAAGAAGGTGGTTTCTGATTATGGCTGCATTGGACTGTGCTTCCTACATCAACTCTGTTCCTGATTCCTGCTCTGCTCCTGCCTTTGCTCCGGTTTCCACCGTGCTACTGCTCTGTGCTTGACCCTTGCCTGTCCTCCGACCTCAGTTGACCCTTGGCTCTGGTATTTGACAGCTGACCTCTGCTCTGATCCTCCGCTTCAATTCCTGGTTCTGTCTCTGGCTTGACCCCTGGCTCTGGTAACTAGCAATTGATTATGGTGCTGACCCTTAGCTTCATTCCTCAACCTGGATGCCTGCTCCGCCCACTAGACCTGACTCCTGCCCTGACTACTTGGCAAGACTGCCTACATTCCAGTCATTAACATTATGATTGTGCATCACTTTAAGTTCAAGGATACAGCAGTTGCTTTTCCGGCTTTCCTCTAAGATTTCAATCCATATAGTTTGTCTGTATGTGGTAATTTCTTTTACTGATATCTTCCTCCACTTTTGCCCAAAAGAGGAATAGAACTTTTTCTCCCCTACATTTAACTAATAGACGGTTTCTTTTCTGTCCAAAGGGTGGCACAATAGTGCAATGTGGCTTTATACAAATTATTTTAGTCTCCTCACTAATGTTTTCTGATATTTCCATTTAATCCCTCATCTCTAGTTACAAAATGCATTTTCCCCAAATTCTTTCGCTACTTCCTACAAAAGTAGAGTTCTTTTGACTTACACCAGTATTTGGTATTAAGTCATTTCTACCTAATTTTCAATGCCATTTACCTTCCTCCTATTTGAAATTAGTTGGAAAAGGAAGATCTATCCTCTCAACCTCTATACAGAACAATGAATTTTATCTAATCCATTTTTTTCAGTGCTTAAGTAACCAGCCTCAAAGCTTGCCATCCAAAATCCATTATGTACCATATTAAAACTCATTACATACCTTGTTGCCTCTTGAATATTTTTGAAAACACTTTCTTTACAAACAGTTCTCAATATTTTTGGTTTTCCTTCCTTTTGTTTTGTTGTTAAGAATATTTAAATGAAAAAGGATCTTTGTTCTTTAGAAATTAAACTAGCTGGCTTCGTAAGGGCCCAATCCAACTTCCACTGAAATCAATGGCAGTCTTTCAAGTGACTTCAATGAGAGCTCGATCAGGCCCTAATACAAATAACCTTGATACAGTTTGCTGAGAAATTGGTGAAGAACAATTCAGAGAAGAGCAATAAAGTGTTTAAGGGGCTGGAAGCACTGACTTTTTGCAGAAAAATTAAAAGAATGAAAAAGCTAGAGCTTGACGAAAAAGCTACAGTAAATAGTGTCATGAACTGAAAACCATCCTCAAGTGTTCAAAACGAGAGATTTAATGTAATCAAGAAGGTAGGACTAGTTAATATAGGATTAAATCAAGCAAAGAAAAATGTATCCAGATGAGGCATGCTCCGCAGTGAGCAAGCCAGAATCTTTAGCCAGTTTCTTTGAATGATAATCTGGTCTTGAATAAGTAATAAATATTTGGCGTAGTAGGTTTTATTATCTTTGCCTTAAGCAGTTTCAAAGAAAAACGGGGAGGGGGAGAAACGTAATACTCTCACCTTTTTAATAAAATCATTTTAATTAAAAAAGAAATTGAGAAATAGATTCAAATCAGTAAACTAAAGGCAAAGGCAATTAAAGGCAAATGCAAATATGGTTGGTACAGAAAGAAATGATTAAATTCAGAACTATAAAATGGGGAATGATTCTTGGAACAGTAGGACTTCAAAGAAAGATCTGAATTATGTAAACTGAGAGAATCAACAATGCAGTGCTGTTGGAAAAAAGGCAAAAGCTGTGCTGGGCTGTAATAGGGATGTGCAAACAAGCAGGCTAATTATTCTGCTCACTCATTACTGACTATTACTCTTGGAATATTCCATTGAAGCTGAGCACCACATTTAAAAAAACCAACAGGTAAATTAGAGCAAGCTCAGAGGAGAGCATCAAACATGATACAAGGTTTGAAAAAGAAGACCTGTGAAGAAGAAAATTAAGAGTATGGTGCATAATCAGTATAGAGAAAAGAAGGCTAAGGGGAGACAACTCTATAAATATGAAAAGTGAAGTTGTACTGAGGATTCAGATAAGCTATTCTCCTTAGTCAATAAGAACAGCTAGAGATGTAGAACTTAAACTGCAACAAGGAATATTTGGTGTAAACATTAGAAAAATCAGCTGTGGAAACATCATTATTACAGATATAGAGGGAGATCCATCTATTGGAGATGGCTTAGGAAAAGTTCAATCAACCTTGCCCGTGCACAGATTGCTGTCACATTCTGCTCCAAACAGTCTACACATGCCCTAGAAGGTCAGACTTTTACCCTCTTCTAGAGTTTGACTTCATTGGTAATGCAAATAATCACATGATCAGAACATAACTCAGCATGAGGTTTCTCCCTAAGCAAGGCTGTTCCTGGGGCTTCCTGCAGGACCTTGGTGTCTCTGCCACTAAGTCTCTCTGACCAGAGATTTGTGCCCACCTCTCTATGCTGCTGGAAGTAACAAGCTGTATCTACCACAGTAAGTCAGCAGAAGGTACCCAGCAGCTTTATGCAGGTTTCTGTTTCCTACTATCAAGATGGGTCAACACAGTCCCTGCATCACTGTATGCGATTGTTATGAACCCCGCTACCTATTACACTGCTGAAGTGCAGAAGAATAGAGTGAGGCTCTTCCAGTTCAAATGATGTTGCTTATTCCTCACCCGGTGTCATAATTTTTAGTTAATGGTATCACAGTCCTCCCCCCCAGCACCAACTGCCTTGTCACAGACAGAACTGTACAATTTCAGGGGAGGAATGTGTAGCAGGAGTGAATTCCTAAGCAACAGAGTTCTTCTTCGAGTCCTTGCCCATGTCAATTCCAATCAGGTGTGCGCGCGCTGCATGCACAGCAGCCGGAAAAGTTTTCCCCTAGCAGTATCTGTCGGGTTAGCCTGGGCACTCCCTGGGGTCACACCTTCATGGTGCTCAATAGAAAGCCCTGCAGACCCACCACCCCTTAGTTCTGTCTTACTGCCAGTGACGGTTAGCTGGAATGTTTGTTCTCTTGCTTCGGCAAGCTTCCCCACTTTAGCAGTGAACTTTTTCCTGTTCTGCATATAGTTAGCAGTTAGTATTAGTTTGTTGTCTATAGACTTAGTTCGGGGTATCCCCCCCTTCACCTTTCTCTCCCAGCACCAGGGCATGCCTTGGTCCCCCCCCGAGTTTTAAAGCCTGTGAGGACTGTGGTAAGTCTATGCCCAAGAGCGACCCGCACGCTTTGTGTTTGAAGTGGCTGGGAGAGAGTCATCTCAAGGACTGTTAGGCTGCAACCTCTGCCATGGTTTTACATGCCGCATAACAGGCAAGACAGCTCCCGATAGAGGAAAAGGAACTCCAGAAAGAGACCTCATCCTTCTTCAGGCCAGGGTTCTGGCCAGTTGAAGCCATTTTCAGGCCAAAAACAGGCCTTTTGAAGGCACATTCAAGGATGGTGCACCAATACGAACACTGGATCCTCCCCATCTTACCTTCTTGTGCCAAATATCCCATTTCTACCCTGCATAAGCCCATATTACATTGGACCATTTGGTGCTTGGCACAGTAGAAAGGGGATACTCCCTCCAATTCTCGCCCCTCCCACCCCCGTTCCCCGTCTCTCTTCAGGGACCCTTCTCATGAGCAACTCCTCATACAGGAGGTGCACTTACTCCTATCGCTGGGGCCAATGGAAGAGGTTCCTCAGGAGCTAAGGGCCCAGTATTTCCTAATACTGAAAGCCAAGGGCAGGCTTTAGAGATCTCAACAAGTTCATGAAGAAACTGAAGTTTCACATGGTCTCCTTGGCCTCCATCAGCCCTTCCGTGGAGGGGACTGGTATGCCACCCTCGACCTAAAAGACACTTATTTTCAACCGCAATCACTCTGTCCCACAGGAGGTACCTCAGATTTGTGGTAAACCACATTCATTACCAATTCACAGTCATCTGTTCAGCCTCTCAGTGGCGCCTCAAGTGTTTACCAAATGCATGGCAGTCGTGGCCGCTTTCCTGCGTGGGTGACAGGTTCAGGAGTTTCCATACCTCGATGACTGGCTGATCAAGGGCCACTCCAGAGAGCAAGTGGAGGTGCAAGTACAGTTCTGTTGCCCTTTACTCACACAATAAGGATAACAAATTTCATTACCCACCCACTCCCAATACTTAAGTGATTTGAAACCCAAAACCGGCCAAAAGTGATCATTTTGGCAAAGCAGCTCTGTCATGCTGAGCACCCAGGCAGAGTAGGTGTGTCTATCTAAACATGGTCTGCTCCTGAAGTCTTTTCCCCCCAGTTCATCACTAGATGTCAGGAGAAAGCAAATTCAGGCCTGGCTTACATCAGCAAGGTATCTGACACAACCAGGACATGGGCAGTCAGACCTAATGGTCACAGCAGGCAGCAGGAGGCAGGCAGGGTCAGTTTACCAGGAGCTTGGGGTCAGGCACTAGGTTACAGAAAGCAATCAAAGAGCAAAGTCAAGGACAAGCCAGCGCCTAGGGTTTAATCACAAACAGGGTCTGGAGCAGAGACAGATAGGCACTCGGTGCTATTGCTCAGACAGCTCCCCTTCATGACTTCCTGGTTTAAGTATTGGCACAGGCTAATCAGTGGGCTCTATGAGGCCACCACTCAGCTCGTGCTGGGAAGTACAACCTGCTGAGCCCAGCCTCATAGGGTCCGCCTGTGGAAGCCAAGCCTAAGCCTCTACTAGTGCTGCAGAGGTGTTAGCAGCCCAGAGTCTTTATGTTCCTAGGTTCCACCCCTGCAGGTTCTTACAGCCTTAAAGTATGGTCCAACATCACTAAACCTTTCTAGCCTGGTAATCAATACACAGCTTAAAGAGAAATGGGAAAAGCTTGTATGCCAAGTAAATTCGGATAAGTATATTTTAAATGGTTTAGGGTGTGGATCATGCTAAGAAGGTGAATAAAAAACAAAACCACTTTAAAGGCAGAAAAATAGTAGGACAGCAATAAATACACAAAAATAAAAACTTGATAGGTTGAATGCTGTCCATTAGGAGACAGATAAGCATGATACGACAGACATTGATGGGATAGACTTTAGGCACTGGAATGAAGAGTAGGAAGTCACACAGCCATCCTGTAACAGCAGAATAATAATTACTGAGGCCCAGGTATGCAAGTATATACAGAGGAAAGAATGTTTAAGGAAAGAATACCAAAACCTGTTGCAAAGGGAGAGAGGGCAGTCAACTGACACACTAGTCATACTCTAAAACAAAACTAACCTTACTGGCTTTATTCTGGTATCCCTCAGCCTTCCCCTTTACATGTGATGATTTGTGTGCTGACTCTTCACTTAACACCTCCTTTTCATCTTTCGGGCAATTGCTGCCAGTGGTCATGGAGCAAAATGTGTTTCAAGCTTTTTCAGAGTTTTAGCCTCAGCTGTCTTTGATCACATGGGCTAGTGGATACCAACAACAAACAGTCTACAGAAGGCGCAGTGGAATTTTTGGAAAGGTTGGTGGCAGGTCTTTCACGAAGAACTAGAGATGTCAGTTAGTTATCTTGACAAGTATGTCCAGCTAACATAAATGATTCCTACCAAACTTTCCATGAATTAGGTTATCAATCAGAGGCTATTGCCAACAGGATTTTCCTGGGTGGTCACAAGAGGAAACAGGAATTCACATCTGCTGGTTATGAACAGGAGGCCATTAATAAGAGAGAGGAACTCATTCAATTGTTGGATCAAATCAGGTGTGCTCAATGAAGAGAGACAGTCACAAAGATAATCTTTACTCATTCTAGTCAGAAAGCCTGGCAGTCTATCTGGAGATTCCAGCCTTGTCAAAAAGGAGTTTCTAGTCACTGAAAATGTTGTTGCGTCCTAGCTAGTGGCTGTACATAGAACTTGGATAAGTCATTCAGTCGTGTAGTCAAAACTGAGATCACAGAGAGGTGGTAGGCTTTGAGTGCATATTCAAACCTGAAAGCTCCCTTTTCAGACAAAGAGCTATACCTGACCATGAAGCTTATGAGAACAGGAGCCAGGCCTGGATAACATTCACCTAGGCCCAAAAAAGAAAAGCTGTCTGCTTCAGTTACTCAAATCGATGTTTCCAGGACAAATGAATCCCCAAAAATCTGGTGCAGGCAAAGGTTGTAGTCATTGTGAAACCAGAAAAACTGCTGGAAGATCCTAAGGGCTGTCAACCCAGCTCTCTCCTTTGTGTTACATATAAGTTTATGGATAGATTGAATCTGATGTGAATCAGCAAAATTATCAAACCACAACTGCCGTTTGTTCAGGTTGGCCCAAGATCAAGTCATTTGCCTAACACAAGACATTGATGACATTTGAGAAGAGCAAGAACGTTGGTGCTGTTCTGGTGTACTTATCAGTTGCATATGACACTGTCTGGCATGTGGCTGACTGCCACATTGCTGCAGACTATTCCTTGGAGGCCCCTGGTTTGGTTCATCATGAAAGTCATCATGAATCATAACTTCATCTTGCAAACTGGAGAAAAAGTCAGCTAGCCAAGGTGTCTTTGTAATGGATTCCTGCAAGGATCCATTCTAGCTCCTCCCCTTTTTAACATATATCATTATGACCTATCAACAACGAAGGCCAGTAAGTATGTATATGCAGATGAGATCGGTCTTTCTCATGTGTGTAATGACCTACATGATATCAAAGGCTCACTCAGCCAGGACATGGCTACTTACCTTTCTCAGTGGAGATTTATACTAAGAAAGTTTAAGATGATGGCCACAACTTTCCATCTCAACAATCACCTGGTAATCAACCCCTTACATCCTATGCTGAGGATCATCCACTCCCTTGCCAGACAGTTGTCACTTACTAAGAAGTCAAACTGGATCACAGCCTAACATACTGGCCTTATCTAGAAAATATAAAGAAAAAAATTGCTTCCTGCACGGCCTTGATCCAGAAGCTAGCAGGAATCTCCTGAGAAGG
Source organism: Dermochelys coriacea (assembly GCF_009764565.3). Taxonomy (NCBI): domain Eukaryota; kingdom Metazoa; phylum Chordata; order Testudines; family Dermochelyidae; genus Dermochelys; species Dermochelys coriacea. Next base: position 96,481,991 of record NC_050068.2, on the reverse strand, counting down.
AGAGGCAAATGTGCTCTGAACCTCAGTACTGGAGCTGGTATTTGCTCCACTGAAATATTATGCAGCAGTTTGGGAGCAGAAGTTGGCACCCACATCTCGTTGATTTATAGTTGAATACAGTCTCCATGTCATTAGTGGCTGTCTTACCCACACATTAACATCTAATTTATGTATGTTGGCTCTTATAGCTCATCCAAAACTTTGACAGGATGCCATCACCCTTAAAACTTCATGGAGAGCTATGAATGATGAAAACAACCTGCTGCACACAAGGGAGACAATGGTTTTGACAGGTGCAAATATGCATTGCATACGTCCCACCAGAAAATCTGCCTGCCTCTAGAAGAAAACACCTACACAGGCAGTTCCTGTTGACTTGCCAGGATTGCCTTTGCAACATCCTTTTATGGGAATTCTGGAAATAAGAAGGATGTTTCTCCTTAGTATGTGTGAGTCTGACGGACAATTATCACAGGGCTATCCAGCCAGCACTCCATCGTACTGCCAGTGGCATAGGCTCCCATTGATTTCAGCAGTTTTTGGATGAGGCAGAAATTTAAAAAAAACAATATTAACTCATCAAGAAAAAAGGAACAATGAGTGGAAATCCTAGTACTGACACAGATCTCATTAAAGATTTTAAGTAAGTTAGCTAAAATAAGGATGAGGTATTTACCAAGAAGACAGAGAATGTTCAGCATTCCTTTTGCAAAATGGAATATAGGCTGGGAAGTAGGAAGATTTCTGTTGAGTTGCTCGAAAAATCAGTGACTGCTCATGAAACTAAACTGGAAACACTGCAAAGGGTTTTTGAAATTCTTGTTTTTAAGTATAAAGTTAAATTACAAAGGAAAATGAAAATGATGAAAAATCTATAAGACATAATTTAAGGTCAACATTTTCAAATCTGAGTGTCTAAAATTTGGCTGCTTAATCCATACTTAGATATCTAACTATAAATTGCCTGATTTTCAAAGGTGCTGAGCACATGCAATGCCCATTGTCTTAAATGGGAATTTTTAGATCACTTCTGATAATCAGGTCACTTATATTTAGGTGCCTTATGTCCCACTCCTACAAAAACACACTTGTGTAACTTTAAGACCACAAATAGTCCCACTGATTTAAAATTAAATATTAGGGCTGTCAAGCGACTAAAAAATTTAATCACAATTGTGTTATTAAAAAAACTAATAGTGATTAAACATGCAATTAATTGCACTGTAAACAATAATAGAACAACATTTATTTAAATATTTTTGCATGTTTTCTACATTTTCAAATATATTGATTTCAATTACAATGCAGAATACAAACTGTACAGTGCTCACTTTATATTTATTTGTATTACAAGTATTTGCACTGTAAAAAAACAGAAATAGTATTTTTCAATTCACCTAATACAAGTACTGTAGTTCAATCTCTTTATCATGAAAGTTGATTTTACAAACATAGAATTATGTACAAAAACAACTGCATTCAAAAATAAAACAATGTAAAATTTTAGAACCTGCAAGTCCACTCAGTACCACTTCTTGTTCAGCCAATTGCTCAGACAAACAACTTTGTTTATATTTGCAGGAGATAATGCTGCCTTCTTTTTATTTACAATGTCACCTGAAAGTGAGAACAGGCATTCTCATGGCACTGTTGTAGCTGGCATTGCAAGATATTTTTGTGCCAAATGCGCTAAAGATTCATATGTCCTTTCATGCTTCAACCACCATTCCAAGGGTCATGCTGATGACGGATTCTGCTTAATAACAATCCAAAGCAGTGCAGGCTGATGCATGTTCATTTTCATTTTCATAGTCAGATGCCACCAGCACAAGGTTGATTTTCTTTTTTGGTGGTTTGGGTTCTGTAGTTTCCTCATTGTAGTGTTGCTCTTTTAAGACTTCTGAAAGCATGCCTCATCCCTCACATTTTGGAAGGCACTTCAGATTCTTAAACATTGGATTGACTTTAAACTTTCTTTGTGTTTTGTCAGATCTGCAGTGAAAGTGTTCTTAAAACAAACAACATGTGCTGGGTCATCATCCGAGACTGTTATAATATGAAATATATGGCAGAATGTGTGTAAAACAGAGCAGGAGACATACAGTTCTCCCCAAGGAGTTCAGTCACAAATTTAATTAACATATTATTTTTCAATGAGGATCACCAGCATGGAAGCATATCCTCTGGAATGGTGGCCAAAGCATGATAGGGCATACAAATGTTTAGCATATCTAGCATGTAAATACCTTACAATGCCAGCTACAAAAGTGCCATACAAATATCTATTCTCACTTTCTGGTGACATTATAAATAAGAAGAGGGCAGCATTATCTCCTGTAAATGTAAACAAACTTGTTTGTCTTAGCAATTGGCTGAATAAGTAATAGGACTAACTGGACTTGTAGGCTCTGAAGTTTTACATTGTTTTGTTTTGGAACGCAATTATGTAACAAAAAAAAATCTACATTTGTAAGTTGCACTTTCATGACAAAGAGATTGCACTACAGTACTTGTATGAGGTGAATTGAAAAATATGATTTCTTTTATCATTTTTACAGTGCAAATATTTGTAATCAAAAATACTATACACTTTGATTTCAATTACAACACAGAATAAAATATATATGAAAATGTAGAAGATCATCCAAAGTATTTAATATATTTCAATTGGAATTCTATTTTTAACAGTGCAATTAAAACTGCAATTAATTGAGATTAATTTTTTTAATCACAATTAATTTTTTGAGTTAATTGCAATTAATCAACAGCCCTATTAAATATATAAGTTAGTGATTATAGGATCATGGCCTAAATAAGGATTTATAAGCCAAATTTTAGGCACTCAGGATTGAAAAAATTTGCCCTGGAGAATACTTTTAGAAAATATTTGCAAGATGATTTAGAATTTATGATAAGGTTTTATCCCTTTGTGAAAATGATACTTTCTATGAAATGTTCATGAAAGAGCATTTCTGTTCCATCTGTTGATGAATATTGAATTATCTACTCAATGGGCATCTCTGTCTTCTCATAAATCTTCAGAAATTTTTCTTCTGAATTAGTGACAAATATAAACATATGAATCAGCTCAGCTAAATTGAATCAGTCCTCTGCACCTGCTGTAGAACATATTTATGCCTTTAGGCAGAGAAATATGGTTGCTTTACTAGTGATATGGGAAGGCTTGACATAAGAAATTGTTTTTGTTAGTTCATTAAACTCACCAATAAGTTTCCTATGTACAATTTCATACTTTTGATTTGAGTAATAAGAGGAAAGAAAGTTACAGACCCAACATTTCTCTTATGTCTGGGACTGGGAACATCTACTTCCTTTTACAAACATACTTTGGTATGTGTTTTAAACAATCTAAGGCCTAATTTGTTTGAAAAATTCACAGGCATAAAAAAGTACTTACTTTTGGGCAATGAAAGTAGGATCAAAGAATTCAGATGTAATTCTGTTCGCGTACAGGGAGCAACCAGTCATAGAGCACAACCCTAAAATGCACCAGATGAATAAATCATTCAGTGGAATCAGTATAATAATTATGGGCCTGACTGTACTGCCCAGGGGCGGTAAGTTATATGGGCCCGTGGTGCCTGTGCTCAAGCAATATTCAGGGCCCGGGGACCCAGCTCCACCAATGTTCAGGGCTGGGTTTCTCCCCCGGCCCCGCCGCCCACCCCTGCGTGCCTCCCCTCTGCGCCCTGGGCAGCTGCCTCCTGCAGCTGGCGCTGTGCTGCATTCTACCAGCTCCCGGGATCAACTGCTGCCACAGGGTCCTAGTGCCTCCTAACCACTAGTGCCAGGGCAGGCTGACCCAGGCTGACCCTGCCCCTGCCCTTCTGCCTCGGACGGACGAACCCTTCCCTTTTCAGCGGGACCCTTCACCAGCACAGCCCCCCCCCGCCGCCCACAGTCACTGCTCCTGCCTCACTTTGGGCAAGGGCAGCTCCATCCCCCACCCCCAGTGAGGCTACAGTGAGGGGGAGGAGGTGCACACATGATGGCAGCCCTCCCCGGCACCACCACAGGGAAGGCGAGGGGGCTTCCTGGACCTGAGAGGGGCCCTAGGAGCACATGCAGTGACAACGGTGTGAGGTAAGTGTGCTGCCGTGGGGGGAGAGGGCTGCGGGGGAGTCCTCCTCTCTGGCCCCTTCCCCGGGGTAGCCTGCCTGCACCTCAAACTCCTCATCCCTGGCCCCACCCCACCCCAGAGTCCATGCCCCCCACAGCCCAACCATCTGCCTCAGCCCTGAGCCACCTCCTGCACCATGAACCCCTCATCCCCAGCCCCACCCCAGAGCCCGCACCCCCAGCCAGAGCCCTACCCCTCCTGACCCCAACCCTCTGCCTCAGCCCTGAGCCCCCTCCTGCACCATGATCCCCTCATCCCCAGCCTCAGCCCTCATCCCCACACCCCAACCCTCTGCCCGAGCCCCTCCCACGCCCCAAATGCCTCATCCCCAGCCCCACTCCAGAGCCCTCACATTTTTACATTATTTTAAAAAATATATATCAGTTTACAAGGCAGGTGTGTGGGGGCAGGACTTGGACCTGTTCTGGGCACCACCAAAAATTATACAAACCTGCTGCCCCTGCTACTGCCAGTGAAGCCACTGGGAACTGTGCCACTGATTTCTTTGGGAGTAGGATGAGGGCTTATGTGACTTCAAATATATATTTAAAGTTAGAATTGCATATTTACCAGAAAGTATGAAAATCATCCCAGCTAAACAAGCGACTTTAGCTTTAGTCTGATCTGAGCCTCCAACTTTCGTACACTTCATCCCAACCAGTGCAAATATGGAGCCAAAGAATCCAAGACTGACAGCAGCAATCATGAGTCCTCTGCAGGCTTGGATATAACCTGTAATCACAATGTGTAATCCTGTTATTAAAATAGCATTAACTAATGATTTTCACTGTAGTGCCTTTGGTTGACTCTGCCCATGGTTGTGCAGGAATAACTGCAAGCAGAATTAGGGCCTGGCTTTTTTTGTGATTTAATCTCATTTTTGAGCATGGCCATACAGGGTACTGTATACTACCTACAAGATGATCAGTCCCTTCATCTTCATTAAAGTTTGATCCAAATCCCATTGAAATCAATGGAAATACTCCCATTGAGTGCAATGGGCTTTGGATCAAGCAGTAAGGCCCAGATCCACAAAGGTATTTAGGTTCCTAACTTCCATTGATTTCAGTGGAAATTAGGAGTCTACCTACCTGTGAGAAGCTGGGCCGAAGACCCTGATTTAGCAAAATATTGAAGTATGTGCCTATCTTTAAGCACCAGAGTATTGATTTCAGTGGAACTACTCGTATGCTTTAAGTTAGGTATATGCTTAAGTACCTTGTTGAATGAGGGCCTTTCTTCAGTGGCAGTTGAGGACACCCAGTACCTCACAGAGGTAAGGCCCTTGAACTGGATAGACTGAGTACTATTTTCTACCTTCCAAAAATTAATTATAGTTGACATATTGTGATAAACAGTTCTGTAATTATTGGGTGGGCAATGCAATATTGTACAGTTAAGTAATCACCATAAGAGATTATTCCTCATAACATATTATGGCTTTCATTTAAAATGAATATACACTTGCATTAGTTTTATTTATTTCATCTTGATACCAGGGGGGCAGTGTGTGTGTGTGAAACATTTCTGGTTCTATTACTATTCGAACATGCTACACTTTATCCATTCCCTCACAGCCTTAATAGATTTCTTAATGATATATACCAAATAAACAGGAAACCTGTATAAAAGTACATAATTAATGGAACATGCATTCATCAAAATATTTTAAAAGCTTATTGGTTAGAGCTCCATGTAAAAAGTAACACACAAGAAGCCATTTGCAGTGTACACCAAGTTTTATTGATCCTACAGAACTCAGGAACTATCCTATGTAGTCTTGAAAACCAGCTAATGGCAATTATCTATTCACTATTTATATACCTTAAACATGAAAAAGCTATATTAAAAGAATATTAGTAAGATTGCAAAGTCACACACTCAAAAGTTAGGAAATGGCAGAAGTTAAGTTGCCTGGGAAAACTTAATTGGATCTTCTTGTCTGTATGCATTATGACACAGTCTATAATGATGTGATCACATATTTTTTTCACAAGACCCTGCCTTATTTGATGCACAAGAGAGAGACAGTGCTCATTTAATGAACAACTATTAAATACTTTATTTTCTCCTCATTGTTCAGTGTGTGGCCCCTGGCCTTATTTACTGTACACTTTTCAAATCCTTCTCTGAAGACAGAATTATTAATTTTCTTCATAGGGTGTTCTATGGTGGTCATCACTACAGTATCTGAGCATTTCACAAACATTAATGGATTTACTTGCACAACACCGCTATGAGATGAGGGGATATTATTAATCCATTTTACAGCTGGGGAACTGAGGCACAATGAGATTAATATCCAAAATATCCACTAATTTTTGGTGCCCAATTTGAGACACTTAAGCCCTCATTTTTTTTTATATAGCTCAGTATGTTCAACGCGTATTGACTTCAGTTGCATCTGTGAGTCCTTAGCCCTTCTGCTAATCAGACCCTAGAGACTTGTATTGGACACCAAGAAAACGAGGCACCCACAATTAGTGACAACCTGTGAAAAGTCTGGGTTAAATGACTTCCTTAGCATTCCTTAGGAACTGTGTGACAGAATCAGAGATAGAATCCAATGCTCTAGAGTAGCACGCAGCTGCCTTGATAGGGTTGCCAACCCTCCAGGATTGTCCTTGAGTCTACAGGAATTAAAGATTAATCTTTAATTAAAGATTATGCCATCTGAGAAAACCTCTAGGAATATGTCCAACCAAACTGGCAACCCTACTTGACTATGAAGTGAGCTGTAGCTCACGAAAGCTTATGTTCAAATAAATTTGTTATTCTCTAAGGTGCCACAAGTACTCCTTTTCTACTTGACTATGACATCATCCTTTCTCTTTCTGCAGTCCACTGACTAACTCACTACAGACGTTCCAACTTCTGAAACAAATGAGATGGGGTCCTCAAGACATCTTTCGATATACTACTATGATTCAGCCCCAGAATAAGGTAGAAAAAAGATGTGATCATGTCAATAAAGATCATGTAATCATGTATCGTAATACATATGCACAAAGGAGCCAAGTTAAGGTTGCATAGACAACTTTATTTCTGATATTTCCTATCTTTTGAGTGCTTGACTTTGCAATCTTAATAATGTATTTTTAAGGCAATTTTTAAAAAAAAAGTAAACTGAAAAAACAAATTCCATCATGTGGTATCATATTGACACCTACATGGATCATTAGCAGGGTTAGAACCTTTAGATCCACTGCATAGACGTCTGCCTCTTGAGCTAAAGGAGTGAACAGTAGCAGTAGGGAGTTATTCTCGAATTGGCCCAGTAGGAGAAAGGGCTCGGATACCTTGCCAGTAGGTTTCACATCTATTTGTTGTTCCTGCCCCCACCCTGCCTCTTCCTGCCCCCACTCCTCCCCCCCACCCCTCCCCCAGTGTCTCCTGCATGCTGCTGAACAGCTGATCACAGCGGGCGGGAGGCATTGGGAGGGAGGGGGAAGAGTTGATTGGCAGGGCCCACTGGCAGGTGGGAGGGCTGGGAGGGAGGAGGAGGAACTGATCCGTGGAGCTGATGATGGGTGCTGAGCACCCACTATTGGAGAACCCACAGAGTCGGCGCCTATGCCTTCTGCATTCAAATCAGGTGGCTTCCTCCTCCAATGTGCCTGAGCACCAGCCGGGTGGTCACTGACAGCACAGGAGAGACAATTTCCCTGTTCTCAGTTCTAATGTCTGGTCCCACCCCGGCCCCAACCAGCCAAAAGCAGGGGAAGTGTGGCTTTGCCCCTGTAGCCTTAGGATGGAGGGAACCTACTCTGTAGGACTGATGCATGCAGTCATGTCAGCACTAGCTTAGTAGCTGTGAGATGCTGGAGCATGATTAGCGAGGGAAGAGTCTTCAGCGATTTAACTTACTAAACTATAAGAAGTCTCGACTGAGCATGTGTGAACTGTGATTTTTTTCAATCACAGTGTGGGCTGGTTTTTACAGGGATAACAAGATGAACATCCCTGAAACAAAGGCCACTCCCCTGCCACCTTTCAAGTCCGTGCTCCAATGCATGGCAGTACTAAAACTTCTTAAAGAAAAAATTCCCAGAATTTTTTTAATGTTGCAAAACAATGTATTTTTCCCTAGCCTCATTCTAAGAAATATTTGAATTGTTCTGGCTGAAATTCCCTATCTTTTAGTCCCCTCTGCCTCCCCCAAATACTTGTGAGGTAGACACAGTTAAAGTTTGGCAAAATTATACCTGAAAACAGGATTTTATAATGGGAACTGCCAGGCAAATAAATGGTGCTATACCAGCCCTGCCTATAACATAGTTATCTCTTATTTATATAGCATTCCTGTGAAAAATGTCTACTGAAGGAAAACAGTATTAATCTGAATAAATCTGAACTATTTACAAACATCTGATATATGATAAGTCATGTATACACATGTATAAATGTGGCAAAGTAAATGTATAAAAAAAGTCAATGCATAAAAAAGCATACCCCAGACATTTTAGCTTGCTACCAGAGTAGTTACACCTACATTACTGTGAAATAGCTGGATACTCACATATCATTTTTCTAGTTTGCTTCTGGAATTCCTATGTGCAGAACATGTTGCATTTTAAGATGGAGCAGAGGGTTTTTTTTTTTTTTTAAAGTAAGGTCTATTTTCTCCCCTTTCCCCTATCTGCAGAAAAGCGGCAGATACTAAAAAGTGGACAGAAGACCTAAGAGATATTCTCCTCTGGGGATAGAGTTAATGACCATCCAGGGAGGATAAGCGATGTTCCCTGAAACCTTTAGAGCCTGAGGAAAGTGGAAAAACTGGTTCCAGCTCTGCAGATCCTGTAGGATGTTCTGAGAGAGCCACTCTGTAGAGCCCTGCAAATCTGTGGCTATCCATGGACCATTTTTGTGGATCAGATGTGGATACAAATTTTGTATCTGTGCAGGGCTCTACCCCTCTCTTATCTCCCCAGCCCCACCCTCCTGGCAACGCAGCTCACTCAAGAGCCAGAGTGCCATTGCCTCTCATCTCTCCCGTCTGCTTCACATACACACATTTGACTCAAAGTAACTATAGAAGATGTTTAGTATTGATGGAGTTCATCAGCAAATGTAGGTAGAGCTAAGAATGCAATCAAATTCCCACATACAGCTCTATTGAGCCTTAGAGGAGAAATTCTTTCAATATGATCAGTGCTAAACCACTATTGAATAGAGCATAGGAGCACCTCCAAATGTTTAGGGTTGTTCCCAAAACCCAGAAAGAAGTTAGTGACTAAAAGTTATGAGAATGAACCAAACTATTTGGGTATGCCTAACAGTGAGTAATTTGAATTATTTTCTAGACTGCGCTGGCACATATTGTAAAAGGCTTGCCCACTTGTGGGAGGGTTTATGTAGTAAAAGTCACATATACTTGACTTGGATAGAGTGAAATTTTATTAGTAGTAGAATGCCAGGAGAAAAGGAGAATGAGAGTCTAAAATTGTTTCAATTCCTATTCCACTGATAATGAACTTCCTGTTTTTATGCCAAATCCTGCATTCTTATTCACTCTTTACTCAAGCAAAGCTGACAATGATGTTAGTAGGAGTGAAGTTTTAACAGGAACTTCAGAATCTGGTCCTTTAAAAAAATACACAATTATGTACATATGTAGCTAATAAGATGCTTCATTTTTTAACTGTAGCAATATAACTATTCATAATCTCTCATCACCTTATTTTCCTTGTTTTGGAAATGTTTTTGCGGTAACACCCTTTAGTAAAGCAGTAGGTGAAAACTGGCCAAGGAAGCCATTATTTTTGACAGGTACAATTTACTGCCACTGTTAGTTGCTAATTAACATATTAAGGTGCTGAAGCATGGATTTATTTACCCAGAGGTACTCTAAAGCTTAATTTATGGCTAAATCTCCAAGGAGAAATATTAAACATTTACCAAAAATAACTAGCCTATGCAAAAAAAACCAACATGGCTGAGATTCATTCCTTAGTAAATGTCAAAGCACACTTTGGAAATAATAGAGGGTAGTGAGACTGCAAGAAATAATTAACTCACTCAAACAAGGAAGCAGTTTCAATTAGCAGAAATACCATGACTTGGAATATCACTGGAATCTGTTGCCCAAAAGTTCTCAGTTTTGTAGGCCAACTAGACTCTGAGTTCAGTTCAGCACAACAAAGAAATCATCCAATTAGGGTGTTTTTTAATGCAGAATTTAGAAAATAAAATTTTGACAATGTAAACGAAACAAGGGAGCCGGGGAGAAGATTCCATGAGTTCCACTAGAGACCTCATTATACAGCTCTAATTTACCTGGGAGTTACCTAGTTACTGTGGTGCTGGGTGATATAGAAAACTGCAAAACATGTAGCTAGCTGCAGAAGATGTGTTAGAGATTGACTTGGAAATGAGAACCAGGGTAATGATCATTTTATCAAGTCCAACTTCTGCTTGCTTGGACCAGAGTTAAACGTATTGCATATGAATGTGTTTGGTTACAACAGTGACACATCTTTTGCTTTCTTGATTTTTTCTTAGACACAAACTAGCTAAGATGACCATGACATTGCTCAATAAAATGTAGAAAGGCCAAACAAGTCAAAGAGGAGATTGCCAAGGTGTACTTCTTCAGTATCTTCTAGTGAAGGCCAGAAATCCACTGTTTCCACACGCATATTGTCACCATGAATTATTTGGCACTGGGGTATAATTATATACCATCTGTTGGGCATCCAAATAAACAAGAGCCAAAACAGACTGAAAGTGACACTTTTTAAATAGAGTAGAAACAAAATAGTTATTAGGAGCATCTAACAAGTTTTCACTACATTGTACATGTTCAGCAACATTCCGATAGAAAACTATTTCAGGCTTTTTTTTTTTTTTAAACAAATATGATTTGTCTCACATTCCAAAGAATCTCGTTAGGTAATGATCTTTAGTGTCTCATTGCCGTCATGTGTGACAAAAAGTTATGTGGAGCTCACACATCTATTAAGTATAATACACGGAAAAATGTACAATGCTCTGGGGATGCGTGCTTTCAATAAATAAAATAAATACTTGCTGTGGTATCATTAAGACTGCATCATTTGAAACGGTGAGATTGCTTTATAGATATTGCACAGATTCCCTTTTCAAACACACACCTATAGCATTTGTGGTTCTAAGCTCTAATGCCCCTTTTATTTCATAAGTACATACTTGTTCAGCTACGTTATTTTAACTTGTCATTTGATCCACTGGTGTGGAATGCTGTAAATGATATGCTGATGTTGTTTAGTTGTGTTATTATTGTTTATATTATTGATATAAAAAGATCATTATTATATAATATTATTGTTTGTGTGTCTGTGACCAGCAACACACAAAATTAAAACGGTGGTAAATTAAAGGCCTGTTTGTGCCTTCCTTACTCAGGCAATCCTCCACTCCACACCACATGATGATTTTGCCCGTGTAAGAAGTGTCAGATTGGGCGCTTAAACACGATGGACTATATTGTGCCCATTATACATAGGGCCTAGCAAGAGGCATTATGGAGCTGCATTGTCCCAAAGGAAAGCAAAGGTGTTCTTCCCAGACTCCCCCAACGCTAATCTCTTCTTTACACACATGCACACACACAGTTAGTGCATGGGGAGCATGGACACTGCTACCCACCTTCATGGAGAGTGCAGCACATTCTCTCTTCATGGGGCTGGGTAGCTCTGCTTGCTAGAGCCGGGCAATGGTGATGGAGCAATTGATCCACCTCCTTTCTTCCTCACTCCCTCATGCTTCCCTACCCAGGAGAATAGGGAGGATGCAGTTCCTAGATTGTCTTGATCATAGGAACTGGAATTCAGTTTAGTCTTAGGAAGGCCGTGCAAGGGCAGATGGGGGGAAGCTCTCTAAGCGTATGCCTAACTGCAATGGAAGTCCAGGGTTTGAACTCAGGCTCAAGCCTAACTCCCCTCCCATCTACACACAAATTGCACTAACTCATAGTTCAAACCCTGGGTCCCAGGGCTCCATGGGGGTGGAGGGCTCAAGCCTGAGTCAAGTCAGGACCCAGGGCTGAAGACCTATTGCTTTGCAGTATAGACACAGCCTCAAGTTCTGGGAGTCCATCAATCCCACAGACACTCCTGTTCTTTCAATAATTTTAGTTATCAAAACAGTCTTAAAATTAAACAACATTTAGGAAGTCCTTAGCCTAAGGTGTTGACTCTGTGGGTTTGTCTATGTTGCAAGGTAAGCCGAGGGTTAGTAGAACTTGAATTAGAAGATCCTGGGTTTGTTAACTTAGGGCTTGAAAGTCTACAGGTTGGTTTGCACACTGCACCATGAACATAAGGTCTCAGTGGCCACATTTTAGGAACTAGGAAGTCTGGAATATGTGTGGTTGTACTCCGGCATGCATAATGCAGTGTAGACTCTGGGACCCAGGGTTCAACAATTCCTAACTTGAGTTACAAATAAGTGTAGATACTCAAGGCCTAGGTTCACAAATCCAGGGTCTACTAACTCGAGTTCTACTAACTCTGGGCTTACAGTGCAGAGTAGACATATCCTAAGAGCTAGGCAGAATTTGACTTTATGTTGAGGCAGAAACCTTCCTGACCCATGGGATATCCAAAGTGCAGTACAGCCTGTGCACTTCTGCTTTGTTGGGAGGGGGAACGCATACCCCTGCCACTATGGAACACAGATCCTTGGCAGATTCTCCAGCCCCCCACAGAAGGGGAATGTGGGCATAGGTTTGGCTGCTGCATCCATTGCTACTCAGATCCATGTGCTGAACCTTAGACTTATATAGCTGCTCCTCAGCCACTCCACATCCTGCCCTGGCTTTGAGGCACGATGCCACTCCTAACACTCCCTGTCATTCACTCACGTTGTGTCCTGCAACCAGGATTTGACCCTATGTTGTTTATTATTAAAGCTATTGACTGCATTCCTGCTCCTCTCTAAGTTATTAATTTTGTCATGTTGACCAGATCAGGCCTTGTAAGTTTTTCATTTCAAACTAGTTTGTGCCCAAGTGAGCTGTAGCTACATAATAAAAACTAAACGTTCAGCTGCAGATCAGTTAATTTGAACTGCGCTTGCTAGGGAGAGTGAAGCAAACTACCTGATAGTCCATGTTTTCTTGATCTTGTATTTTAAATTTTTCTTTCTGTCCTATCTTTTCTCCCCTTTGGAATTCTGATTGACCAAATATTCCTGATCCCACAAGCTTTATTGTTGATTTTACATACCTTAATAAAAAGTAAGCCTGGATCTAAATACCCAGTTAAAAAGGAGGATTTAGTAATCTTTAGGGCTGTTGATTAATTGCAGTTAACTTACGCAATTAACTGAAAAAAGTTAATCGCAATTTAAAAAATGAATCACAATTAATCAGAGTTTTAATCACACTATTAAACAATGGAATACCAATTGGAATTTATTAAATATTTTTTGAATATTTTTCTACATTTTCAAATATATTGATTTCAATTACAATACAGAAAACAAAGTGTACAGTGCTCACTTTATTATTATTATTTTTATTACAAATATTCGCACTGTAGAAATGATAAATAAAAGAAATAGTATTTTTCAATTCACCGCATACAAGTACTGTAGTGCAATCTCTCTATCATGAACTACATTTGTAAATTGCATGATTTTTTTTGTTACATAACTTCACTCAAAAACAAAACAATGGAAAACTGTAGAGCGTACAAATCTTCTCAGTCCTATTACTTGTTCAGGAAATTGCTAAAAGAAACAAGCTTGTTTACATTTACAGGAGATAATGCTGCCCGCCCACTTATTTTTTACAATGTCACCTGAAAGTGAGAACAGACATTTGCATGGCACTTTTGTAGCCAGCATTGCAAGGTATTTACACACCAGATGTGCTGAACATTCACATATCCTTTTATGCTTTGTCCACCATTCCAGAGGACGTTTCCATGATGATGACGCTCGTTAAAAAAATCATGTGTTAATTAAATTTGTGACTGAACTTGGGGGGAGAACTGTATGTCTCCTGTTCTGTTTTACCCACATTCTACCATATATTTCATGTTATAGCTGTCTTGGATAATGACCCAACACATGTTGTTCATTTTAAGAACACTTTCACTGGAGATTTAACAAAATGCAAAGCAGATACCAATGTGAGATTTTTAAAGATAGCTACAGCGCTTGACCCAAGGTTTAAGAATCTGAAGTGCCTTTCAAAATCTGAGCGGGACGAGGTGTGGAGCATGCTTTTAGAAATCTTAAAAGAGCAACATTCCGATGCGGAAACTACAGAATCCGAACCACCAAAAAAGAAAATCAGCCTTCCGCTGGTGGCATCTGACTCAGATGATGAAAATGAACATGCATTGGTCCGCACTTCTGTGGATCAGTATTGAGCAGAATCCATCATCAGCATGGATGCATACCCTCTGGAATGGTGGTTGAAGTATGAAGGGACATATGAATCTTTAGTGCATCTGGCATGTATATATCTTGTGACATTGGCTACAACAGTTCCATGAGAATGCCTGTTCTCACTTTCAGGTGACATTGTAAACAAGATGCGGGCACCATTATCTCCTGCAAACGTAAACAAACTTGTTTGTCTGAGCGATTGGCTGAACAAGAAGTAGGACTGAGTGGACTTGTAGGCTCTAAAGTTTTACATTATTTTATTTTTTAATGTAGGGTTGTTGTTTTTTTTTTTTTTACATACTTCTATATTTGTAAGTTCAATTTTCATGATAAAGAGATTCCACTACAGTACTTCCATTAGGTAAGTTGAAATAAACAATTATTTTGTTTTTTACAATTGTGGCAAGTTGCCAGCACTACTATGATGGGTCTCATGCTTTCTCTTCTCGGGGGGGGAGGGGTGATTAAGGGCACCATTTCTTGCCCCTGAACTGGGGTATTAACTGTCCCACTAATGTCCTAGAGGAGGGGAGTGGAGGGGGAGTGACCCAGGCCCACCATCTACTCCAGGTCCCATCCCAGGGGCCCTAGGGATAGCAGTAAACCACTAGAACTAGCAGTTCCTTCCTCGGTCTACTTCCCTCTCCTGCTCTTCAGCTTGTGGGGCTTCCTGCCCTCTCTCTGCACAAACCAGAAGTCCCTTTACCTAGGGTCTTGGTCTTCTTAGCCCACCACAGCACTTCTCCAAACTCTCCTCTGCTTCCCGCCAAACTGCTCTCCGTTCCAACACCAATCCACTCTACTTCAACTCCTCCAAACTGCTCTCTGCTCCAACACCAATCAACTGTGCTTCAACTCCTCCTGTCTGATTGAAGCAGGGGGGGTTTTATCATGTGACTGGCTTCAGGTGCTCTAACTGGCTTCAGGTGCTTTAATTAATTTATAGCAAACTTTCATCCCTCTACAGGGAATAAGGCTCCCTTCTAACACTCTCCTGCTGCCCTCTGGCCATGCTGTATCACACAATGCAAATATTTGTAATAAAAAATAAATCTAAAGTGAGCACTGTATACTGTGTATTCTGTGTTGTAATTGAAATCAATATATTTGAAAATGTAGAAAACATCCCCAAATATTTAAATGAATGGTATTCTATTATTGTTAAACAGTGCTAGTAATTTTTTAATTGTGCGATTAATCACGATTAACTTCTTTAATCTCTTGACAGCCCTAGTAATTTTTAAAGATGACCGAATGGCTGCAGCCTTTGAATATGATCCTCCAACTGACTCCAATGAGGAGGATCACAGCACCAATGCCAAACCCTACTGAAGTCAGTGAGCCATATCCACAACTGATGTAATTTATCCTGGCATCATTTAAATCAATGGAGCCAAGACAAATTACAGTATCTGAGGATCTGGCCCACTGACTCTACACAGGTGCTGTGGTCTGCTCGCATGGAACAAGTGGCAGGATTCGAGTGTGAACTCCTCTATTTGTCCATAAATGAGGAACAGCATAAGCAAGAGTAGTTCAAGGTGACCTACATTAACCTGGCACTGTATCTCTGATCAGCTTTAGAGATACCTTTTATAGGAGACATAAGCTAAAGGTTTTATATCTCATTATTAATCCCTTATAGCCATTCAGCTCCCAATAATTTTTAAAAAGGCAGTTTTCACATCAGAAATATTATTACCTTCTCTCACAGCCACATGTCAAAAGGGGGAGTGCTAATATACCAAATACTGTAGATCCTAACAAATTTATTTGAGCATAAGCTTTCGTGAGCTACAGCTCACTTCATCGGATGCATTTGGCTTATCTTAAGTGATCACTCTCCTTACAGTGTGTATGATAAAACCCATTGTTTCATGTTCTCTGTGTGTGTATATCAATCTCCCCTCTGTATTTTCCACCAAATGCATCCGATGAAGTGAGCTGTAGCTCACGAAAGCTTATGCTCAAATAAATTTGTTAGTCTCTAAGGTGCCACAAGTACTCCTTTTCTTTTTGCGAATACAGACTAACACGGCTGCTACTCTGAAACCTGTCGATCCTAATTTGTTTTACAGAAATGATCATGCCTGTTTTAACACTTTCTGTTTTTTGAATATCAGCAGGTTATCTCAGAGATTATCTGTAGTGTTGGTGGGATACATTGTCTGACCATTGCACTGTGATAATAAGCATGTCATTAGAACTTCAGAAATTGCCTAAATTTCCTGCATCATTTTCAACCTTTCAAATAAAAAGTTGAGCAACAGTTAAATATAACCCAGGCAATAGATTAAGCACTGAAACAAGTAATGTAGCAACCAACATATTGTCTATACAGTTTACTCAACATGGTGTAAAGGTTTTTTAAGAAAAATCCTTCCTGCCTAAAGAGTGTATATGATTCCTCTTAAATTACACAAAAGTAGAGATTTGCAGCAATAAAGTAATATTTAGCTTTAAACACTGTGTTCAAATTGAAAGTTTTGATTCTGTATTGCTGATCCCTTCAAAACTAAGCAATTTGTGCCTACCTACCTGTTGCAAGCTTTTAAACCACTATATATCAGTGAAGTAATTACATCTGAGTTTAAAACCACTTAATAAAAAGGAAAAGAACATTAATTACAGAAGAATTAGATTCTTTCCCTCCAATCTCTGCAAAAAACATAAAGGAAAATATAGCATTAGTTTAAAAACAAATAAGAGAATAGAAATAATAATAATTCTTATCAACTCTAGATGCACTGTTGAGCTTCCAAGTGGAAAATAAATAATTCTTGATAACAGGAGAAAGCAGGATGTAGAATTATATTAATATAAACTGTATCTAGCAAAATATCTTTCTGTTAATTTAAAAAGTTGCCGGAGGAAAGTTACAAGTTTATCAAGTAATATTTAAAATTTGCATTTAAGGTCTAATTTCCAGCAAAATAATAATAGAAGGGAAACAATTCATACTGGGGGCTATTTTAAAAATGTTCCAATGTGTGTATAAAACTTGCTTCCCTACTCTCCTGGGAAACAAGCGCATTCTTTATGGTTGATAAACAGGTATTTTTACATGCAGTGTTTGAAACCATATTTTATTCAACTGTAAATTGGCAAGGATTGTTTCCCTCTATATAGATAGTATGTTGATGCACTGAATTAAAATACAGATTATGCTGATATGCCAAGAAAAAGAATGCTTCCTATGGCAGGTAAGTAAGACTTGTTGAAGGGCCAAAAACAGACTGGAAGTGCACCAAATAGAGATTAAACTGCTGAGAATATTCTGAGAAATCCCTCCATTAACCAAGGCTGCTACTGTCATCCCCCCAAACTCTCCCATTCAGAAGCTGAAGAGGCCAAAATATGGTTTCTGAAAGGGTTTCTTCTGGTCTATTTCATTGTAATCAAGAGCACGCTCCCGACCCCAGCAAACAAAGCCCCGTAACCTCTCCCACCAAATCATTAACCTCTTGCCTCCCGAACTGTAGCAGCTCACTAGAGAGGCTGGCTAGAGCGGGTCACCTCAATGCCAGCTCCTCTCATCGGCAACCCCTCTCGGACGCCTCGCCAGCTGTGTTGCAGCTGGGGATGCGTATAGTTCACACAACGAGCCTTAGCCCCTGTTCGCTGGAGGCCAGTATTTGGGGGGGGGGTCTGCTTACAAGCCGGGGGTGGGGGGGGGGCCTCTGGACGCCTACCCCAGCCCCGCGGCTGGCCGGCGGGCGGGCGGACAGACAGGCAGGCAGGCAGACAGAGAGAGAGAGAAGCAAAGGGGGATAAGAAGCCCC
Organism: Dermochelys coriacea; assembly: GCF_009764565.3. NCBI lineage: Eukaryota > Metazoa > Chordata > Testudines > Dermochelyidae > Dermochelys > Dermochelys coriacea. The sequence goes on along the minus strand of NC_050068.2, from coordinate 96,463,691 downwards.
AGCCGGGGCCGGTGCAGACCGTCCAGCGCCAGCATGGAGGGGAAGTCCTTGCAGTTGGACACGCCGGTGGAGTCGGTCACGCAGGTCTTCCAGAGGTTGGCCCAGAAGGTGGCGGTGGTGATGACGGTGCCGTCGATGGAGGAGACCTTCCAGTAGTCCGTGGGCAGCGTGGAGGAGACCAGCACCCAGCCCGAGACGGCCAGCAGGAAGGCGACGATCTCCGCAGCCAGGCTGGCCATGGGGGACGCTGAGCGAGCGGGGAGCGGTCCCGAAGCAGCAGGCGCCCGCGGGAGGAAGTGCACAGAGCACCCTGGCCCGGCCGCCGCCCCGCTTGGCAGCCGCAGCCGCAGCAGCAGAGGGAGCTGCCGCCCCAGAGACCCCACCCCTGCCGCCCGCGGAGCATCCTCCCCCCTGCCCGCGAAACCCTGGCCGGGGCGAGCTTCGCGCCTTCCCCCTGCCGCGCCGGGAGGCCGGCGCCCCTTCCCGCCCCTTTTCTCCCGCTCTCGTCGCCGCTCGCCCTAACTTTCCTCCCAGCCCTCCCTTTGCTCTCAGCAGCCGCGGCTGCGCTGGGGGGTGGGGGGGGGAGTGTTGCTTTTAAACCACAAAGGGACCGACCGCGCCGGATCCCTGCCAGCGTTTGAACCCACGACCCCCCCCCCCGGGCTAATGGCTAAATAGAGGAGACGGGTAGACGCTCCGATTGCACCAGTACAAACTGGGCCGTGACGCCGCCCAGCATGACAGCCCCGCCGACCCTCGGGTCTGGCAGCTGGAGCTGACGCAGGCACTGGGAGCCCACCGATCCCACGGCCTAGATGGAGAGCAGAAGGTGTTTAGCCTGTGTTTCAATCAGGGCCCGGCTGCACCCCAGTGCAACCCTGCTGCAAAAACTTGGATGTGGCATCTGGATCCTGCCAGATCGTGGCCACAAACCCAGTAATGGCTGTTTCTACTATTCCACCAAACAGTGGGCACCCAGCATATTCTGGAGTCAACGCTCCGCTTTGCCATCTGTGTCCTATAGGATCTGGATATCTGTTGGCCACTTACCCTCCATTCTTAACATCTAAAATTTAGACCATAGACAAAAAGAAAAGGAGCACTTGGGGCACCTTAGAGACTAACACATTTATTAGAGCATAAGCTTTCGTGAGCTACAGCTCACTTCATCGGATGCAGCTCGTGAAAGCTTATGCTCTAATAAATGTGTTAGTCTCTAAGGTGCCCCAAGTCCTCCTTTTCTTTTTGCGAATACAGACTAACACGGCTGCTACTCTGAAACCAGTCCATAGACAGTTTCTGCTAGTCCACCAGAATAATCCAGATCCCAAAACACCAGAATATTGTTGTATCAGGATGCATCATGCTCTGCGCCAGCTTCTGGGGCTTCTTATACCTTATGCTCTTTGTCCGCCTGCCTGCCCACATAGGTTAGGCAGAGCTATGGTCTTCCTTTGATTAGTAAGGGCAAACACTAATGTGGTATTGAGCTGCTAGCCTATAGATAGCGAGAAGGCGCTAGGATTGGTGACAGTGCAATGTATATACGCTCATCTCTCCTATGGAGAGTAATTTGTTTGTGGGATGTGTTTATATCTTATTTCGCAGTAGCTATTCCTCTCAATTTTGGCTAGTCGACAAGGCTTTAGAGGAGGGGTTGTAGATCCATTGAAACATTCCTGTCTATCCAGCATTTCTAATCAAGGCTTTGTAATGCTCTGCTGTAGTTTGGATAGGCAAAGTCTAATTGTTGGATGGAAACGATTATAAGAGGGTGTTTTGTTGATTTGTTTGGAGGGTTTCTTTGGGTGGGGGGAGGTGGAAGGGGGTTGTTCTTTATAATAATGAAAAAGACCAGGAGAAACACTTTCGGAAATCACATTTTGTATTCTCTTGTGAATATGAGAGTTTTGGGGGCTCTCACTAGCAGACATAGGGGGGCTGTCACTAACGGGGTGGGGGAGGGATAGCTCAGTGGTTTGAGCATTGGCCTGCTAAACCCAGGGTTGTGAGTTCAATCCTTGAGGGGGCCATTTAGGGATCAGGGCAAAAATTGGGGATTGGTCCTGCTTTGAGCAGGGGGTTGGACTAGATGACCTCCTGAGGTCCCTTCTAACCCTGATATTCTATGATAGTAGGTGGGGAGATTTCTTAATATTTTCTCAGCAGTTTAGTTTCTAGCTTTGTTTGTTGCAGTAGTGCTAGTTGGGGGTGGGGCATGGTGCATGGTGCAAGTGCCACCCCCAAGGTTTTTGCATTGGCTGTGGAGCCACTGTTAAGCAGAGGTCCTGTACTAAGTCTGTGCAGCTGCTGCCGGAGCAGTCTGAAGTGACACTCCAAATGGGTGGTCACAATGCCACAGAAATCTGACCAGCTGCCCCTCCGTACTGATGGAAGGGCAGCTGGATCAAACAGTGCTATGCCCTGGCATGCGGACACTCTGTTCCTGTACTGTACAGTAGAGCACAGGGGAATCCACAGAGAATTTGGCTCCTGGTGGCACTGGCTCATGCATTGTGAGTGGTTAACAGAGACGGGAGACTCCCTGGCCAAAGGATACCTGGGGTCCCTGAAGGAGTGGGGAAGTCAAGTGGGTGCCCGGGATCCCTGCCAGGGGAAAGGAGGGGGAACCAGAATTTGCCCTCCCCACAAGAAATATCTGAATTGGTGCCAAAGGTTTTTTGCCCTTTGACAAGCCTTATTTATTAGCTATGGGAAACAAGAGCATTCCTATACTCCATATAGCAACCTAATCTATATTTTAATGAAATATATGGATATGTATTTCTCCATTTAATCATACACAACATACACAGAGAAAAATCCTTGCCAGTGTACATTTGAATAAAATATGGTTTCAAACATTGCATGTAAAAATATGTGTTTATCAAGCATAAAGAATAACTTGTTTTCCAGGGCAATGCTAAGGCAACATGTATAAACTCATAGAAACATTTTAAAAATAGCCCCCAATTTGAATTGTTTCCCTTCTATTACTGATTTTTCTGAAAACGAGCTTAGATGCCAGACATTTTAATATTGTTGTCCCAACTTTTTAATTATGTGATGAACTTGTAACTTTCTACCTGCAAATTTTTTAATTAACAGAATGATATTCCACAAGACAGCATTTGCATTAATATAATTCTACATCCTGGTTTCTCCTATGGTCAATAGTTATTTATTTTCCCTCTGAAAGCTCAACAATGCCTTTGGAGTTGACATGAAAAGAACACAAGTTAATTTGTCTTTTCTCTTATTTGTTTTGAAACAATTGTTACATTATCTTTTATGTTTTTGCCAAACAGGAAGTGGTTGTAGGGAAAGAACAAGCCTTTACGTCTTTCTTTTATAATGAGTGTTCTTTTGCTTTTCACCAAGTGGTTATTAACATTAACTTAATTACTTCATTGATATATAGCAGTTTAAAAAGCCTGCAACAGTTAGGTAGGCAGACATGTTTCAGAAAGTCTCTGAGGGAGTGTACTCTGTTGCCAGTTTCCCACTGTATTGATGGTCTGGGGATATTATCAAGATCTATGTCCACAGCTACTGATACAATGGTTCCTGAATGCCCTTGCTCTGACTTTGCCCTTCCAGGTCACAGTGGTTCACAGATGACTTGCAGAGGATGAAAGGAGAGGGAAGAAGGTTATAATACCAGTGGACAAAGTCCTAGACTAAGTCTGATCTATATGACATAAATCATTTTTAAAAGATCTTATTTGGAAGCTGTGCAGGAGAGGGTAAGTTTTATCTCCATCATAGTACTGTAGTGTTATGCACATTTGAATTGTTTTGGGTAGTGGATTGCTTGGTTAATCCACACTTGGATTAAGTGTGGATTCCAACCCACACTTGGAAACTGAATCGAATCTTTTCTTTGTTGTAAGGAATTTGCTGATTACTATGTTGATAAAATTATTGGCTGTAGATGCAGCTTGTTGAATTCATGGATGCAGGATAAGGTTTGGGGAAGACAAATGCAGATCATTCTTTGTGCTTTGGTCAGTGTTTCTCCCTGAAGGTGTGGAAGTGTTCAGGGTCCTTTGGGCCTCCTCCTGGGCATTGGGAACTATGTCACTCCAGGCTGGTAAAGGCCAGTAGTGAGAGAGCGGGTCCTTTGTTGGAGGAAATTATCATTGCTTTGTTGTGTGAGGGTTGGATGCTAGGTGTGTTCAAAGATGCGTCAGTGAGGCTTTTACTCAAGAAATCAACTCATGTTTCTGATGGTCTCACCAACACATTATTGGTATTGGCTCTCCCGCTTTGTGGGAGTTGATCATTAAGAAGATGGTGATGAAGCAGCTATGGCAATGTTACCAGTATTAAGATTTTCTTCTTGCTAGTAAATCTGGATTTAGACTTGGGTATGGGACAAAAACTGCAGGCACTGGTCAATGATCTCCGGCTTATAGATGAACATAATAGATCTGATTCTTCTGTATACTAGATCTGATTCTTTTTTATTTATTACATCACTGTGGCAGAGTAAATAGTCCTCAAAATGAGTATAAATGTAAATTATCCATATTTTAAGGTCTGTTTTACAATGACAGTGAAATGAGAACCAGGCCCACAATGTCCATGGTGACTTTATTTGTTTGTCCCTTGTCTTTGATATGGTTGATCATGAGGTGCTGATGACAATGCCATGGTCCTTAGTAGAAATGGATGGAACTGCTGAATTAGCTTTGTTTCTTAATATCAGAGAGGAACCAGAAAGGGATTGTTCATCCATCCCAAAGACTCTCTCGTGCTAGGAACTGCAGGGTTCTGCTGTATTGCTCACCCATTTTTTCAATATGTGTATTACACCTTTAGGAAGGTTAATAAAGAGATTGTGGGCTGCATATAATGTCTGCACTAGGTGAATGTTACCCAGCTTTATTTCTCCTTACAGCTGATTCCTTTGGTGCAGGGTAATGGATGACCAGGAGACTGGGTCCTGAATGAGGACCAGCTGGTTGAGGCTCAGCCTGGATAAGGCTGAGATAACATTAGTAGGTTTGGGAAAGCAACACAAGAATTGACTAGAATTATATCAGCATGGCAAACCGACTGTGCAGCCATTGATTGTGAATTAATTTCACAACTTAGTGGTCTAATTAGACCCAAAGCTATTACTGTGTGCCCTGATACTGGCCCTGAAGAACACCTTTTTCCATCTTTGCTTGCTAAATTGTATAACTTTGTGGCAGGGACATGCTCCACTCTTGCCTCTTTCAAGACAAGCAAACTATTCAGAGACTTTCTTCAAGTCAAACACCTAGTTATTTATTTACAAAGTTCATTCCCACCACCTTTATAGATCGTGCAGCAGCTTTAATAGTATCCTGGGGCTGTAAGGCAGAGACCTTCTGTGGCCCTAGCTCTATCAGCCTTCAGCTCCTTCACTTTCTCTCTCCCTTTTGTGCTTCCTTCCTGTGCCTTTTTACCCTCTGAGTTAATGAGGTAATTAGCTTTTTACTCTTTTCAGCCTATTGCCAATTGATCAGTTTGATACAGTTCCCATATTCAGGTGAGCACTGGGAAACTAATTGAAGTTGCAGTGATCAGAGTGGTTAATCAGTTGCTGTTGTCCAGCACTCTGTCATAGATGTCTTGTTTCAGATGTGGACCTGGTGACATTTTTCTGTGTCTTTGCACCTTGAGATTAAACTACTGTGATGCACGCCACTTGAGGCTACAATTTAAGACCTTTCAGAAGCCAAAGCTAGTCCAGAATGTGGCAGAACAATTATTAAAGGCAATCTGCATTCTTTGATATAGGTAGTTACTTTTTCCCCAGATGTTTGTAAGAAACAATTTTCCTCTGTTCAACTGAATATTCTGTTCTACAAAAAAAATCTCTTCTGAAAAATATTTGGAGATAATAATAAGAACTTTATTATCTTTGTCTTTTTAAAAAAATATAGATAGAGACAATGGGTGAGACTATCTCAATTACACTGGTGTAAATCCAGAATAAAATCACTGAGATTGGCAACCAGTTAACAGCAACCAGTTCCCCTTTGTGTTCCTCCCCTCTCTGAGCTGAGGAGGAGGGGGCCAGTTACAATAGGTATTCCTCCCATTGGTGTTTGTATTTTTCATACATTACTTGGTTGATATAAATATTAAATATTTCATGATACTATTCATCCTATTCTTTTAAGGGGTGATTTCTTTATACATTTCTTTTTTTCCTCTTACCAGTTATTCATCACATCTTCTCTGGGATGCTAAAACTTCCTCAGTTATGGCCTTTTTAAGTCACAAATCTTCCAACTTCAATCTTTCCACACTGCACTGGCTCATCCCTTCCCTCCTGGTTTTTCCTAGGTAAAATGTGGAATGGATTGGAATCAGTGGTCTACAATTCTGGAATTCTTTTCTCCTCTACATCCTTCCATCATGGTTCAGGCGTTTGTTTCCTTATTAGTACTACTGTTGTGGGACTCTATTTATTGTATATAGTATGGGATTTTGGGATTTACTTTGCTTCTACTCTTAGGCCTGGTTTGTACTGTAAAATTTTACTGGCATGTATCCACCCTGAATTTTCAGTCCTGCCAACAAAACTCTGAATTCTTGCCAGTGAAAGTTAAACAAGTTCCGCAAGTGACATAAGGCCTCTAGCAGCAGTGTTCGACCAGCACAGTGCCACACCACAGTGTGGACGCTGACATACCGGTACCAGTACAAGCAGTCCTCCAGCAACAAGTTTACAATGCCATTGTGCCCATGGGAGTGACTGCTCTGGTTGAATTTTTGCTGCCAAGGGTTCACAAAGACCAGTAGCCCATGCCTGCCCCCCAGCTTAAAATCCCCAGAGTGTTTTGGCAATGTCTCTTTTCCTACTAGCCGACCTTTGCTAGCCAACAGGTATAGCTCCATGGAAAACTCCAGCTAAGCCTTGTGCTGCTGACTGGTCCAGAAACAAAGTCTTGAATGCCCTGGGTTTGTGGGAGAAGGAGCAGTGCAGGCACAGCTGCGGAATTCCCACTGGAATAAAGATGTTTATGCAGATATTGCATAGAGGTTGCAGAAGCTGGGGTACGACAGAGATAATTTCCGATGGTGGGCAAAGGTGAATGAGCTGTGGCAATCCTACCAAAAGACAAAGGAGAGCAACAAAAAATCTAGTGCTGTCTCCCACAGCTTCTGCTATTATGTAGAGCTCTACGCGATGGGCAGGGGACGTCTCATGACGTCCAGAAGAAGGAACCCTTGAACTGCACACAAACGATAAACTCTTTGAAGAGGGGGATATGTATGATGCAGCGCTGATGGAGAGTGAAGACTTTCTCAAGACTTGGTTGAACTCCACTGAGGAAGGAGAAAGGAATTCAGGTGGGTATAAGTCACTGGTCTCATTAATGAATGCCATTTGTTTTACTTTCTTCAGGGTCTCCCAAACTTCTCTTCTTCCCCTCTCAAAATGGCAGCTGACCACATGCGAACAAGGAACAAAGGAATTCTGCTTTAAAGTAGCTGGTTTATTTTAAGAGCATGCACTGGCCTTACTAGGCAAAACTGACAGAAAGAAAACAGGGAAAAGCAGCCAGAAACATTCACAAATACATAATGCCGGCAAATAATTTTGCTTTCAAAGTATGTAGTTTTGCAGGGAAGGTAACCAAATAAAATTCTATACATTGCAAACAGACAAAAAAAAAAAAAAAAGCTTCCAGCACTTGTAAGTTACGTGCAAACTAATACCTGAGAATTCAGATACATATGGAGACAGTGCTTGCCTGCTAACCAATAAAATTAAATATACTAAAAATAGAAAATAGTAGCAACTGGGCATTCTGACTATGCTTTTTCAGAAAATGCATTGTACACTTGTAGTGTGCAGATTTTCAAGTGTAAAGCACATTACACATGCTGTTCAAACTTGTGGTTTTCAAGTCCAAAACTCATCACTTGTATGTTGTGATTAGCTTCAGGAAAGAGATAGAAACAGTATGTAGTTAGATCTTGGCTTGGACAGATTCACAACTCTATTCAGCAGTCATAATCTGCTGCATATGGAGCCCCTGGTTTATCTTGGCCCCAACAGCTTCCTGGTCCTGGGACAATTTCACAGAACTTTTTGAGCAGGTTGTGTTTGATCTTTGCCCAGACATTCCTAGGCAGAGCAGTCTTCTTTCTACCACCAGGTAGGACATCTTCCCATCCCACTCTGCAAAGGTGCTCTGGGTGACCATTGCTGTGAAAAACCCAGCAGCATATGGCTCCGAGTAACCACAGATCCTCTTGAACAGCTGCCTTCTCTGGGCCTTTAGTATTCTCATGAGTGATAGATCCGCTGACATCACCACTGCCTGTAACAAGTTAATCAATGTTTACTACACTGTCCCTAAAGTTCCCCAGGTCCTGTTCACACCTCACATAGGGGGATTGAAAAGTGACCCCATGTACTCACCATGCTGGGTATTGTTAAGTGGTAGTGACTGTGGACCTGTACATATTTTTTATGCAGAGTCAGGATGAGCTCTTCCCTGACATCTGGTATGAGTCATGGTGGGTTGTGGAAAAGAACTTCAGGGGCTGATCTCATTTGCATAGGCACACCCACGCTGCCTAGATGGTCACTTTGACTGCTGTAGGAGCCCCAGTTTCTATGTTATTGGGTCAGGAATAAACTGCTATTATCCTGATTATGTGAATCAAAGACAGTGGAACTGTACTTGGACTTTTGTTATGCTGGAGGGACTCACCATCAACTAAGCAGTACTCGCTAGGCAAGGGTCATGGGTTCCAAAACCTAGTGAATAGAGAGAGGCTTGGGACAGGTATTAATGCTTGGTGGCATGGGTCCTCTGTTGAGGGCTTTACATGCTAATTGCAATTCCTCCTCTCTCCACTGTGAAATATCAGAGCTAATTTTGATTCCATTAGGAGTCTAGTTACAGGCTGCTGAGCTGAATTCACTTTGGGCTAATAGTGCACCAGCACTGAGGCTCCCCTGCTACAAGCTGAAATCACAAAAGAGCTAAACTTACTAAGAGCCGAAATTACTGAGTGTTGTGTTAAGTAGGGGGGGAGCCTGAAGATATATGGCAGAGCAGTTTGCGGGATGGCGAGCAGAGCAGTTTGTCTGATGCCTGGAGCAGCTCATGGGGGCGGCTGGCACAGCAGAGCCCCATGGAGAGGTGGGGCAATCAGCTTTGGACCATGTAAGGTGCCCCTTAACCCCCCCCCCCATCTCCACCCAGGTTGGGAGGCAAAACTCTGCAGATAAATTTTCAAACTCTGGGGCTGCCCTGACTAGGGACAGAGACTTTTGGGTCATTGGACTTTTGGGACTTTGGGTGATTTTGGGTTGCTGGACTCAAGAACCAAAGAGAAAGAACACGGCCCAATTTGCTTGGGGTGGGTTTTTTTTTTTTGCTCATGGGTTGTGTATGAATCCTGTTGGTGGTGCTTCCCCAACATAATGCCACATTGTTTCTCTCTTTATTAAAAGGCTTTTTGCTACACTCAGACTATGTGCTTGTGAGAGGGGAAGTATTGCCTCTTGGAGGCGCCCAGCGGGGATGGTATATATTTGTCCCAGGTTACTGGGTGGGGGCTCGAGCCAGTTTTGCATTGTATTATTGGAATGGAACCCCTAGATACTGAACCCGGCCCTTGTTCCTGCCAACTCTGATGGGCAGAAGGGTTACATATATGAGAAAAAATTTAGGGAGTTGCACTAATTATCTTGTGCTGCCAGCTAACTCCTTACATCTAACAGTGGCTCTCTGCCTGGTAGTCTTCAGTGACCTCGGTTGTGGAATCCTTGAGGGCTGCCCCTTCTACACCCACTGAGAGACTCACCATGATAGGCAGGAAAGAGAAACAGACAAGAGAAGACAGGTTCTCAGGACTGCTCCAGACTGCTGAGACTAGAGCCCAGGAGACTGCTGGGACTGAATGTTGGAGAAAGGACAGGTGCACCCACACATCATGCAGTTCCTCAGATATCAAATTTGGATGCTCTGAAGCATTAAGAGTAGAGCACCCACAGTGTACACTCCAGCAGCCAATATACTGCATGGACAACAATTCCTTCTTCCTGGGGCCAAGGCCACCCTCATCTCCCCTACACCTTTCTCCTCAAGGCACCAGCATTCCCTGAAGCAGTATGCCTTAGCTCAGCCCCGGCGGACAATAAGGAGAACTGCTGTGAATACACCTACTGTGATCTGTGATGCGCCTCTGAGCTGTTAGCATCTTGCACGTTCTTTTTTAGTAGTTTATGTGTTGTTTATTGTTGCATAATACAATTCTATTTTGTGAAAACCAGGATTTATTCTCTTTGTCTTACAATACAGAGATGCAAACCCCACAAATCAGTAGCTCCCCTAAGCAAAGAAATAATTCATGCACCAGCTAATTACTCTGTATTGCAGCAAAACAAAGCATCACACTGTCTGACTTCAGCAAACTGGCCATCCACATCTGAAAATCCTGCAGGACTCCTGGTTGTCCCAGGTTTGCATCATGAGCTAATTCCACCACTCGGTGCTCATTTCATAAGCCCAATATTGTCTATCCCCAATGTACAGCAATACCTGCCACAGCTGGCCAGTTTCATTCATTGTCCATATCATCCATTCCTCCTCAGTATTCTCAGTTTCCTGCTGCATGGCCTTGGTAGTTGTTGCAGTTCCACAAATACAAAAGAATCACTTGCCCTGTCTCTGAAACAGACCAGAGAGCTCTGCTGATCTGTTCAGCATCCATGTTTTTGATGGCAAGATGGTGGAGAGATTGAAAACCAGTGCAAAAAAGTAGATTATGGGATGGAACAGAGGGATTGTAGGATTTTCCCATCACAGTGCTGGTATTGTGTAACATATGCAAATCTGTCACTAGCTTGTGTGCTGGATGGTGGTTTGGGCGACACTGGCATGCCGATACAGTGCTGCACATCTTCTGCCAAGACCACCTGGTGTTGTGTGGACACACTGCACTGGCAAAGGCAATCAAACATGAATGCACTCTTCCAAAACAGGTATGTCAATAGCAGTATGCTGGCAGAAGTTTTGCTGGTAAAACTTTCTATTGTAGATAAGCTATCACTGTTTTGAGGGTAAATTGCTATTGCTATGACAAATTATGGGCCAATTTTTTTAAAAAGTTAGGTATATAGTTTGTGTCTGATTTGCACAAAAATTGCATTAGTACATTTCCACAGTCATTTACATATATATATTTATTCCATTTACATACACAGTTGTAAAAACTGTATCTGTAGATTACACATATATTGTGTATGCAGTGTGCAGTCTCCTTTTTAAATAATCAGGCACTGTTATTGATTTCTTGTTAAAGGTGTCATAGACAATATATGATTATTGTTACATATAGATTGCAAATGACGGAAACAGTTTGATAGTTTTGCATGATATACAAAATAATATTGTATTACCTTGCATGGAGGAGTCTGTCAGAAACACTTTTGTTGCCAAGTCTGAAGTACAGTTACATTTAAACTTTTGCAGAGTAAAATCACAAGCAACTATTATTGACTCATAAATTAAATAGTGGATGATAGCATTATTTGTTCTTTAGCCAGTATAAACAGATTAAGGTCGTCATACCTGTGTACCAGATAAGTTTTTCTTTTAGTTTTACGGTCTTTAAGCTGGGCCACTTCAAACTGTTTCCTGTGACATGGTTTTCAAGGTGCATTTGGAGCACCTGATCAAAGAAAACAGAAAAATATTATTTGTGCAGTACTGGGGAGTAAGCCTCCTTGTATTCTGGAGTGCTTCTGAAGAATTGAGTATTGAAAAGGGAAATCAGAAATGCAGGAAATGAAATCTGACTCATTAGTGTAGCCTGCTGGTTAAGGTCAGAGTGAAAGATCTACGAGATGTCTTGGAGCTGGAGATTCCACCCTTAACAGTCCAAGAGCTCGGGCTAGAGACTATGCTGTCTATACATAAATTCTATTCTACTATGCAGGTTTTCCAGTGGAAGCTATTCTGTAAAGTGAAAACATCCTCCCTTCCCAAAATGAAGGAAGATATAAGCAGAGCTCTCTAAAGGAGTCTTGTCAAATTAGTGACTTTCCTACTTTAATCTTTGTTGTGCGGCTTCGAGATCCTTCATAGTGGGAGCAAACTGAAATACAGTATTTTAACCATCAGCTAACAATCAACAACTCTTGTTTGTACAGGGCCACTTCTATTGTTTTTTTACACTATCAGAAGATAAATTATCCTAAAACATATGTTAAAGTAGACATTCTTATTTTATAAACTATTAGGACAAGAATGATTACAGTTACATTGTCCATATATTACATAGCAAAGATTAAACTTAACTGAAAATGATAAAATAAAAGATTTAGAAACAGTTAAAAATGAGATTTCATAAAAGTTGCTAAATTTCCTTCCATCCCATTTTGCATGCTGTACAGTCTATTTTGAAGTGAAAGACTTCAGTCCTTGACACTAGGATTAATGCATTAATTTTTTTTTACAGCTTGCCTTACTTGGTTCAAAAGAGCATGGGTTTCTCCCAGAACTTTTTAAATACAAGGCTTTTAAAAATAGATAACCTGTTCAACAAACTGAACAGGAAATCTGCAGAAATATATCTCTTGCTTTACGTGATGTGCATTCCACCTGGCAAACAACACAAGTATAGTTTTCAGAAGTTTTCTCACCATAAAATTTGGTCTTGCTACACCCAAGCAGATCACAATCTATAAGCCCAGATGAAATATTTTATCTATTGACTGACTGATTTATAAAATACATCCTATGTAACATGGGTTAGAATGCATGTACAAAATGCCTCATACAAGAAAATAGGGTATTTCACTGCCGCAAAAACCCCCACAATTGCCCATATGAAGTTACCAACCTCCGGAAACATGAGATGATCCTTATAATGTGTCCTAAAGGTCAACTGATTTTGATGCTGATCAGTGGGGTAGTTGAATTCCAGAGCTGAGGAGCTTCTCCTGAGAATACCCTGCCACCAACCCCAGGCCTGTTGTTTCATATGCAATTACTAACCTCAATTCCTATGGCAGCACATAGATAAATGGGCAGGGCTAGCAATCTGGTGTCTTTCCTGAGCACTACATTAACTTTAAAAACAGAAATGACTTTAAAATAGAAATGACTTACAAGATAATAACTGGTAAATGTCTCTGGAGGCACAACTCAGAGGCAGAAAATTCAGGGTGTCTTTGCTAAAAGCCAAGTTAACTCCTCTTATAAATAACTCCTGTATGGAGCAGTAGAGTAAAATAACTGGGGTTGCATCAGTTACAAGTGTTCTTCCTTACAAATATCCCCCAGTACAATAGATTTAAGGGAAAAGTCTGAATTTAGATCTGGTTGGCTCATTGTTATGCCTTGTAACATAATTTAAAAAGGGACATGACTATAGGAACAATTTCTTTGGTAGGTAGTCATTCTAATTTTCAAGCTGCATGTTATAAACCTTGCTTACTGCTTGTTTTACACTTACTACAGCCAGTCATCACTTCTAATATAGGGACCTGTGAGTAAAAAGCTGGTCTTTACAGAAATGTAGTGGGTCAGAACCAAATAGTGAGCATTTTGAACAAAAGGTCACCCAGAGAAAGTAACTGGGCCAAATTCATCCCTTGGGTTACTTCATTAAAGTCAATGGAGTTCCACAGGGAATGAATTTGGACTACTGTATTTTTGTTTTCAGAGTGAACACATTTTGCACTAATGATAACAACTATAAAATCTTGTCTTGCAAAACACTGGATGTGATTGCATATAGGAAAAGATCATTCCAGTTTTCAAATTGTTTCACCCATATTTAAAATGTTTCTATTTATAGCAGACTATGCCAATTCATAATTGTTTTAAAAGGAACATTTTGTTTTCTCACATGGAGCTATTGCTTGTTTCTTTGTGATCAACCATTTTTGACAGTATTTTTTTTATATTTTAAAAAAATGAAAGGAGGAGGGAGCATATAGGCCTTTTATCCAGCAAAGGAGCTGTCTCTGAATGTCTCAGGTGAGCAGCGAAGTATATCAAAAGAATAGCCTTCTTTCAGCCAGGAATGCGTGGAGGTGGAATGTGCAGGTGGCTGCTCCAGAGGAGACTTCACACCTTCTGTCTGTGCCTCCACAGGAGTCCTGCTGGGGTAGGCTGCCTGGGAAAGAGATTGAATCAGTACTTTTCCTGATTGGCCTGGCCCTGACCCTTCCTGGGTTGTCCTCTCCACTGTCAGTGCTGAGGTGGGGGATTCAGGGGCTCATGGCACTGTTCCCCTTCTCCAGGTGGATTTAATGCTATTGAGTCCTACAGTCTGAATTGCGGCATTGGGACAGGGGAAACCTAGGAAGTTAATTGAGTGTAATATACTTAAGACATAAATGCTCCTAGTGTCAATTGAGAATTAATAACAGATTTGGAGAGTCAAAGCATGAGAAGCGTAGCTTTACCTGAGGTTACCGCACCCTTAGGCTTCCTGGTACCAGGAACCTTTCTAAGAATATAAGGCTGTATGGATATTAGCCATTCAACTAATCTCCCCTGAACTGATTATACTGTAGATGTTCTTCACTGGAGATCTAATCAATATATTAGTTTTCTAAAGGCAACAGAGCACCATTAGAAAATAATGAGATATTTGTATGACATTGCAAGAACAATCACTAAATGCTGGTTCAAGCTAGTTGAAAGCTGCACAGATTTATAACCTGTTGCCTTTTCTTTGAAGAACAGGAAAAGGTTGATATACAGTTGATTAAACAAAATCAAATATCAGTTTATAAGCCGACAAAACTATTTCTAAAAGGCACCTTCAAGTAATTATTGTATTTCCTATGAATCCCCTCCCCCACACCTTTTGGCTGGTTTCTACATATTTGACCAAACTCTGGAGGATGCTACCATAGGAAGTGTCAGAACAACTAGGAAATTAAAAATAAATCTAAGTGAAGTCAGTGTAAAAAATTATAATGAAACATATGTAATCAAATAGCTTCCCAATGGACTACAAAGATAGGGCCAACTTCGGAAGTTGTTACTGAAGGATCGATCGTCATTTTTTAGACTTTGCCCTGTATGGTCAGGCATGGCTATCCATTAGGGGCTAAGTAGGTTAAGTTTCACCACTAATGTCACAAGCATGTAGAATGGCCAATGTACTGTAGGGCGCAGTACCACTTGCTGCCACTGGGAGCTCCTGGTAGGACTATGCCTCCTTCAGGCCCTGGAGGCTATAACCGGCTACTTCAAAAGTGCTTCTGGCCTGTGTGTTTGTGGTGGGGGCGGGCAGAGTAGGAGGCTTCTGAGTGAGGTAGTGGGTGGGGGCTCAGGTAGGAGTGGGAAAGGCTCTGAGCCTGGAGAGTTGGGCCTGTATGGTGGGGGGTGGTTCTGAGCCTAGGGATGTTGGGTGACATAGGGTTCAGCGCTGAAGGGGGTGGATCCAAGCTCTAGAGAGGTGGGTTCTCAGCCTTGTGAGATAGATAGTGGAAGTTTCTGTGTAACTGTGGCTTGAGTTAGAGGGAGCCAAGGTGGTTTGGGGAGGTGTTGAGCTGGGAGGGAGATGGCTTGGGTTGAGCGCAAGTGGGATAGGGTCAATTACCGAATAAGGTTGTGAGTGAATTGGTGGCGTGTGTGGTGAGGGGATGGTACGGCAGAGGCTAGATTGACAAGGGAGAGGTAAGAAATAGGAGTGACTGGTGAAGGGCTAGCAGAGATTAATATTGTTTTCTCACAACCTGCCCTTTACTACGTGTCCAGTTTTTCATTCTGAAAAGGGGAGGGGATAGTACCTCCCATATGCCCAAACAAAGTGCTTCCCTGTGACCTCCCATCCACCACCCTCACAACCACAATGTCCCCATTTTTCACTTTGAAAATGATCAGTCAGGGGAGGCGGGGGTTATCGACTGATACCTTCAGCCCCACTGCTGATGTTGGGCATCAGCTGCCACTGTTAATAGTACAGAACATGGTCCTTCCAGCACATTATAACAAAAACCTTGAGCACAGTGACTTAATCTGAATTTGGTCTGGCTGGGCTCAGAATAGTTACAGTGACTGATGCCAGCAGACCACGTGCCAGCTTATGCCAAGGTCCCCATGTCTCAACTGAACACTGACTAATACACAGCTGGAATCAGTCTGGCTCACTTATGTGTTAAAATAGGTATTAGAATTATAAGAATGTGTTTAGACTTTATTGAAGGTTTGTGAGTTGCTGCGTGCATTAATCTCACTTATAATATCTGTATCCCATATTGTAAGGTAATATTTGAGCAGTTGTATTCTGAGCCTCTGTGACTGTGTAAATCACCAGACAGGAGAGAGACATTAACTAGTGTGAAGTGCTGATCTCCAACAGAAGGCGTTATTGTCCTGCCCGACAGGAAAGGTCTATTGACACCAGACGGACTATTGAGGGATGATAAAGAGGACAAAAGATGGTTGGTTGTTTTTCCCTCCGCACGCCATAAGGATGAATCATGCAAGGGGATTCCTCCCATCAGCTGAATTTGATGATCAGAGCACAAAAGAAGAGGGGGATAAAACCCCCTAACAAGAAGAAACTGTATCTCTATGCTGCTTGGATTCTGATGGACAAGATATACTAGGCATAAGCAAGAGAGCCCCAGTGTCTTAGCCTAGGTTAGTCCTAAAGGACAATAAAACTTACTTATTATAGAAGCATCTATTACTTTTTGAAACTTAAGTTTGTAACTCATTTGTGCATATATTTTTGGCTGCTTTAACCTTGTAAGTAACTCTCTAATTTCCTTTTGCTATTTTATAAATCTTTATATAGTTTATTATATGATTGGCTACAAGCGTTGTCTTTAGTGTGACATCTAAGATGCAATGGACCTGGGGTAAGTAACTGGTCTTTTGGAACTGGAAGTAACCTGAATAATGTTGTGATCCTTGGTGTAAGGGACCATCTATCACAAAGGTATGCTCAACTGGATGGCAAAATAGAGCAGAGTACCGAAGGGGACTGTAACTCCATGTTTAGGCCTGAGGAGTTTACACTTGTTAATTGGTTGATGAAATCTAAATACAGAATTCACAACTAATTTGGGGTTTGTGCCCTGGTTCCTAACAGTCTGCCCTGAGGTTGGTACCCATGCTCTCAGTCACTGCATGCAGCTTTACAGTGACAAAGGGGAGTTAACATTTGACTTAGAATCACATTCTCAGATTGGAAACAAGAGAGACTATGGAAATTATGCAAAACAATTGTTTAAATGTGTGAGTCCAGTGCAGACTAAGGTTCATTTGAAAATTAATGTACGTTTGACCCTTCAGCAGTAATACTTCCTTTGATCCTTGTGTTTGGTGCCTAGATTTTACAGTGATGGGCATATTAGAAATATAAACAGTAGAGAGAGTAGGTGTACAGATGTGAAAATGTGGGGAATCTGTCTGTACAATTTATGAATTCTGGGTGATGTTTATGAAGTTGTTTTAATGAAATGCTGTATTTGTGAATGTGGAATGGTCAAACTTCATGACATAGGTCTATATTTGTAATAGAAACCTTGAAATGGAACACACAAAGATAGGGAAAGTTCCACTTCAGAATCTTTATCCAATCTTTATCTTTATATTCTTGAGTATGCCCCTCTATAATTGTAATTTAAATCATTAAATCAAATCATTTAAATTATTAGCACTTTGTGGCATATGTTGGTTTTCATTAGGGCTCTGATCCAGCAAGGACTTATGCACATGCTTAAGTTACATATTGTGAGTAATCCAACTGATCTTTACTTAAATAGTTACAATTTCAGTATGATTTTCATGTACTGCTTATAATGTTCCTCCATTATTACAGTAGTTTCATTTTGTTCTTGTCCATGAGAAAGAGAAACAGTTTTGCCAATGACCATATATTTTCAGAATCATGCTGTATTTTTTTCTCTTTTCTTTCTGATTCCTGATTATTCACATTTCATTCTCTAGATGAAAAAAGTTTTGAATGAGGATTATCACTCTGGAATCAGTTCTGGATTCCTGAATTTAACTCTGGATTTAGAGGAGATTGACTAACCCTCACATTAAGAGGTTTTGTATTAAATCCAATTAAAACTTAAAATATTTTCCATGAATCACAAAAAGGGAGATTCTCAAATAGATTTGGCTCAATTTCAGTTTTTTAAAAATGGAAGGGAAAGTTTTACAAAACCCATGTACATTTTCTTTTTTTTATCATAACAGTCATTTGTTTGAATGTAAACCTTTCCCTGCAGCATTATTGTAGCATTGTGTAGGAGAATGAGAAAATAAAATAATCATTCTTCTCAACAACAGAAATTTCTGCATATCCTTTTTAGTTGGGCCATCATATGTGTCACATGGAAGTAGAATCAGAAATGATCCTGGCAATAAATTCATGTATTTCAGGAGTCTCATGGTGAACCAGCAATGTGGTCTGTAGATTGAACAATAACAATAAGACAACAAAATGCCAACAGCTATTTGAGATACCACTGTTTCCACTATGCTTGCCATAGCAATTGTCTTTGGTGTCTGACAGCACTTTATGGTAACTGTTGGAAAAATGATTTTAATGATGACCAGTGTAATTACTAGCTAGATATTGAAATATGACTTTTGTGCCCACAAGTAATGGTGGCTGCTAAAGTGGAACTTGAAGTGAAAGCTCTTTTAAAAAGGTGTTCCTTAGGATGTACAGCGTAACAAGGTATTTTTGCTGTACCATGGAGAGTATTTACTTTTTAATGTATATATGGGGAAAATCCCCTAATTTTTAGGGCTAAAAAAGTGGTACACTAGTACTTTACCCCATCATTCTCATAAGACCCAGTCAGATGCCCACTGAAGTCAATAGAAAGACTCTGTTACTGATGGTCTCTTTAAGACTGAATGGGTTCAGTTCACTTGTGACTAGTTAGTTGCCTCCTGATGGGGCCAGATTGAGGCCATCTGGCCCCTATTAAGATCCAGTCAGCAGTTGAGAAAGGTGAGAAGGAAGGAAATGGTGGGAGTTGTTTTTAGAGCCCTGCATGAGACTGGCAACTGCAGTACTTGAGAGATGGTGGTGAAAGAGAGATACTATAGAGAGAGAACGGATGAATTGGCCAGACCTAGGGAACCCTGCTGAGTAGAAGGCTCATACAGAGGTTCCTAGGCAAAGGAGGAGAACAACTGGTGAGTCTGAGCCGAGGAAAAAGAGGGTTGATTCTGGAAAATGGTTCCTATGAGAAGGAGCCCAGCAGGGGTAGGATTCCACATGGGGGGTGGAACACTATAGGAGCCTGCTTGCAGAAGCCCTGAGGTGAGGGCTGTGGAAGAAGAGTTGTAAGAAGCATAGATAATTGCCAGATGTCTGGAGGCCCTGAAGAAGGGGTGCAGGAATTGAAGAGGGACTGCTGAGGCAGGCAGATCACCTGGAGAGTGTGGCCCTGGAATAGGGGCAGAGGAACTGAAGAACAGAGTGGATGTTGGGTGAGTAGCCTGCTGAAGGTGACCCTTGAAGGGTATGAAGAACTGCTGAATTTTAATCTGTTTTATTTTAGCGTTTTGAGAAGGGTCTCACTTTGAGGAATCTGCCAGAAGCAGGGATTAAACTGGATTCTGAGAGGGAGAACATTCCTTTCCTGGGGGAGGTGGCCATTGGTTTGATCCATAGTGGTGAAGATGGGCAACTTGATTGACTGTGGGGACTAAAGGGGAAACTGTACTTGCCTGTATCACTACAATCCACCACAAAAGGATGCAGCTCCTGTGGAACTTCAGTACGAGGTGGATCAGGCACATAAACAGCAGCAGCCACAGTTGTGCTACTGAATATGTTTTAAAGTACAATACAAATTTAAAAACACAGATTCAAATGTATTTTTATGTATTTATTACTAACGTAAAATGCTTCACATATTTCACTGATAAATACAAAATGTAAAAGAGACCCTGGATAAAATTCATTTCACCTGCATAAAGCCCAAATAACTGGTTTCACATTTACACAGGTCCAATACATATAGTGTATCTCTGGAAAGTGCACAGGCTGAGAAGATGAGCGAAATGCAGGTAAACATCCATCCTCTGAATGGAGGACAGCCTTTCAAGGTCAATTGTGGTATGTGCTGGGATCACTATTCTTTGTATATTCCTGTACTGTGGCTATGAGTGCGCTATCTGGGCACCTTCCAGAGATGCAGTAGATACACTGGGTCTGTGTAAATATAGAATCTGTGACCACTTTTCCTGGACATCTCTCCTCCCTACCTCCCACCCCAAGAAAAACCCTTCCTCAAGCAGACCTCTCTGTAACCAGCAGGGAGAAGAGCTTGAGGATGGAGTCTGTTAGGAATTTCATCATTCCAATCTAATAAATACAGGAGGTGCTCAGATACTATGGTGATAGTCACCACTACAAAACTGTAAGACAGGCAGGGATCATACTTCCTCCTTGACAGAGGAGTTAGCACAGCCATCTGGGAGGAAGTCCATGGCAACCCTAGAATCATCAACAGTACCTGGGGAATGGCAACATTGTAAAATCTCCCCATAGCTGCAAACTTTCCTCTTAAAAATAAAGCTGCAGGCTGCTCTAAGGGAAACCCTGAGCAAACTGTCATCTTTAGGAAAAATCAGTGAGATCTTTTTCAAGTCTAGCAGTGGAGTTTTGGGATCCCAAAGGCGTTCTTTGTGAACATAACTAGCTGATTCACACACCAGTGATGTAGGTAAGATACAGGCCAGATCCATAGTAATAGAAAATTGTTGACATCTGATGACTGGTGGCCTGCATGAAATAAGTTGTTGATTTTAGCCCCTTTCCCAATGGACCAGGTATCCATTGATATCAGGAAGACTACCACTTGTGTGTGTGTGTGAGAGATGCAGATTGCTTTCTATAGCTCTAAAGTAAGTCTCTACCAAGGCCAGTATCACAAATGATCTTTTTACCCTCCACCAGCAGCAAGGTTCTGAAATTCCAAATGAGATTAAAAAATATTATTCTAATTTTTGATAATTTGGCTAATATGTTGTTGTATAATTTACACTTGCACTAACAAATTCTGTTAAATTAAATGTTTTGCACATAAATACCTGTTTGCCTGCAACTGTCCATTTTGCACTCATAAATATGAATGTTGTGTGTGCAATGGGTATACTAGCAAGTTTTTCAGGCACCGTTTAGGTGGGGTTTTTTTTTTTGGATGTTTTCAAATTCACAGATAACTTCTGGTGAGAAGTGTGTCTGAACTTCAGAACTATAAGTTTACTGTACTGAGCAAACTGTGTGGAGACTTCCTTCAAATACACCAGAAATGATAGCTATGCTTAATGGGATGAT
The DNA here is from genome assembly GCF_009764565.3 of Dermochelys coriacea. Taxonomy (NCBI): domain Eukaryota; kingdom Metazoa; phylum Chordata; order Testudines; family Dermochelyidae; genus Dermochelys; species Dermochelys coriacea. Next base: position 96,442,397 of record NC_050068.2, on the reverse strand, counting down.
TCATGCCACATACTGATCATTCTACGAAATCATCCTTATCCCTTTATGTGGGACATGCATCATTCAATATATGGAGACAAATTCTGGTGGTACATACATGCAAACTTACTAAAGTCATTAGGTTAGCATGAGCATCGCTGAGAGCAAAGTTTTGCCCCCTAACTTTAAAGCAGACTGAAAAGCAAACCACCATTAAGAAAAAAATCTCTAAAAGAGCCTGAAAACAAAATACCAAAGCGTCAGTCTATGTTGTAATAAAGGTTGTGACACACAGAAGGGCTGGTGAGAGACAGGTCTTTATTTCCTGGTCCCAGGCACATGATATGAGTCCAAATTACAAGAAGTTTATATCATTGACACAGAGGTCATTATCCACTAATTCTGGTTGCTACTGTTACATCTTCCCTCTTTAAAAAATGAAAATCAAACAGAAAAACCCAAAAACAATGACCACAAATGGACACAGTCAATTAGTGAAACAGAAGGAAGGAAATACACGTATGCTTAGGATGCAGGTGAGGTGAGGGTGGACAACTCAAATTCTTTGGACAGATGAAAGGATTCTTCTCTCTTGTTAGACATATCTGTGACTATTATGGGTCAGATTTGCAAGAGGGACTTAAGCACCTGACTGCCACTTTAGGTGTCTCAAGCTAAAATTTAGGTATGACTGGCATTCATAAAACCACCATTCAGTTGGCCACCTAATCCTGTAGGAACCTAAGTACCACATACAAAGCCATAAGAAGTCCTGACACTGCTGAGCTGCTCGGTGCCTTAGTCATATTTAAGACCCAGCAGGATTCACAAACTAGACCAGGGGTCTCAAACTCCCGGCCCATGGGCTATCTGGAGCCTAAGAACCTCCCTACTGCGGAGGAGAGACGCAGGCAGACACACTGCCGACAATGTCTGCTGCAGGTGCCACCTTCCACAGCTCCCATTGGCTGGGAGAGAGGGACAGAAATGCCATCATTAGTTGCTGGACAGAGTCAACCGTGAAGGCAGCGTCACTTTTTTCCACAATGAATATAAACAAGTCAAAATACTGAACACAACTACCTGATGCCCACCTTGCTGCAATCCTGCAGGTTTCAACTGCTCAGTCACTGAGGTCGAACAACAACAAACTGACAGAACTGAGGTGCTGCCAGGTGTCTGGCAAACATTAAAAACTCTCTGGCAGGTGAAGAATTATTATTTCTAAGAAATTTGAAATAAAAAATATAATATAAATGTTTTCTTTTCTGAACACCATCTTCAGTGACATTATTGGCCCGCTGGAGGAGGATTTGAGGACTGGCACTAAGGTAAATTGAGTTTGAGACCCTTGAACTAGATGTTCCCCTGTCCAGGGGGTGTGAGTTGGTAGGTGTGCTCTAAGCATGCTTAAACCGCATAATACTCAGCAATGGTCCCTTATACTCCATAGCTCTGTGGTTAGATCACTCGCTTGAGAGATAGGAAATCTCTGTTCAAATCCCTACTCTACCTGATTTAAGCAGGGATTTGAACTCAAGCCTCCCATGACCCAAGTGAATACCCTTACCACCAGGCTATTGGGTATTCTTACTTGCTTTCTGGCACAATTAATATTATTGTGGAACAGTCTCAAAAGTGGAGATTGAGAGAGACGCACCCCAGAATACTTCTGCAATGGCCTGTTCATCAGCTGAGGTAGATCTGTCATCTAGAGCCTGTGTTTGCTGCTCCTGGTTTCTTTGTCTGTTTGTGACTGGTTGGACATATTACTTCTGCTGGTGCATGAGATCTGTCAGTAGCATTTTGGATGATCTAAAGAAACAGACAGTGGCATCACCATTTTTGTTTGGATGTCTCTTGTTCTTCCTGCTGGTCTGACTTGCAGGTGTCATTACAGTGCAAGATCTTGATGTGGATGGTATAACTGTAACCTTGGCTGGGGGGCATCCACTTTGAAATCTAGCACTTGCAAGGGGAGAGTAGAAAGCAATTGGTTGGCATTCTTATCAGTATTTCTTCAGTTTTAGTGTCCTGGCATATTGTTTGTCACTGCTTCAGGGTGAATTGTCTATACTTCAAGTGTGTTGCGATACTCTAACAATGCTAAATATAGATTCCATCAACTACCAAGGCTTGATTTTTATCAAGTTCTTTGATATTTGCCTTGACATTTCTGCTAACCTATTTGACTGTACATAGTGGGAGCTTGTATAGCAAAGAGAATTGCCAAAATCAGCCACTTCTGAATTGTGGGCTATTGTCTGTTAACTCCTGTAAACTGCAGTTTCAAAATTCCACAATGTGTTGTTTGTATTGCTAGTTGGATAGCTTTTGCAACAGCTCGATTTTTTTTTTAAATATTGAGTAATAGTCCACTAAGAGGTATTTCTCCCCATTTGTTTCTAATTGACCTTTGCCCAATGAGGTATTTCATGTGATTTCAGTGAGTCTCTTATATTCTTTCCAATGTTTATTGCAGAATTTACATTTGGATTGCTTCTCTGTAATGGTAGCATTCGTGCCAGGCCAGAATGGGACTTCATAATGTTAATACATACATCTTAATGTTCTCACACTTCTTAACACCTAGATGGATGCTATGGATTATGTTTTGCATTTCTGACCTCATGCTGTGATCTAATGTTCTGTGTACAGAATCCATCATATGCAATGAGGGGTTTTATCGCTGTCATCCCAATATCCTTTTATGCTTCGAAGTGCCTGAGCTTTTTCTGTCAGCCACCTAAAATTAATCTTTTACACTCTTGTAAGGTTAGGCCATTTTGTGTTTCTTATTTGAAGTTGTCAGAGTTTGTTTCAGAAATGGTCATAGTGTTGTCAACTCTTGGGATTTTATTGCGAGTCTTATGATATCTAGTGTTTTTCTTAAAGCCTCAGCTCCTGGAGTAATGTTATTTCATGAGAATCTCTTTCTTTCTTTCTTTCTTTCTTTCTAGCCCAGAGAAAAAATTAAAAATGTGACCCAAGTTTTATCCTAAAAAGTAAAAACAAAACAAACAAAACAAAAAAAAAACAAAAAAACAGAAGGCAAATAAAAAGAACCTAAAATATATTATTTTTGAAATGTTGTGATTCTTTTTTTTTTTTGCCAGGCCCTTGATTTTTTTTTTTTTTGAGCACATGAGGTTAACAATATTGTGGGGACTACCTGGTTCATATTAACTTCAAATTAATCTTTCTGGAAGTCCTTTCTTTCACTGGGTACTGGTACTCTTGAAATCACGTTTGCTATAAGACGCTCCTTAGCAGGCCTTAATTTCATACTTGATTTATAATTTTCCAATTTGATTATCATCTTCTGAAGTGTAGATTGTGGTTTTAACAGTGATTTCTGTAATATAGCTTCCAGTGATTGATGGTCTACCTTGTTTGATTTCTGCCCATTAAACCTATTAATTAAACCATTCACTATCAAAACTAATTACCAGCATTTCTTTATAAGTCTGTGTATGGTTCTAGTGGGTTGGTACTGTGCTTTGGAACCAAATGCCAGTGAGTAATCACTTTGAAGGGCAATCCCAACTCACATGTGAACCTGCATCAACAGATATTTCAATGCAGATGCTTCTGTGACAACTTTTTGCCTCCCAAACATACCAATGCCGGTCTCTACTGTCGTCAAGCAGTATTCTGAGTGAAGCATTAAATTGTGACAAATTAGGGATGAATTTGCTATATACATACAGATATTCCTGGACATGTTTTTGTGTGTGTATGTATGTAAGTCTTCATTGTTTATAATTTTATTTTAAATGCTCCATTACTAAATAGTTGCCGATAATGACTAGTTCCCAGGAGTGTTTTGAGGCCAAACTCATTTATGTCTTTGGATGGGAGACACTATAGAAATGCAAAGTATTCCCCGCTCCCCCAATATCGCAAAAGGAGAGTACAACTATGTAACCTGCTCACTTTACTTGAATGTGGCCAAAAATGTGCAGCATATTCTGCACACCAGTCTGGTGTAACTTGCATGGGAGAGCCACATTATAGAAGCATTTTTGGTGGATGACTATTGTGTAGCCCCTTAGGGTATACAGTACATTTGTTTAAAGGTCAGGGTTATAACTTCAAGTTGAAAGCCATGTGCGGATATAAATCATAAAGCTACTGTAGGAACTGAAGATTACATCGCCTAAAACTGAGATGATACTCTCTGCACGGCACATACACTCTTTGAAAATGAATCACTCTTCTGAATAATCACCCCATGAATGATCGTTCTTTCTTTGTGAATAGTCATGAGGAAACATTAATTAGGAGGAGAATCGAATGCAAATGTCAAACCCTTCCTCAAGATCCACTTGTACCGTGAAGTCTAAAAGAAAGTGCCTACTGATAATGGCTAAGTAAAGGGGCTGTGTGTGTGTTTCCTTTTATATACACACTCACACACACACTCACACACACACACACACTCTCTCTCTCTCTCTCTCTCTCATAATGATTTGAACCCACCGGGTTATGCAATAGCAGACCTTGTCACAGGATATTCCAATCATGTTGTTCTCATACTCCCTCCCCCTTCCCTTCCTATTGTTTGTTACAATCCCTAGTATCTTCTTGTAAAATGTGTCACACAAAGGGACACTTCATCCTGACTAGGACCGCTGGGCACTATTAATAACCATGAAGTAATTAGGACATTCAAAAGTTTATTCTAATTTATATTTTTTAACAAGTGGATAATTACTTTTTCGCTTGCAGCGCACTACACACCCAGGGGCAAATGCTGCTCCCATCTGTGCTGCACAAGGAATGCGTATGTGTGTGTGTGTGTGTGTAGGAGGCTGTGTTGCTTCAATGAGGTGGTATGGAAGGAGCATTGTCTTCCATCTTCCCAGAGCATTTGCCCCCTGCCCTGCAGAGCTACTCAGGCTTGACATTGGCATAAAGATCTTTGCCTTAAAAAACAGTATATGTGGATAAGTTGAAATCTGAACCTTGTGTAGGAACTCGGACTTACTAATGACACAGAAGGCAAGGCCTCAGCCACAGCAATTATGTAAACACAAGCTAGATTATCCTTTTACACTGGAGTCTGAAATACTATTCTGTACCTTGATTTGCACACCAAAACAGGTTGAATTTTGAAAGAGTCTCATCACAGTGATTCTCCAGTAAAAGAACAATAAAATCATAAGGGCCGGCATCTGCAGTTGGGGCCAAATGTTCAAAAGAGCTCAGCTCTTATTTAGGTACCTAAAGAAAGTGGCCAGACTTCTTAGAACAGCTTACGCAAGTGCCCTGAGCATGTCATTTAGATTTCTGAATGAGAGCTGAGCGCTCTTGAAAACCTAATCCTAAAATTATAGTAACTGTTCAGTTATACTTAGTTTAGCCACAATTAAACTACTCCTGAGCGGCAGTAAATAAAATGGGGTTGAATCTGACAAAAGGCAACAAGACACACCATGTTCCACTGCCATTCCAGTGCTGAAAACCCAAACCAAACCATTCTTATTGCTGTTTGCTAAATGTAAACATCTGCCAGTAGCAACACACTTAATATTAATATATATGAAATTTGCGTCCTCTTCTGGAAAAATCAGTTAGAACATCTAAATAATTACCTCATTCTCTCCCTCTCAATGAGTATTCCCCTGTGGATAGATACTTGGGCAAGACAGAGTAAGAGAATGAGATGACTCTGTAGCTCAGTGGGCAGGGCACCCATGTGTGAGACCCTGGGTTCAATCTCCCTGCTCTAACCACTCTTTCATTATTTATCCAGAGTGCAACTCCTTCAACAGGGAAATTGAGGGAGGCCCCTCTGAAACTATCCCATGGTTCAATGGTTGGAGAACTTTTGTGAGAGGTGGGAGACCCCTGTTCAAATCCTTTTTCCCCCTCAAGCAGAGAGTGAGGGGAATTGAACAGGGCTTTCCCACATCCCAGGCAAGTACTCTAACAACAGGGCTAAAAATTACTGAAGGGGTGACAGATGCAGCAGTAGCAATGGGATGCGGTCTAAGGCTTAGATAAGAGCTAGGCACATGGATGCCTAGAGTGAGGCAGCAGGGTGCATGCCCAGAATCAGGAACATGGGTAGCTAGGGAACTTTTACTTTGAAAAATTTAGGCACCAAGTGAGTTTAAACACTTACAGAGTTTGGCATTTTGTGGATTGCAGTGGAGCCAAAACTGGGAATTAGACACCTAAACCTGAGACTTTGATGCCTAAGTACCTTCATGGATCCCACCCTTAATTTATTTCCTGCACTTTGATGTTCTATGAATACTAGTATTTTGTACTTCCAAATCGTTAGCAGCTAACTCCCCAGATGTTTATAATTTGTCTAGGATCTCAGTGAATGTGACCCTGAAGTGAATCCTCTTAGGGACAATTAATGCACAATGAAGAAAAAAGAACCATCACCTGCTTGCTTAGCTGAGAGAGCAAGTGATCTGATGGGTTTGAATATGATCTCACATCAGTTTTACGGTGGCATAATTCAGCTGGCTTCCACGGACCTAGTTTTGAATTACATAGTTCCGAGCTCATAATCAGAGGTAATATGCAATGACAAGCAAGTAAAAAGGCACTGGTTTGTCCCTTCAGTTGTAGGAAGAACTGTCATCTGCTAGGGCTACATCACATATTTACTTCAGTAAACAGGTTCAAATATGTCAGGTAGGGCCTTTTTCAGTAAAGCAATGCCAGACAAATAGATGGTGATAATTTCAGCTTTTAAAATGTTAAACTCGTTATCAATAAATAAGCAATTAACCCTTTCCATACTGAAGCCTCTGTACTTTTGCAGCAGGAAACAATATTATTTCAGTCCCAACATCGACTGTCCCGAACTTCAACAGGTGCAGAACAGATACATGGGACAACATTTTAGGTACCTTGTGCCCCATGTATGCTACATTAAGAATCACCTAATACATCCTCTGAGTCCCCAAACTTTTGTGCAAGAAGGGGGAATTTGGCTGTAGTCTAAATCCTGTTCTCAAAATTGACCTTGTCTGAATTATAATCATGTGTTGTTGCTTAGTTAGCATCCTTATTTACATAGTAAAAAAAATCAAAGGAAGTAATTAGCCCTCAAAGCTCTTGGTTCCCATGATCTCAATATAGGTTTTTATAATGTCTTTTGTTTTCCCTTGTGCTACATGGCCACTTGTTGAATATTTGATCGCTCAAATGCACATGTTGGCTAACCACATATGTCAACAAATGACCTTATTGTATTTGAAAAAAGAAGAGATGCCAAACTACTGTTTGTACCTCTTATACGCCAACAATATATATTAACATTGACACTAACATGTTGGCCCAAATCTTGGCTAGTGACCTGAAAAAGGTCACTGAAATAATCAGTCCAGTCCACTCCAATCAATTTAGTTTCAGTATAAAGACAAACTTTTCTGGTTAAAAACAAGTGAGATCTGTTTTGTGAAGTTAACTATCCCTGTTGCACTTGTTCGGTACCTTTTGTCTCAATGTCTGCCTCTTTCTTTCTACCAGCTGATAGAGTTTTTAATGATGTAGTTTGGAAGTTCATATTCTTTACTCTGAAGCATCTGAATGAGAAATTCATCAGTTGGATATGGCAAGCATCAATGGTTAGTGCTGCATGACGGGCTTTCCTGGGTAAGAGAAGTCTGTTTTGGTTTGCTTGCTAATTAAACTATTTTAGGATTCCCATGCTTTAAAGCACGTGCTTTCCATAGTGGTGTAGCCAGACTTTCCATTGACAAGAGGTACACTTTCATTGGGAAATGAATCCTCTGTAGCAGCGTTGCATCAGAAAGCCCTCCCTATCTAGCAATGAAAGCGAATTAGGAATTTTTTCATATCTCATTGGTCTGCATGGAAGGTGTGTGCGTGTGTATGCGCAGAGGTTCTAATGGGGAGAAGGGGAATTCAGCGGGGAGTGAAAAAAGGCCTGGGGGAAAGAGATTGCAAGGGGGGAAGCATTGGTCCATTGGGAAAGCTGAGTGAGTGGCTTTCTACTGTGCAACACCACTGTGGGGTGGCATTAAGCACCAGCAGAAACACCATAAACATGATACATAGGAGTAGGCACAAAGGAAGTGATGATCTCTGCCCGGGTGTTCACAAGGGCAGCAAGATTAGTGGTGCACTGTGCCACAGCAGACAGCTTGTGTCAGGGACACTCATGAGGGCAGGACAGTAAGTGAGTAGGTTAGTAGCAATGATAGTGTTTTCAATACATATGTAGAGAGGATTAGTGACTCTTATATTGGCATGTTAGCTTCTTGCTGCACTGTATTGTGTCACCGCCAGCAATTATACACTGCCATATCTTTCTCATTTAGTGATATTATTATTTTGTGTATAATATGCCAAATGGACCCGTTTGGGGATGGTTGCTGTCCATGCAGCACCTCCGCCTCTTATGGTGTGTAGCCAGGGAGGCACAATGGAAATGAGAGTTGGTCACTTTGTAGCAAGGAACTATGCATGACATAAGATTTGAAACCTGTGATTTATGTGCCAGAGGCCTAAACACTTCACCCGCTTTTGGTATGTCCACACTGCAACTGGGAGGGGCAATGGCCACATGGATAGCTCAGACCTGAGCTAGCTTTCATCAAGCCAGCTCACTAAGAATAGCAGGGCAGCTGCAGCAGCATAGGCCTGAGTATCATCTTGCCCAGGAATCTGGGCACATACTTTGACGACTGGCCTGTGCCACTGTGACGACACTATTTTTAGCAGCTGCCTTGATCAAAGATGGCTCTGATATGCCTACACAGGCTACAGACACACCTCTCAATTGTCATATAGACATACCCTTAGGGTCATGTTCTGCCAATCTCATTCACATTGAGTAATACTTTATTCCAGAAGGAGTGCTATTGAACTCAATGGGACTACTTGCAGAGTCAGGTATTTTTCAACCTGAATAAGGATGGCAGGATTTGGCTGTTAGTAATTCTGATATCCCACAGTACTACCCACATCTCCCTGCACTTCAGAGCTAGATAAGTTTTAACGCATCAGTCATGCCGTCAGGACAGATAGAACAGGTGTATGCAAAAAAAATGTATATCACCCTTTACTGCTCGTGGTTTATGAAAGTTATCTGTGCTGGGCATACATATGCTTTCTGCAAAACCACATGCCTTTTACATATCTTTCTTGTCCCTTGCAGATGGCACATGGAACAACAGATAATCCTTTTATCCTTTAAGGTAGAAATCCTGCAGATTGCGCATCAGTGCGAAGGAGCATCTGTGTTTGTGTGGGGGTTTTTTTGTTTTTGTTTTGTTTTGGTTTATTTTATTTTACTACTTCTTCTCCAGTTTCCTGAGAGGCTTACATGCTATCTGCAGCAAAGAATGTGTTTTACTGTATATTTGTAAGATGCCAGGCAAATCTATGACGCTCTATGATATTTGATAGTAATGTACAGTGTGCATCTAAATTTCACTCTATTGCAAACCATACTGAATATGTTTACCATGGCACCTCTCCCACCTGCCATCTGGTGTAGCTCTAGCTGCTCTCCTCCCATTAAGTGAGGGGTAATGGGAGGCTCATGCTCCTGGGGCTGGTTCTCCTAACTCTTCCCTGCCACCCTTGTGGAGAGGTAGGGGGGATGATGAAAGGTGCTCTGGGAGGTAATTAAACCCCATTAAGCTTCACACCTGAAGTAGCTCCATTATCAGATTACTATACTGTAGCTTTGACACCCCTGCCCCCACAATTTATTAATACACTGCCATATCTTTCTCATTTAAACAGCAGGATTAAATACTAGAGTTTCTAAAGCAGACTTATTCAATGCACTTAGTCATGCTTGTGGAAGCATCCATTTTGTGTATTTGTTTGACATGCAGCTATTGTGGGAGTCCCAATGCATACAGTCTTGTCAAAAACAAGAATAATTTTTTTTTTACTTCTGTCTTTCTGTTCCTGCAAACCTTACTCATGTGAGTTATTCTCATTTATGTAGCGAGTCCCAGGAAGTTAATGGATGGTGCACCTTTGTTGATCAGGCCTAGACAGCGCTCTTCAATTAAATTACCTCATTGTGCTTTATGAACGCTCACTAAGTAAGCCTCATAGCATCTCTGTGGGGTTGGTAGATACTAGGTTGCTGGATATCTTTTAAGATTCCTCACTGCATTTCACCTGATATCCTTTGCTCCTTTCCAGCCTACTTTTTATCTTTTTGTAGGCTTGCACCAGGGTGTGCTGATTGAGGAGTTAACTCAATACCCTATTACTCAAATTCCCACCTGTCCACACTAATTGAAGTCTGGCTGAAAGACAGGCAGTTGGCACAGGAGGCCAGTTAACTGAGTGGGGATACATTTGACGGTCAAAACTGGTGGAAGTAACCCCAGCAGCTAGGTCCATATAAGCGACTGGAAGGAAGTATAGGAGGAAGAGTTGGGAGCCTGAAGGAAGGTAGGGGTAGGTTGGCCTGGTTGCTGCTAGTACTGTTGCCTTCCCTAGAAGAAAGTGGGGAAGCTGGCTATGGCCTGTAAATAACACTAAAGGTTGTAGCCTGCTGAAAGAATACAGTAAAACACAGTGGTGGTGAAAGAGACCTGGAGTGGTTATGGTCTCTGATTAAGGCCTGAAATGACTTTCAGGGGACCATCCCATGACAAGGCCATTTTGTTTTTCCTGTATATTTAGTACATCATTTCTCTCCTACTATAAAGCTGATTCCTTAATCAAGGATCTGTATCAGGTCTCCTCTTAATACTAGCTTGCCCAACTTTGGCTTTACCATTTCAAAATTGTCTTTGAATCAGTTTCTCTACCTCAAACCACCCAGTTTTCTTTGACTGTACTGCAATTTTTTTCAAATGTTGTCCATTACAAGGAAAATTGTTTTCTACCCCTGAGGTTTCATCAGTCTCAGATGCATTCTATTTGTTAGAAGATTGTGAGAGTTTGCTACAGGTGGAGATTCAGTCTCCTTTTGATGAGGGTAGCTGACGTTAGCCTAAAATGGCTATTTGATTAGTTTTCTTAAGTTCTTCTACTGCCACCCATCACTGTAGTATCTGAGAACCTCCATGTAAAATTGACAGCCAGAACAAATTCCCTAGTGGACTACCCCTATAAGTCTCTGACACTCCTCCCTTCTGGGGGGGTAAATTCTCTGCTTGAGTTTGTCTCCAGCCGTGGTGAAATGCTTAACATGGGTCTGTGTACAATATATTACCAATTTGTTACATCCACTCAATTTTTTCCATGCAGTGGTGTTGTAGCTGTTGCTCCCAGGATATTAGAGAGACAAAGTGGGTGATAAAATAAAAGATATTACCAAATTCTGTTTTTGAGACAGAAAAGCTTTTGAGCTTACACAGAGCTCTTCTTCTTCTTCTTCTTCAAAGAGAAACCTCGTATTTAGCTGTGACACTGAGTACGTTCAAAAGTTTGTCTCTCTCACCATTAGAAGTTGGTCCAATAAAAGATATTACTTTACCTACCTTGTCTCTCCAATTTTTCCAGCTAGACAATTAGTCTAACTCTCTTGCTAATTTTTAGAGGCTTATATGAGTCTTAATGTTGGGATATAACTCCACTCTAGATCTCCAGTATTCAATCTTCCAAGCAGCACCTCTCCAGTGGTGGTGGTGGTTTTTTCTAGCCTATCAACACAATTTAAGAATATTTACTACTTGGAAACATTTTCTTTCCCTAATTCTATATTATCCTGTCTCCCTTTTCACACATCTGAGCCATATGCCATTTAGAATGCACTACTCAACATTTTTTTCAGCTCTTTTAAATTAATTTCAGATTAATCTTTTCCCTGTCAATACATCTTTCTCAAAGGCCACAATATCTCTGACTTCCTAAACTTCATCAAGTATCTGGTAGCTGCCCTAAAATATTTAATAGACTGGATTTTAAGAATGATACCCCAACACTCCTTCATAAACACACGCCCCATGGCTGTCTATGGACCAATCAGTGCTTTAGTTCTGAAATCTGTGTTCTTTATAGGCACTGATAAGAACAAAAGACACCTGCAGAGCAATATGAGTTTAAAACATCCCATTCCTGAACTGCACTGAACTTTTTGCCACTCCACTTTTGCAAAGTGGCCCCAAATCCCATGAGAGGGGGATCCTGGAGTGGCATAGTTACGGAAGCAACTTTTATTACACTCTTCTTCTTATCCCTATACCAGCTGCCAAGGAGGGGGCATGCTTGGGGGAAGGTTCTGTGGCCAGGGCTCCCCTCTGCCCCAGCAGTTCCCAGTTGCCAGGGCCATTGGCAGATGGTGTAAATTACTCTAATGTGCTGGGGAACTGGCCTAATATAGGGTGACCCCAGGATTAGGGAAGAACAAAGTGCCCCTCTGTCCTCAGCTTTGTCAAGTAGTCAGCTATGGTCGTGGACTCTCAGGCACTTAACTAGCTCGAAAGACTTACAAAAATTAGGCATCCCAATTCCTTCATCCTAACTAATGCTCCAGATTTAACAACCCAGCCACTCTCATGGCACCGCAGAAAGGGAGCAGAACATCTAGGCCGTAGAATTAGTCCTTTCAGATCAGACATACAATTATTTGAACTGGATCAACAACACACATGACCAGCTATCCCTAACCATCACTGTAAAAACCACTCATTTGATATTCTGGTGACATGGCCTGTTATGAGCAAACAGGGCCCTGGGGTTCAAGATTAGGGGCTGAGGCTATGTGGCTGGTGGGTGTTGCTGATGCGCTTGGTCAGAGATTAGTTGGACCTTGCCAAGAGATCAAGGAGGGATGGTAGTTTGAAGAGTGAGCCAGATTTCATAGTCCAGGGTATAGGCATGTTCAGCAGCCAGGATATCAGTCATGGGAGGATGGCTGAACAGGCAAGATGCAGGGACAGGCTGGTCAGGATGGGGTACAGCCAGGTCAAAAGACTGGCTTGGGCAGCAGCAGTTTTTGGTCTCAAAGGGTCTGGGCAGCAACAGGCCAAAAGATGAGTTGCTCAGAAAAGAGGCGGGGCAAGAAAAGGAAGCTTTATATTAAGTGATGTCCAATCAGCAAACTGCTGATTGTCATGTGATCCTGCTGAATTGGTGGATGTAGCCTCTGGTTGTGAACTATTAGTTTCAGTTCCCTTGTCTGACCTTGTGGTGGAGAGGGTAAGACTCTTACAGGTTAGTGGGATTGTCAAGTATTTGAGATCCACAGCACCTGACTACCAGTCTTGCTGGGCATGGAAACTTATCTAACTTCTCCCTTCCAGAGGTGGTCTAGATGGAGCAGGATTGAAGCACAGTGGCATGACTTTCTCCCCAGAAGACAGAAGTTCCCTATTTATCCGCAAAATAGACACAGACTAGCTTTCCAACCAATCTGGTATCTTCCAATCATATAAAATTTACTTAGAAAGAAAGAATTCTCTTTCATATTTGTAGAACAATGGCCTATCTGATAAGGAACAGAAGGGAAAAATCTAGTTGCAATCTATTTACATTCAGTCAAACAAGAAAATCACTGAACCGTTAACCGTTAGTAATCAGAATAAAATCTAATGCACAAACATCTTTGAGAATAGAGTCTAAAATTCTTGTTAAAAACAATGTGTTTCAAATAAGCCAGTTTCTAAACTGTTTTTTTCAGTGCAGGATCCTTTTCCTACAGAAATTAGTGGCAAGATCTGGTTGGAAATATTTCTTTGTTTCTGTGGTGGGTTTTTTTTCTTTGAGCTACTTTTCCTTCTTGGAAAAGAATCTTATCTGGTTGTACATTCCTACTTTTAATGTAAATTTTACTCATTACATACAGAAAACACATAATGCTTTTTGTAAAATAATACTTACTTTAAATAAGGATATCTCACTTTACTTAACATTGTGTTCTCCTCTTACCGGTGACAAGGCTATTTGTCTGTGTGAATAGCTTGGACAGAATTCTTGCAAAACTGGTTTGTAGCTGTTCCAAAACGCCTTTGGTAAAAAATTCTGACTCACCAATACTGGAAAATCTTCCTATATTTGTGATGTTTTGTTGCTTGTCTGGGCTTTACATCTATGGGCTAGATCCAGAAGTGAGGTGCATGAAGCAACATCCTCTGTAACAGTGGCAGTAGGTGCAGAAAGTTGCAATGCAGCTGGCGAGCCGTGTGTAACAAAGCAGAAACAGGTTTAAGAGGGCTTACACTGGGAGTGGTTTAAGGGAGAGAGGCAGAGTAACTGACTAAAAAGGTACATCTTCAATAAAAAGGGGCTAATATTCAGACATAACCAACTAGGGCAAATTCTGAGCTGGTGCAAAGAGGCATTATAAACTGCAAGAGGTGGTTTAAAATTCAGCTGTTTCTGTCTGCCTTAGGAGACTCTGCAGGATGACAACGGACTCATTCACAGAGCGAAGAAATAATTTCTTTTTAAAGCCTATTTCCTTTTAATAGATGTGTAACTCCTATTGTGTTCATGGAAATAATGTGTGTACACTAAGGGAGGTATGAGACCCCATACTGTAGGTTTCAGAGTTCTGGTCCTCCACAGTTACCAGAGAGGACCCTGTTGTAGCAGGGAACTTAATAGATGGGGGAACTGCCTGGTTAAGGAGTTCTGTAGACACTGCTTAAAGCACAGCTCTTTGTATCTCTGTCTTCACATGACATGGTCAGAAGTGAGTGACTCCCTCTCCTAAAAAAAGAAGTTAAGAAAAGACCACACACCCCAGACCACCAGAGCAGTTACTGAGTGAGGAAAGCAGAAAATGAGGGAGGAAATATGTGAAAGCTGCAGCCTGAAGGAGGAAGGTCCCTGTCTCAGTGCAACAATGGCACCCACAGCACAAATGGCTTTGTTAGAGAAGTGTGGTGTGTGGGTTGTTTTGTTTTTGCAACTCAGGCAGTTGGCCTTGCTGCATCTGTAGATTTGAGCAATTCCAGATGGCTTCTGGTTTAACAGAGAAAGCATGGGAATACCAGGAAAATGCCCTAATATTTGCCAGGGGTAATGCTGCTGCTGCTGCTCTCCCCCTCACTCAGGAGGAAAAGCGAGAATGCTCCAGAGTGAAAGAGGTTTGTGATACCCATTTCATAGGCAGACAGAATATTGTATATGAAAGAGTCAGCTTTAAAAGGAGATGCTGGGAAAAAGGAGAAACAGCTTAGACTTGTTACTGATCTTCATGTTCTTGCTAACCATTGCAAACATGAAATGTGAAAAGAAGTATGAATAAGAGACAGGATAGCTGTTAGTATAAGAGACGCTGTATGACAGATTGCTGAGGCCTGACAGGTCAGATCTCTGATCACTGTAGCCTCAATTAGTTTCCCCAGTGACAGCTGATGGAGCAATTTGCTAATCAGCAGAGACTGGGGAGGTAAGGAACTAATTAGCCCTCAACTGGCTAACCTGATAAAAGCCAGGAAGGAAGTGTTGGGGGGGGGGGGGGAAAGAGGTCAGGGCTAGCTGAGTGAAGACCCAAACAACTCCCAAAACAGGGCAATCTCTCCCGCTAAGGCCCTGATTAAAGAAGGGCTGAAAGACATGGGGATTAGAAACCGTGCTGTTGCCCACTATTGGAAGAAAGGGTGAAACGGTTTGGAATAAAATACAGACTGAACGCTGAAAGAAAGTGGATCTGAGTAATTTTTGGGGCATCAGAAGATGGGAACAGAGTATTGCCCTGTCACACACCAACTTATCATCATCACTTCAGTTAGACCCAGGTTTCACTCTCGCAAAAGCTATAGCAGAAATGGGAATGCAAGAAACCATAAGGAGTTGGCATTGTGCCTTACGTGCTAGCAGCATAGGGGAAAATGAATCAGCCAATATTGATCAGTAAAGAGAAATCACAAATGTGAAAAGAGCAGTCAGACCAAACTTACAATTTAAGAACAGTGCTTAGTTAGAAAGTGGGAGACCAATGAAACTTAATAAGAGGGAAGATTGGAAAATCTGTGGTAGATGTGGTAAGACACCCAGCCACAACTACTAAGGTTGTGCAGCTAAGAGGCAGAATATAGGAGATGCCCCAAAAGGTGACAGTAACATGCAGGTCACTAAGAGTAGTGGAAACAAACCAAGAGGACATGTTATCAGATGATGAGTCCACAGTTCTAAGGACTATGTTCTCAATAGAAAGATTGGCTGGGAAGATTTAGTTGGTGTTGGTTCTGCCTTGAGCAGGGAGTTGGACTAGATGACCTTCTGAGGTCTCTTCCAACCCTAATCTTCTATGATCACCTTAATACACAAGCATGAATCTAAATGGTCAAAAACATTAAATTTAAAAGTGATGCTGGGACAGAAATCACTGGAATTGCCCAAAAAACAAAATTATAAGTTGTTCCCAAGATAGAGAACTGCAAAAACCAAATAAGATTCTATGGGGAGGTTGCAACACTACTTTGGATGTTTGTGGCCAGTTCCTTGGGAAACTGGAGAAAGGATGGAAAGTTCTTCACCAAACAAGATATCTAATGCAAGGACTGATGACTCCCCCTCTAGGTTCCAGCAATAGAAGGACTACACCTAGCAGAGAAACTGGAATGTGTTAATGGAAAAAAGCAAACTGAAGAGATATCTTCACATGGCTAGGAAAGTGACTAGGGGAATATAAAATAAAACTGGTGCCATCAATGACATTGTAACAGGTTTGGTCACAGAGACCCCCTTGGGACTGTCACCTGATGTGCTGAGACTACCTCTGAGCCCGTTTTCTCTGATAGCTTGGGACTTCAGAACCCTGCCTTGTTGAGCCAGACACACTAGCCTGCTGCAACACAGACCCAGGTCAGGTCCATGCCCCCAAAGCTGCAGACTTTAACCAAAAACTGCTCAGCAAGTCACCTATCTCCAGCATCCAGCTCCCAATGGGATCCAAACCCCAAATAAATCTGTTTTACTCTGTATAAAGCTTAGACAGGGTAAGCTCATAAATTGTCCGCCCTCTGTAACACTGATAGAGACATATGCACACAACTGTTTACTCCCCCAGGTATTAATCTGGGTTTACAAATAAACAAAAGTGATTTTATTAAGTATTAAAAGTAGGATGTATGTGGTTTCAAGTAATAACAGACAGAACAACGTAAGTTACTAAGCAAAATAAAACAAAGCACGCAAGTCTAAGCTTAATACATCTAAGAAACTGAATACAGGTAAATTTTGCCCTCAGAGATGTTCCAGTAACCTTTCACAGACCAGACTTCTTCTTAGTCTGGGCCCAGTCCCTTTCCCCTGGTACAGTTCTTGTTAGTTCCAGCTCAGATGGTAACTAGGGGATTTCTCATGACTGGCAGCCCACTTTGTTCTGTTCCACTCCCTTTTATATCTTTGTCACAAGACGGGAATCCTTTGTCTCTCTCTGGGTTCTCAGCCTTCCTTCTAAATGGAAAAGCACCAGGTTTAAGAGGGATTTCAGTATCATGTGACATATTCACATGTCCTGTGAGACTTCATTACTCACTGGATGGCACCCATGTATACAGGAAGGCTTGCAAGTAAAAAGAGCCATTTACAACCAATTGTCCTAGTTAATGGGAGCCATCAAGATTTCAAGCCACCATTAATGGCTCACACTTTGCATAGTTACAATAGGACTTCAGAATACTAATTCATATTTCTCGCTTCATATACAAGAATGATACATTCATACAAATAGGATTAACACACTCAGTAGATTATAAGATTTGTAATGATACCTTACAAGAGATCTTTTGCATGAAGTATATTCCAGTTACATCATATTCACACTTATAAACATATTTTCATAAAACATATGGAGTGCAACGTCCCTGCTAGGGAAAGTCAAAGAAGAATTAAAGAAAATGGAAGATATGAGGGTTATTTCCCATAACAGAAAGACCCACTGACTGGTGTGTGGGGGATCACAGTCACCCAATGACAGAATCTGGATTTGTGTGGACTGTACACAACTTAATAAAAAGAGAAAGATGCCAGCTTTCTGCAGTTGATGAGTCATTCGCTCAGTTATCAGAAGCTAAAGACTTAAAGTTTGGTGCTATAGCAGGCTTCTGGCAAATTCCCCCTTGCTAAAGAATCTGTACTATTAACTACGTTTATCACCCCATTTGGATGGTACTATTTCAACCATCTTCCATTTGGCATATCTTCAGCATCAGAACATCTTCAACTGACAGGTTTCAGAGTAGCAGCCATGTTAGTCTGTATTCGCAAAAAGAAAAGGAGTACTTGTGGCACCTTAGAGACTAACATTTGTTAGTCTCTAAGGTGCCACAAGTACTCCTTATCTTCAACTGAGAATCTCTCAGATCTTGTCAGGTTTGCCTGGCATCTTTTGCTATATAGATGAGGTGTTTGGTATATGGCAGAGATAAAAATGAACATGAGTGACTGCATGCTGTTTTGTGATACTTCCAACAAGCTGGCCTCACTCAGAATGAGAAATGTGAATTTGGAAAGGAGCAGATCAAATATGTAGAACACATAATTAGCAAACTCAGCCAGCTTCAGACAAATTGGAAGTATTAATTACCTTACCTGAATCCAAAGATATGTTTGCTGTAAGAAGATTTCTGGGCTTGACAAATCATTTTGGGAAATTCTTACCAAATTTAGCTCCTCTAACAAAACCCTTAAGTGATCTTCTGAATGGTCACAATATGATGTAGGGAGCACACAATAAAACACACACAATAAAACAAAAGGACTACTGACATCTCCACGTGATCAGGCACAATATTCAGTAAATTATCCGACAACCGTACTAGCAGATGCATCTTTATGTGGTTCAGAGCAGTGTTCACACAAAAGCAGCCAGGAGGAGACCAGAACCTTTTGCATTCATAGCAAGAAGCCTCATAGAAACCAAGCAGTGGTAGACTCAAGTAGAAAAGGAAACGCTAGCAGTCACTTGGGCCTGTGAACAGCTCCGTGCATATCTATTCGGCTTGAATTTTGACATAGAAACCAACCACCAGCCCTTAGTGGCATTATGCAGGACCATCCCTAGGAGGGTGTAGGGCCCGGGACCTAGGCACCAACTTTCTAATCTGCCGAGAGGGTGCTCCCCCTTGGCTCCACACAGGCCATGCGCCCACTCCATCCCTTCCCCCAAAGCCTCACCACTGCCCTGCTTCTTCCCGCCCCGCCTCTTCCCTGCCCAGTTCTGCCCCCTCACTCAATCACGCTGCGCCCTCACTCTTCTCCCTTCCCCCCAGTGCCTCCTGATGCCATGAAACAGCTGATCCTTGGCAGGCACTGAGAGGGGGGGAGGCACTGATCAGCGGGGCCCACCAATGGGCAGGAGGTGCTGGGGGGGAGAGGAAGGTTCTGGTAGGGCGATCCTCCTTACACCCCCCCGCGCATCCACCACTTGCCTCCCCGTTCGCCTCTTTACCCCACCCTCTCGTCTCACCTCCCCACCTGCCTCTTCGCGATTTTATCAAAGTGTGGGATCCGGGGCAGTTGCCCTGATTTGCCGTACCCAAGGGACAGTTCTGGCATTATGGGTTGAAAACCACTGGATAACCTTCAATCTAGGATTCAAAGATTTTTGACTATGGCTGATGTGATTTTTTTTCTTTCACCACTGAACTCATACCAGGAAAAGCACTCTGTCTTGAGCCCCAGTTGAGCATTCACCAATGGAAAAAGAAAAAGTTTTAGAGAGAGATGTCAAAGCCTACACTGACCTTGTTCTGGCATCAATTCTAGCATATGCCAACTTCAGCAAATTAGAGATGAACAACTAAAAGATGAGACTTGCCAGAAACTGACTCAGCTCTGCCAAAAAGGGTGTGCTCGAAGGAGCGAACTTCCAACAGACCACCTATCAAAATAAGCTTTACATGGCTGAAGGCCTGTTTCTGAAAGGACTATGCATTCTTATCCCTGTGAACCTCAAAAAAGAGAGGGTATAAACAATGTGGCATGAGCACAGCAATCTATATGGTGGGCTGGACTGAGTCGGCAAATTCAGACCATAGTAAGGGGTGCAAGATATGTAACAGGGGAGAAAATCCCCAAAACAATTGCCAACCGTTACTCTCTCAAGCTACCTGACACATGTTTGCAGCAAGTAGCCACAAACTTGTTTTTCTAGAACGACCACACTTAGGAAGACTTCTGTGTACATATACCCATCTGATAATAGGCCTCATTTTACCTCTGTAACATTCCTAGCATTTGTTCTGGACTTTGATTTTAAACATTGACTTCTGCAAAAATCAGTGGACCAATATAAAGCACGCCTGCATATAGTCAACACCACTTGTGTCTGGACTGTCTAAGACAACTAAGGATTCCTTTAGCTGTGGCACTGATACAGCTTAAACCGAAGGAATTTCAAAAATGGAAAATAAAAATTCGGCAACAAGAAAACTTTTGTTTGGCACAGAACTAAGCACTACCTGAGCTGAGACCATGGGACAAAGTTTGGCTCAAAGGCTCCCAGACATCTGGAACTGTTAAACTCCCATATCCTACCTAGTGGAGACTCTAAAAGAACTTCTCTGGAGGAATCAGGTTCATCTTCAATATTTCCAAGTACAATGAAGATAGGATCTGGGACCTAAACGTACTCGGTCAGGAAATAAGTCCCCTCCACAGGGAAGTTTGATGCACAAACTCAACAGAAGTGAGTTCATGGTCTGGAAGATTGATCAGAGACCTTCTAAAGATCAGGTCTTTGAATACTGCTCAGGACTATGGAAATAGCTTTAAGGAATTATAAGTTTTTATATTGAACTCGTCTGTGTACATACATTGGTTTATACTTTACATCTCCCTTTCTTTGTAATAAAAGATTAAAACTTAGAGTCGTTATAGAGCTCCTGGACCTCCACAGTTATCAGAGAGGACCAGGATGTGTTGCAGCGAAGAGCTTAACAAATGTAGGAACATCCTGGTTAGGGAGTTTTCTAATTGCTGCTTAAAGCATGGCTCTTTGTGTTTATGTCCTCACCATTACACTGTATTGGTGCTGTCAGATATGGCAGGGATTTGAGATGGTGGTGATGAAGACTGAAGCTGTTGGGCAATAACAATAGTCAGCAAGATCCTCTGGTGCACTATGGCTCCTTTGGAGTGCCTAAGACCATAACATAAGAACAGCCATACTGGGTAAGACAAATGATCTGTCTATCTCAGTATCCTCTCTTCTGAAAGTGGTCAGTACCAACTGTTTCAGAGGGAATGAACAGAACAGGGAAATTATTGGATGACCCATCCCTTGTAGTCCAGGCCCAGATTCTTGCAGTTGGAGGTTTAGGGACACCCAGAGCATCGGGTTGCATCTCTGACCATCTTGGCTAATAGCCATTGGTGGATCTCATTCTTTTTTTAACCCAGTTATCCTTTTGGCCTTTATTTCATACCCTGGCAATGAGTTCCACAGGCTGACCATGCATTGTGTGAAGAAGTACTTCCTTATCTTTGTTTTAAATCTTCTGCCTATTAATTTCATTGGGGACCCCTGGTTCTTGTGTTCTATTAATAACATTTCCCTATTAACTTTCCCCATACCATTCGTGGTTTTATAGACCGGGGGTGGCCAAACTGTGGCTCGTGACTAAGTGACTTAGGTGCTTTTGAAAATCCCATCCTATATTTCTCCATCATTGATGCCGTAGTAGGGGTATAACTTATCAGTTTCCCTGTGTCATTATATTATGCTATTATTATAGTGAGGTATCTTGGTTGCCAGTCACTTTCCAGTAGAGAAATGTTTTTCAGCTTATTGCATCTATTTCTGATATTTTTGCCCTAACTTAACATCCTGGGTATAGTTCTATTTAACATCTGTGACAGAAAACCCTTCTTTTTCTGACATCTGAGGTCAGGTACACTCCTCCCAAAGTGTATACAAAAAACTTCCTTACTTAAAATGACACACACAAACTGGAATAGTATTATTGCTATGTACTTCCCAGCCAAACACTATGAAGACATTGAAAAGTACATAGAATGATATTACCTAATGGTTTGAGCACAAGACTTAAAATCAGGAACACCTTAATTTTAAGTCTGGTGATGTTAATGACTTCTTCTACCTGGGACAAATATGTCACCTTTTGATTCAGTTTCCCTTTCTATAAAATAGGGATACTGCTGCATAAGGAGTATGAATTAATTAAATCATGTTTTTTGGAAGTATTTTCATGATAAAAAGTGTTACACACTACTAAACTCTACTTAAATCTGGTACTTGATGTAAATCCTTTTCCTTCTTTTTTCTTATAAAAGACTAACTTTAATAGGGTGACCAGACAGCAAGTGTGAAAAATCGGGGCGGGGTAACGGGCGCCTATATAAGTCAAAGCCCCAAATATCGGGTCTGTCCCTATACAATCAGGTCACCCTAAACTTTAAACACTTGCTTCTGTATTTCTTAGAAACCCCCGCCCCCAA
The DNA here is from genome assembly GCF_009764565.3 of Dermochelys coriacea. Taxonomy (NCBI): domain Eukaryota; kingdom Metazoa; phylum Chordata; order Testudines; family Dermochelyidae; genus Dermochelys; species Dermochelys coriacea. The sequence continues at coordinate 96,420,092 of NC_050068.2, read as the reverse complement.
GAACCCAAATAATGCACACAAATATTGACTTGTTTATTATTGAGACCTGAATGTTATTACTAGTAGCCGTACGTATTACAATAACTTACATGGCCATTAGGGGGAAGCAGATCCAAAGGATGCCTTTATGTAGGAGATGGAAGAAATGTTATGTCAAGAGAACTTAAGATCTCCAACCAACCAAATTCCTGAACCATACCTGACTTCCTTGCCCCTTCGCTATTTTGGACCATAGCATTCCAAATATGAGCATCTTCTTCATTCATTCTAGAATGAAAGCCCTCACACAACAAAAGTCAGAAGCAAGTTATCATAAGTTGCCAATGTAGGAAAAGCTTTCTGCATTATCTTTCAGGGATTCATAGATTCCAAGGCCAGAAAGGACTGTTGTATTCATCTCGTCTGACTTCCTGTATAACACAGGCCATAGAACTCCCCAAAATAATTCTTCCTCCACATATAGAAACCCCTCTAAGAGAAGGGTTTTGGAGTGGCAGAGAGCCATGGGAGCATAGCTTTGGAGGAAGGTGTGATTGAGGGTGGTAGGGTGCAGTGGAGCTGTTGATACTCTAAGACCCGCAGGATCTACATTCCCCCTCCCTGCTTAGATAGAACAGTTTGAAGGAAAATCTGTGAGTTGAAACTTCCTGGGCCCTGCATGACTTTTACCTGTAAAGGGGATGATCTGGTCCTGTCTTTAAAAGTCAAATAGAAAGATTAAGGCCAGGTTCTTTCCTTGGAAAAACACAAAAGTCTCATTGGGCAGGTAGTTTTTAGATTTTACATAGTTCAAAGAAAATCATATGGAAAATAATCTTTTGAAGCAATCTTCTAGAATGGAGAACAATTTCAAAATGTATTTATTCAGGGTAACTATCCAAAGTAGCAAGTACTTTTACTTTTATTTTTAATTCTAACACACACAATAAAGTTGTTCAAATAATTTTACTATTTGTATTTAGTTTGTGGTGTTTGAAGTTACTACAGTTTCTCCCTGTGTTCTCACAGCAAAAACCTCCTGGACAAGATTCTCTGCCCTCCTCTGTATAGAAAGTGACTAACTCCCCAGAGGCACACAACCAGGGTAGTGGGCTTCTATACCACACTCCCTGCAGCCCCAGGTATACGGACCATGTAGTCAGCCGGGAACGGCACATCAGTGATGGGGAGGAGGAGTGACTGGAGAGTGGTGCTGTCTGGCAGACAGTCTCTTGGGTGCCATTGCCAGTTCATGTAGGCAGCATGTGGTTAAGTCCATCCCGATTTGGCAAAGCGTTAAAGTATGTGCTTGAGCCCATTTAAATCATTGCTCAATTGCTTTGTAGAATAGGGACCAGCTTAAGCACATGCTTAAAGTGGTTTGCTGAATCAGAGCCATAGAGTGCTGTCAGCACTTATTATCAGTATGGCTTAGTGGGGGTGGGGAGGTGAACAGAAATGAAAGCAGGAATCTCCAATTCCGTTAACTAGGAAAGCTGACAGGATGTCTTATTATTATGGCCTGGTGATCACTTCTAGAGCTGCCAGGGTTTCAAAACAGCCTTCCCCCACCAAAAGTGCACATGCAGTCAAGAAAAGTTATTTGTTATCCTATCCCCACATTGTTGCACCAGTAAGAGCACATTAAATAGTCCTAATTCCACAGTGACCAACTTTAACCCAAAAGATGCATAATCCTGCCACTGGGAGGTCAGAAATCCTTTGGCACAGGACATTGGGAGTGATAGATTAAGACCGGATCCAATAGTTCAGCCAAGCAGGCCTCAAATTCCAGAGAGTACCTTTTCATTGATATTTGTGTGTGTGTGTAATGGAGAGATGAGCCAGGGTTGTTGATAGTGCAGCAAGATGGGCCTGTTGGTAGCATTAGTATTGAAATAGCATTCCTAGCACTCAACACTGCAGAGGGCATCAGAAAAAAGGGGAGACGGCCTTTCATAAAGTTCCCCTATTCTGATGTGATAATTTAACCAAACCACAAGGAGCAATATTTAAGCCAGAGGCCTTTTGGCTTGCCAAGTGCCCTCGTGCATCTGCCATGACCATTAAATACATTCTCACATTCTTTATATGGAAAATGGGATAAAAGATGCAAGGAAGGATTGAAAAAGCAGGAAAGAGGACAGTGAGGCCTAGATTCAAGAAAGCGCTTAAGCATGTGCTTAGCTTCATGCATGAACTTAAGTCCATAAAAATCAATGAGACTTAAGCGTATGCTGAAAGTTTAAACATGTTCTTTTCTGATTTCCTGAGTTGGGGCATAAGTTATGGAGCAAATGAGAGTGATGTGGAAAAAATGGGAGTTTGCACACTCCCTTTTGCGGCCGCTAGCATAGTGAGTTATTTGTCGCTGTAACGATTTCTCGAAAAATAACCTTGTGGACTCTCTGAGATTTGACAGCAGGCACCATAGCTACTACTTGTATAGTGCTCCACTCCCAAGGTAGCTGCACTTCAGCGGTGGGTGAAGTGATTCCTTTGTGTGTCTATCCCATCTATTCTATCTATAAGGCCTGGTCCTGCAGTATTTCTCATGAGAAACTCTCATTCAGTGGACACATCCCAATTCATTGAGAATTCTGTGGCAGTAAAGATAGCAGGATCATCCCGAAGTGCTCCAAAGACATTGGGTTCCTTTGGAATAGAAAACCATTGGATTCTTTTGGAATAGCATAAATATAAGCTATTACGGAGTGTTTAGCTCAGATATTATAGGCAATTTATTACAGGGAGGCCCCAACTGTATCTCAAATGAACATAAGAGAGACAAGGTGGGTGAGGAAATATTCTATTGGTGAGAGATACAAGCTTTTGAGTTTATAAAGAGCTCTTTTTCATTGCTACAACTACACTGCATATCACAAATGAACGTTAGTTATTCTTCTAGCCCTGGGTTATCGCCACTCTCCTGTTCTCTTTAGCATCTACAAGGACACTTCGAATTTCTCTAAACAGTTTTAAGTCATTCATTTCAGGTTGTAGAACTAAGTAGCAAATAGAAACTACTTTGTTGCTGACAGTCTACAAAACAGGTATTGTAATTATGCAGGTTTTTTTAAACTCTGCTCTTATTTACAAGTGTTGTCTGTTTAGAATGCAAATCTGGCCTTTATAGGTCGCTGATTCATGTTGCTGTAAATTTGCTCTACCTTAGGGCTGTTAGTTTTATAAAATAATTGCTATTTATCAAGAACCATTTTGAATGAGAGGCCCTTCTCCAGGATTACATAAGAATGGGTTCGTTGCATCAGCTTGGATCTTGAAATGGTGTTTGAAGAGAGGGGGATGCTCTGCAATTCTAGTTAGTGATTTTTTTTTTTAAACTGGGCTCAACGTCTCATGCAAATTAACTTTTCTCTACAGCCACCATTGTCACTGACTCAGAATTAATGAACTCTTCTTTAACATTAAGCTGCTGAATGTCTCAGAGACCTACTAGCCTTTTTATCTTGATTACTCTAAGAATAAGAAATGACACAGCATTATTACATTGGATTTGGAATGTTGCTGACACCTCTCTGCATGGATTCTCCTTTCACTGATGTTTGTTTGAATGATCTTTTTCTAGCAGTGGACACAAATAGAAAAAAGAACAATGGACATTAAGTAGGGACACAAGGTTAAATCTATACTGCAGTAAAACAAACATGGTTGGACGTGTCATCTGAGGTGGGCTCATGGGGCTAGTGCTGGGGGCTATAAAATTGCAGCCCAAGCCCTGTCTACACTGCACTTTTATAGCCTAACAGCCCTGCTGACATGGGCCAACTGAGGGTGTTTTTGTGTAGTATAGACATCCCCTAACTGATTGGTGGTTACTTCTAGAGGCTAAAATCAAATGTAACTCTGCCACCAAAGCAAACCTCTAATTCATCTGGGTGAAGTACTGCAGACTATCTATCTGTTTAGGTGCAACCAGCTGTATTAAGAGCTTCTATCCCTGCTCAAACTAATGTTCCTTATAACTACATATGCGAGTCATCAGGCGAAGGAAATTAAGATGTTCATACAAAATTCATACTAACATTTAAGACTATGGGCTATGTTGGCAAAATTCAACCCTGCACAGAAGGCTAGGACAAAATCTATGCCTCAGTTCAGGCCCTTACTGAAATGCCTCAAGATTGTGTGCACCCGGTAGAAACTATAGTTAAGTAAGAAGAGGACTTGGAATGAAATGCAGGTTTTCTACATAGCAGTTTAAACCGCTAACGCTACACCACCAAAGCCTTCAAGGCTAATGACTAGTCCTAGGGAGCACACTCTGAACTCCCATGTGATGCAACAGAGCACGGCTACTGTACATACTGTATCCTATCTGGCAGTTCCTGTCTGAACATAAGTGCTAATTCCCTGAGTGCTGCAGGGCTGGACCATCCATGGGAAAAAAAATAGTGGGTGCTCAGCACCCACCAGCCACAGCTGTTCGGCACTGCCACCGATCAGCTGATCGGGGGCACCACCAACAAGCTGATCGGTGGCTTAGAGAGAGGTTTGGGGGAGGATGGAGAGCAGCAGGTGGGGGCCTCAGGAAGAGAGCAGAGCCCTCAGAGGGTGAGAGGGGGCAGAGTAGGCAGGAAGAGGCAGACTGAGGGCAGGACCTTGGGGGAAGAGGTGGGATGGGAGCAGGGTCTCGGGATGGAGCTCCCCCAGGGAAAAATAAAAGTCAGCACCTATGGTACTGAATGTTGCAAATAGCTCTCTTACCTCTTAGCTTTTGGGTGCAGCCTGACTTGTCATTCTAACTCATTTTTTCTAGACACAGGATATCCAAGCAATGTAAAATACCTTTAAAAAGGAAGGGCTAGGTATTGTATTTGCATAATACTAGATACTAGACCAAAATAATTAAAAGTTGGGTGGGGGGGAGGGGGAAAGCAGTGGAGCCAGATGAAGTACATCCCAAAAATTTGAAGCAACAGCTTCCCAAAGATCTGAGTAGGTTTAGGGGATCTTAAGATGGCTGAAGTAGCTTGCATACAGTATTGGAAGGAATTCTGTCAGTGGGTTAGAGCATCTTTAAATAGTATATCCTGACTCTTTAAAAATAGAGAATTTCTCTCCTCTGCTGATGTTTAGAGCAACATTACCTAACAAGCTTGGACCTGCTCTTCCTTCCCTTCCCCCATTCTCTATGAATATGCCTGCCTGACGTTTCATAAGTTTATTACTTAGATTGTAAGCACCTTGGGGAAGGGACTAACTTTTTGTTCCGTGTTTGTACAGTGCCTAGCACAATGGGGCCCTCCTCCATTATAGGGGCACCTGGGTGCTACAACAATACAAATAATAAATGACATGCCAGTCTCAGTGTCACTGCTGCAGTTCCTATTAAATGCCGTCTTGCAGAATGTGGTGCAGAGCATGAATGTCAGTTCCCCTACAGAGCAGTGCATGAAAACATCATCCTTGCAGCCTATGACACATTGCAGAACAGTGAAAATAATTACACAAAATGATGCCAAATACACAAAGAAAACAAACTGAAATAACAAAAATATTTCCTCTAACCTTTTTCAAAGTCTTAGTGGTTACTTGTAATAATGAGGTATTGCACAACACTTTCAGATGGAAATAGGATTTCAAGTTGATTCTCTCCCTTCCAGGAAGGATACTGGCACTTAGTGCTGGAATGAAAATATATGGAAGATACAGGAGACTGTAAAAGGGAAGATAACAAACCATCAGAAGTGATTTGTAATAGAAGTTTACTTTTGGACACTTTATTGGCCAGTTTTTCAATATGGTCTCAACCAGGCCTCTCTCTGCATGACCACATAAGTGGGAGCTTACGCATCCTGTACTTTCTAAAAAGTATTTATTTAGGGCTAGATTCTACTGTCCTTACTAATGACTTCACTGGGATTACCTGTGGGTGTAAGGCACCACTCAACATGAGCGTACTGTAGGTCACAGAATCTGTCCCTTATTCTTGGGCTATGAGGTGTCCTACACACATTTCTTAGTTACATAAGAACTCCTATTTGACTTCAGTGGGACAATTCATGTGAGCAACTGCTCAGCAGTGTAAGGGAGGAGGAGTCACAATCTGGCTCTTAAAAAGTAATAACTATTGTATCCATCAGGAACTCACCTTCAATGATCAGTACAAACTGACACAAAAAAGTAAAATGCATAGAGATCTAACTGCCTGATGTGTGTGCACAAGTCACATCCAAGTATGTGGGTGTAGTAATTTGAGGGGTCTGTCGGCTAGCTTGCCAAATTTGAATATGAAAATCATATTCCCTGTGGCCTTCTAAGATGAAAGGGTACTCTATCCCATTCTGTCTGGGTCTGTGTGGATTCCTTGGGTGGGCGAAGCTTACTGCACCCGCTTGGGTACGCCAGTGCAGAGAAGACACAATTCAACCAAGAGAGCGAGACCCTAGGCCAAAGTTTAAAACTTGGGTGCCTGAAATTATGTCATGAGGACTTGATTCTTATTTATGCTAAAGCCACTTTAAACCACTCTGGCAGTGTTAAAGGAGCCTTTATGTGGGCGTAAAGTATATTTACACTGCTCTGGAAGCACAAAAGGGCCTTAAAATAGCCCCAGTCTAAATGTGATTTAGGTTCCCGAATTCATATATAAGTATCAGTATAAAGTGGCCTGATTTCAGAGATGCTGCTCTCTCCCACAAATGACAGTGGAAGCTATGAATGCTCAGCACCCCAGAAACCAGGCCACTTGTTCTGGTGCCTAAATATGGATTTAGATGCCCAACTTTGAGCACCCAACCTTGAAAATGTTGGCCTTAGATTATTGACCAGGAGAAGTAAATAACTAATGAATGAAGTTTTCTGGTACCATATATAACTTGCTCAACTCTTGAAAAGTTTTCTGTATCTCTCTTATGAACTGCAGCTTCATAGTTTGGTCAGATCATTCCACCCTTTGGCAACATTCCCTTCCCCTACTACTCCCCTCTTTGAACCTCCCCCTTTGACCGTTCACTAGTTATCAAAAAGTGCGGGGAAATATAATATTCACATTGGGTAGATTTAAGTAATGTTAAAAGAATACCCCGCCTCGCCCCTCCCTCCCACATCACTTACATAAGGTGTGATTGGGATAATCAGAAAGAAGTAGCAAATAATGTGTCAGATTATCAGACGGCAATTAGTATTCTTTTTCTGTACTTCAAAGCTAGGAAAATGATAAAGGTAGTTTGAAGTTATTTTTAATTTAGAAATGTATCTTATTTTGGGAAGTACATTTGATAACTGGAATAAAGCAATCAAGCAGGGACTAGTTGCTGACAATCTGTCCTAAGTGAAAGAGTATGATTAGATCACCTTGTTAAGAATGTTTATTCTTCTATAAACAGATCCCAAACCCCTCTTCTAAAATATTTGGCAACACTACTGTTTCAAATAGCAGTTAAGTAGTTCTGTAGTCTGAGGCTGGAATGCTTTTTATAGTGGTGGTGCTGAAAGCCAGCAAAATTATCCCCAAATGTTTCACCTCGTCGTCCTCCGTTCTCCCCCCTTCCCCTGCCCTCCCTGTAGCTGAGGCCAGGAGCAGGGCCATATCTCCAAGTGTGGGGGTTGAGGGACATGGACAGGGATAAGGGGGCCGAGGCTGGGGGCAGGTGTGAGGCCAGTAGTGGACCCCATGTGCACAGCCGGGAACCTGCATAAAACCTGGGGGTGCTGCAGCACCCCCTGCACTCCTACTTCCCGAGCCTATAAGGGCCGGATTTACCAGTTCTTTACTTCCGCTGTAGGCTGGTTTGACTCTATCAAAACTGGAGTTTCCTTGGCATAAAACTGGAGCAATTCAGTGACTGATCAGGCTCAGAATCTCTAGAGTTTTGCCATTGGGTTCTTGGAACCAGCAATTCAAAAATAATTTTGAATTACACCCAGAGATCCCTTTTTCTTTATACAGTGTAACTTACTCATCACCTATGACTGAATTGCTCACTCACAGTAAGATTAGAAATGTAATTATGCCTCAGTTACACTGAGGGATTTTAAATGAGGCTTGCTGATCATTTAGTTGCAGACTTGACCGAAAAATTCTGTTTATCTTGTTATCATTATCTTAGCTACTATGAATAATTTATTTGATGCTAACCAGGGAAATGCTGCCAAAATCTGAACAATGCACTCCTTCAAAAATGTTCAGTGTCAGCCTGTGACATTCTGAAAGTTAAACACTCCCCCCCAAAAGTCCATCCATTCTGTGCTCCATCACTTCCCACCCCAATCCATACATTCTTTCATCCCCCTACTCACTACCTCTAAGAGTCCTTGCCATGGAACTCCCCTACTTGTCAGCTGCTCCGCACTGGAGCGGTGGGGCTGGCCTCTGTGGTATCAGAGGGGTTTCCCTGTGACCTCTGGCTGTGGGAGAATTGGTCAAGTAGAGAGCAGGCTCCCTTTGTTTTTTGTAGAATGGGTGGAGCTTTCTAGACTGTAGGTGATTGCCCTTGGTGATGGGGTAGGTCCTGTGGAGTGTGTATCTCATGGATGATGGTGCTTAAGGGATAGTAGGGTTTCAGGCTCACTCTCAGGTTTCAGAGTAGCAGCTGTGTTAGTCTGTATTCGCAAAAAGAAAAGCAGTACTTGATATGTGGACAAAGTTGACAACGGGCTTTGTTGCAAGGATAGGTTCCTGGGGTAGTGGTTCTGTTGTGTGGTGTGTGGTTGCTGGTGAGTATTTGCTTCAGATTGGGGGGCTGTCTGTAAGCAAGTACTGGCCTGTCTCCCAAGATCTGTGAGAGTGATGGGTCGTCCTTCAGGATAGGTTGTAGATCCTTGATGATGCGTTGGAGAGGTTTTAGTTGGGGGCTGAAGGTGATGGCTAGTGGCGTTCTGTTATTTTCTTTGTTGGGCCTGTCCTGTAGTAGGTGACTTCTGTGTACTCTTCTGGCTCTGTCAATCTGTTTCTTCACTTCAGCAGGTGGGTATTGTAGTTGTAGGAATGCATGATAGAGATCTTGTAGATGTTTGTCTCTGTCTGAGGGGTTGGAGCAAATGCGGTTATATTGTAGAACTTGGCTGTAGACAATGGATCGAGTGGTATGATCTGGATGAAAGCTAGAGGCATGTAGGTAGGAATAGCGGTCAGTAGGTTTCCGATATAGGGTGGTGTTTATGTGACCATCGCTTATTAGCACTGTAGTGTCCAGGAAGTGGATCTCTTGTGTGGACTGGTCCAGGCTGAGGTTGATGGTGGGATGGAAATTGTTGAAATCATGGTGGAATTCCTCAAGAGCTTCTTTTCCATGGGTCCAGATGATGAAGATGTCATCAATGTAGCGCAAGTAGAGTAGGGGCATTGGGGACGAGAGCTGAGGAAGCGTTGTTCTAAGTCAGCCATAAAAATGTTGGCATACTGTGGGGTCATGCGGGTACCCATTGCAGTGCCGCTGATTTGAAGGTATACATTGTCCCCAAATGTGAAATAGTTATGGGTGAGGACAAAGTCACAAAGTTCAGCCACCAGGTTAGCCGTGACAGTATCGGGGATACTGTTCCTGTTGGCTTGTAGTCCATCTTTGTGTGGAATGTTGGTGTAGAGGGCTTCTACATCCATAGTGGCTAGGATGGTGTTTTTAGGAAGATCACCAATGGACTGTAGTTTCCTCAGGAAGTCAGTGGTGTCTCGAAGATAGCTGGGAGTGCTGGTAACGAAGGGCCTGAGGAGGCTCAGTAACAGTGCTTCAAAGTCCAGGCTGGAGCTGAGTAGGCAGGCAGGTACTGGCAGAGAAGAGAGGAGGTTGGAGCCTCTACATGGCTACCTTTCAGCATTGTAGCAACTTTGTCCTTCTACCACTTCTTCCTTCTCCTTATGTGCTGTTGGAATGCATGGTAGTGGAAGGAGCATCCAGTGGCTGTGTGGTGGTGTGTCCCATCCCCATCATATTGGAGTACCTTTCAGGAATAGAAATAAAAATAACAATTTCCTTCCGTCCTAGCCTGTAGGAGAAACTTGATCAGTTTATAGAGCTTTTGTTTGTGTATATAGTGAATGTACCACAGAAAAGTTGTGTAAGAGAAATGAGTTACACATTCAGTTCTGGGAGCAGGCAGTGCCCTCTTGCAGAAGTGAATTCTCTAGTCTATGTTCAGTTTCCATCAAAGGTCTGTCTCCTGTACTCATGGGCCTTCCCTTCTTGGTTGCAAGTATCAGAGGGGTGCCGTGTTAGTCTGTATCCACGAAAACAAAGAGGAGTCCGGTGGCACCCTAAAGACTAACAGATTTATTTGGGCATAAGCTTTCGTGGGTAAAAAACCCCACTTCTTCAGATGCATGGAGTGAAAATTACAGATACAGGTATAGATATACTGACCCATGAAGAGAAGGGAGTTACCTTACAAGTGGAGAACCAGTGTTGACAAGGCCCATTCAGTCAGGGTGGATGTGGTCCAGTCTCAATAACTGAGGAGGAGGTGTCAATACCAAGAGAGGGAAAATTGCTTTTGTAGTGAGCCAACCATTCCCAGTCCCTATTCAAGCCCAAATTAATGGTGTTAAGTTTGCAAATAAATTGTAGCTCTGCCAAAAGAAAAGGAGTACTTGTGGCACCTTAGAGACTAACACATTTATTTGAGCATAAGCTTTCGTGAGCTACAGCTCACTTCATTGGACGGAGCTGTAGCTCACGAAAGCTTATGCTCAAATAAATGTGTTAGTCTCTAAGGTGCCACAAGTACTCCTTTTCTTTTTGCAAATATTGACTAACACGGCTGCTACTCTGAAACCTGTAGCTCTGTCGTTTCTTTTTAAAGTCTGTTTTTGAAGTTCTTTTTGTTATTGAAATATGGCTACTTTTAAATCTGTTATTGAATGTCCAGGGAGATTGAAGTGTTCTTCTACTGGCTTTTGTATGTTACCATTCCCGATGTCTCATTTGTGTCCATTTATTCTTTTACGTAGAGACTGTCCAGTTTGGCCAATGTACATGGCAGAGGGGCATTGCTGGCACATGGCATATATCACATTAGTAGATGTGCAGGTGAATGAGCCCCTGATGGTGTGGCTGATGTTGGGTCCTCTGATGGTGTCGCTACAGTAAATATGGGGACAGAGTAGGCAATGGGGTTTGCTACAGAGATTGATTCCTGGGTTAGTGTTTCTGTGGTGTGGTGTGTAGTTGCTGGTGAGTATTTGCTTCGGTTGGGGGGCTGTCTGTAAGCGAGGTCTGGCCTGTCTCATAGGTCTGTGAGAGTGAGGGATCATTTTCCAGGATAGGCTGTAGATCGTTGATGATGCGCTGGAGAGGTTTTAGCTGGGGGCTGTATGTGATGGCCATTGGTGTTCTGTTATTTTCCTTGTTGGGCCTGTCCTGCAGTAGGTGACTTCTGGGTACCCATCTTGCTCTGTCAATCTGTTTCCTCACTTCCCCTATTGTAGTTTTAAGAATTCTTGATAAAGATCTTGTAGGTGTTTCTCTGTCTCAGGTTTACCAGCATCACTTTAATTATGTCTGACTTCAGGTTTAACCAGCTTCTCATTATCCAGGAGCTGACTTTAGTTAAACCCTGATAGAGCAGGGAGATGGTGCTGTTTATGGTTGATATAAATAGGCTTGGTAGAATTAGATTTGTATTTTTGACAGATAATATTGATCTTTGTTTTTAAGGTTTTTTTTCCCAATTTTTATATATTTAAATTTTTACAGTTGTGGGAAATTATGGAGGGTCAGACAATGGGGAGGGGATGAGACAATAATTATTTAATGAGAACGGATGCTGAGATTCAACAACTTAAAGCTTGATAACAGTTACAACAAATTGTCAACATCATATGTCAACATTTTAGCCTTAAATCAAACCCTAACTAAAGTTGTTAAGCAGACTTTTTTCCTTCTTTGCTTATCTGTAGATTTCTATTGTTATCAATGGAAATATTTGTCCATTGGTTTGTGTGTGTGAATGGTGGAATCAACATTTACCGATACCAATCTAATTCTACACATAAAGAAGATGTCTACTGGCACTTCTGCTCACGCTGGCTCACCAGCTCTCCCAATTACTTCATATAGATGCTGATTATCTGAAGGAGAGGACAGTGTCCTATGGGATGCTGGAGATGAGCGCTTTGGAGGTGGAAGAACTAGAATACCATTTCAGGGTACTCTGTTTGCTCCTGCTTGGGAATGGGTCGGGAGAATATAGTGATCAGCATTGCATTATCAAATGGTACAGAGAGGTCCAACAGGATGAACATGGATGTACTTCCCTTGTCTATGGACAGGAAGAGACCATCCACCAGAGCAACAAGTGCTGTCTTTGTATCATGCCCTGGCCTGAAGCCTGCCTCAAAGAATCCATAATGCTGACAGATGGTGCTGAAAGGTGGTTTTGCTGGCTTCTTGACTAACTTACTTAGAAAAAGGAGGTTAAACTTTGGGTGGTAGCTTGTGAGGTTTTTGGCATGGATAGTAAAATTTCACAGTTGCTTAACGATGACTAGTACACAGCTTCATGGAACAAAGAAAATGAAAGAAAACTATAAAGCTATATAGAAAATCGGCTAATTAGTAAAATTAAAATAAAAGCAAACAAGAGACAAAACACTTAAGACCTAAAAGAGCATATTTTGTTTCCTTTTGGTGAACAATACTATTGTTTTTCCTTAGTGGAGAGAAGTGAAGTTTGCCAATAAAGTCTCTGTCTCAGGAAGTAACTCTCTATGACTCACGCACAGCAACAACTATTCTTGGTTAGAAACAGACTTTTCATCTTCACAGAAAGGTCATCATACATGGAGTTCTGTTGTTGTAAATTCATAGATTATAAAGACAGAAGGGACCATTGTGATGATCTAGTCTGACCTTCTGTATAACATAAGCCATAAAACTTGCCGGAATTAATTTCTGTTTTAATGAGAGCATATCTTTTAGAAAAACAATTTTGAATTTGCCGAGCATCTACTTCCAGCCATTGGATCATGTTGATCTTTCTCTGCTAAATTGAAGAGCGCTCTGTTATCAAATTTGTTCTCCCCACATATGTACTTATAGACTGATCAAGTCACCCCTGAACTTTGTCTCTGTTAAGCAAAATAAACTCAAGGAGCTCACTCTATCACAATAAGGCATATTTTCTGAAATTGCAAACATTCTCCTGGCTCTTCTCTGAACTGTTGCCAGTTTATAAACATCCTTCTTGAATTGTGGACACCAAAACATGGTGTTTTAGCAGCGATTGTCCCAGTGCCAAATACAGAGGTAATCTAAACTCCCTACTCCAACTCAAGATTCTGCAGCTTACACATCCAAAGGTCAGATTAGCCTATGTGATCTCAATACTGGAAACTCCTGGTCAGCTGATGATTCATTATGACCCCAAATCCTATTTCAGAGTCACTGCTTTGCAGATAGTCCCATTGTATAAGTATGGGCTACATTTTTTGTTCCTACAGATTTTTGTTTCAAACTCCCTGAGGACATAAAGTTTAAAAAATGAAGATAAAGTATTGAAAATACCTTGACCGTGTTCTCTCGGTTGTTTTAGACTTTTCTGCTTTTCATTAATAAAAATATCAAAAATTCTTTTAAATGGTCTAACTTTTGCTGTTTTAATATTTAGCCTTTGCTAAGATTGTAGACAGAACTTTGATTTCAACAGGAACAGGAGTGAGCCTAGTGGCAAAAAAAAAGTCATTTCAGTGGGAGCAGCACTGAGACAATAGTCACAATTTGAAATGGCTGTTGCTGGCTGGCTTGCACTTTAAAGCACTTAAAAGGTGACCTGGCTGGAGGGCCAGGCCATGGAAGATTTGGAGAGAGACAGGCCACTCCAGGGTCAAAAGTGGTCAAAAGAGGTGAAGTTCCTTGTAACAGGTATTAGGAGCTCCCTAGAGGTGAGAGGTTTCAGAATAGCAGCTGTGTTAGTCTGTATCTGCAAAAAGAAAAGGAGGACTTGTGGCACCTTAGAGACTAACAAATTTATTAGAGCATAAGCTTTCGTGAGCTACAGCTCACTTCATCAGATACATCCAATGAAGTGAGCTGTAGCTCATGAAAGCTTATGCTCAAATAAATTTGTTAGTCTCTAAGGTGCCACAAGTCCTCCTTTTCTTTTTTCTAGAGGTGAGAGTGCACCATAACACTAATACTAATACATGAGTTGCTTCCCAGATCTCCTCTACTTCCTTTTACCAACTACAAACATTAGTGAACAGAGCACCAGGGGCTGGATACATTAGTGGGGTAATACTCCTCTGGACCGTGCCTGCCTCCCAGTGCTGCCTCTGCCCCGACTCCAGGCTAGTTACCACTGCTCTGCTTGGACAGCTTTTCTAATCACTGAGTCCCAGTTCTGATTCCATCCATAGATCTGCAGAGGTCTTGTCTGGGCCTGCTCTACTCCCTGCTTCCCCCCCCCCCCACATTTTTCTCAGGTTCCATGTGACTCAGCCTTTTAATTTCCCCAGTCTCTTAATTTCACACTGCAGTAAGGCTACCCAATTTGCTCTCAAGTAGCTGCTGCTGTGTACATTCTCTGCTAGCTCAGTCTCATGATCTCTTGCCCAAGTGGTTCCACATTGGAACTACTTGTTGCCACATATTCCACCAGACCATGACCTATTAAATTCCAGGTAAATAGGAGAAGGGGAGGAAGTTGATCCTACCTTCTTCCTGGCTTTGCTTCCATTTAGGCTAATCACCACTGACACTGGCTCCTTAAGGTCTTAGAATGGGTGTGAATCTGATCTGATGGCCCAGGCCACTGACCTACATCTTTCTCCTGCTCCCCATTGTCGTTCTTAAGATCATTTGGGAGCGGGAAGGGTCTCCATAGTGACCCTGCAGGGGATATATTAATCCATGATCCTAAAGGGGATAGTTGAACATTTTCTTATTTTAAGCTACATGATAGACAGGAATGTGGACGATAAGCAAGTGAAGTACTTACTGCCAGCATTTTACCAACAGGATCACACTATTTTCTCCCATATCTTATAATGATTGTGTACCAAGGAAGCAAGTATTTGCAGACAGGAAGGGTGAGGGAATAGGAAACCTTTCCATTTGGTTTCTCATTTAAACAAAAACACCTCTCCAAATCATAACCAAAGAAGGCTGCAGAGTCACTTGGCAAACACACTTGTATTAAGTACATTTGCTGGAAATGTTTCTACTTTGTTCCTGTAAAATACAGTGACTGTATTGATACGATAGCACACAGAGTTCAGCTTGCACAGACTGAAGTGGGGGAGGAGAGTGAAGATCTCTGGAAGTTTTTTTGGAAAATACCCGCCATATGATGCATTCCTAAAGCAAAAAATTACTCTTTAGAAGTATTTTATGAGCCCTCGGTCAACTGCAGGGATAAGATGTCGTTCTCTAGGGAGAGAGCTGAGCAGGGGAGTAGAGCCCTGCAGTGGGATTGGAATCCTGTGGGTCCTGCAGGATCCACTGCTATAATAGTGGGAATGGATAAAATATAGTTTGTTATGGGCAGGCAGAGGTGACTAGTGGGAGGGACACAAAGGGGGGCACCAGCTAAGGGGGGGCAGGTGACACCCCCACGTGACTCTTCCCTGCACTGCCCCCAGGTCGGGGCCCCCACACTTTCCGTGTCCCATACTCCCCATCCCACTTTACCTGGGCTCTGTACTCCTGCTGTGCCGGCCTGGCTTCCTCTGGCTGTTTGGCTACTCTTCTGGCAGCCAGGCTCTGGAGCCATGCCCTAGCCCTAACCCTAACCCTAACCCGCAGGCCGCCCCAGGCTCAGCTTCTGGTGACAGTGGCCAAGCAAGCCAGAGTCCCCCCACCCTCCGCTGCATGCTCAGAGTTGGCTCCTGTCCCCAGAAGCTGAGCCTGGGCAGGGAGAGAACTGCCGCTGTCGCCGCTCCCTGCCTTGCCCAGCCTCAGCTTCTGGGGACAGGAGCTGACTCTGAGCATGCCGGGGAGGGCTCCGGCTTGCTCAGCCACTGTCCCTAGAGAAGCTGAGCCCCAGGGCAGCCGCTGCGCTGCACTGGGCAGCATGGCCGGAAGAGGACAGGCTCTGGCCCCGCTTTCCCTTCGGGTTCTGGCCCCGCCCCTTCCTCTCCCCAGCTGGGGCTGGCTACTGAGTCAAGTGCTCCGAGCAGGCTTCTGGGGAGGGCAGGTGGCCAACCCTTCCCACCTCCCCGCTCCCCAGCATCGTCTCTTTGGGCGGGATTGGATATGCAAAAAACTAGACAGCGGTAATTTTGTGGGAAACCACAACATCACTCATCAGTTTGTCATAAATAGACTTTCAGTAATGTAAAGCAAGTTTTTCTTTTTTTTAAATAAAGTTTTTAATACTTAAATTATAGTGAGGGATAGAAAGACTAGATTTCTGTTATAACAGGAGTTGAAGTATTTTTTTACATGGTTTAAGCAAGATTTGTTTTATTCTTTTATTGGTAAAAGTTGATTCTGAATTCCGTTTATATATCTAATATATTAATCAACCTGTTTGTTTGGTTTTAGTTTTTAGTAGCATGGGGAAATTTGTCTCTCTTGCGGGATTTGTGGGATCTAAGATTTTTGCAGGTGGGAGTGGGGAAAAAATGCAAGAAACAATGCAGGTGGGAGTGGGTATTGTGGGGTGGGATGGGACAGGAGCGAGATTAAAAAATAGTCCTACACAGGGCTATAGGGGAGCAGTTACTCTTTCCAGTCTGCTTTCCTGCAACCCACCTAGATATCTGAGTGGGTGATTGGGAGTTAATGCTGTTCCAGATAGCGTTAGCTGCCTCTTCATGCTCTTTGAAGCTGCTGCTGCACAGATAGGAAAGAAGGCAGTCAATGGAAGAATAACTATGTTACCAAGAAGGACAACAGGGCAGCCATGTGCAGTTTCTGGGCCCTGTGGCCCTCCAAACCACACTGAGGGGAGCCCAGTAGTAGAGTTGAGCAAATAATTGATTATTCTGTCCAAACCCAAATGGAATTTTTTTGTTTTTTCTTGCTGAAATGAAAAAAAAATCATTTTGGGTCAAATGAAACATTTTGTTTGACCCAAAACAACTCTTTTGGTGCTTTATTTCAGGTTGTTTTCAGTGGCTTTCACTTCTTCTTAGTAACTTTTGAAAACAAATGCCATTTCAAGAATGAAAAGTCAAAACATTTCCTTTTGAAATGGCTAAAACAAACTGTTTCAACATTTTTGCATGTTTTGTTTTTCAGCTGAAACTGTTCGCAGAAAAATGCAGTTTTTGTGGGGTGAATTTACTTTTTGCTGAATTTTTTTTGCCCAAGTCTACCCACTGGAGTGCACAGAACATCTGTACCATCTGCTGGGAATGGTGTCTCATTTTGGCTTTTTGAATAGATGAAGTTTATTTTGTAGGCAGAATTTACCCCTCAGGTAGAACCCCTTCATGCACATGAGTATCCATATCCATGTGGCTGTGAGTAATTCAGAGACTTTATGTTATAGAGGAGGTGTGTTACACTGCTATTGCATTGCTGGCAGATCCAGAACACAGTCCTTGAATTGTTGTCAAATTACAAAGGAGGATGCTTAACTGTAAAATCATTAATTTTTGTATAGATTAAATGCAAGCATCTGGGGCATTAGCGAAAATATTATGTAACCAGGATATGAGAAGCTATTTCATAGCAACAGAGCAGGGCTGGCCTTAGGTTTTGTGAAGCCCAAAGATGCGGGAAGGAAGTAAAATCAGACCATAAATTGTGTCTCCCTCTGAACCCACTGTCAATAATGGTGTTACCTCCTTTGTAATGTACTTTGAGATCTCTGGATGAAAAGCACTCTATTAGAGCTAGGTGGTGGTGGTAGTATGTGTTGTTCTTTTAATTAATTATCCTCCCCTAGCTTGTGCCACTTCTGGAATTTAAAATAGAGCTGACCTGTGCATTGCAAGGCTTGCCCTGGAGGCTGGACTCTGAACAGCTCTTTGTTTTGTTTGTTTTTTCGGCCAGCCTTGTAGCTGAGAGGGTGCTTATGTCCCTGTGAAAGATGAATCTGGCTGGTAGGTCAATTAAATACATGTTAAAATGGGGTCAGTGAGTCACTTTTCACTATTTTTTGGTGTGACTTGTTCTCCTATTTCTGCTGTATACAGGGTATTGATGTCAGTAGAAGTAGTTTTCATTCTGTCTTATCATAATGTCACTTTTGGAGAAAGGAAAAGCAGTCTACAAATAGGAGAGCATTTTGGAACATCTCCATCCGGGAAAAGAAATACAGAACTCCTAAGTTCACATTTCCTTTGGAAATATGAATCAGTGTTCATCACTTTGAACAAACGTACTGTGTAACCAAATATAAATCTTAGACATGTCTTGAATCTGATTGTCAGCTGTAGAAGAAGAGCCTCACGTTAAATAAGATACCACATTTTAGTTGATTTCCTTTGTTATGAAAATATCAACAGTTATGCATGTTGGTGTCACTGATTTATGTAGAACAACATGGAATATTTTAAAAAATTGAAAGCATGTGGGGAAAACCTCATAGAAGGCTTTCCAGTTGAGAAGAATAACTGCACTTAACTGTAAGTTGTGGGTGGATTTAGCTGTTGAAATCCATTGGTTTGAACTAGCTAAATCTTCACGATTCGCCTTTTCAAAAATTAGGAGCTAGAAGTTAAAACTTCAACAGAAGACTTCTGGGTCTTCAAGGAAAATGTTGCTACATAAGATTAATAAAATATCTACTTTATGGTATAAAATAGTACACCCTAATGAACAAAAGCAAGGATTTATCAGGAGACTTTAACACAGCAGAAGAATCAATAATACAGAATGTGGAGCTTAGCATAGTATTAAAAGAAAACCAATCCCCACCTCCCCCCAAAAAACCCAAAATACCTTTGTTATGAACAAATTAAAGCTGCAAGAGTGTTTCAGTGGTATCCAGCTAATATCTCAGACCAATGTTACGTTTTCTTTACAAAAATTCTACATACTTAATTTTACTTGTTACTAGAAGATTATTGGAAATGGTACTTAGTAATCTCATAGTGATTTGTTATTTTAACCATTGCATATGCTAAGGGGCAAACATAGACAAGTAGCGTAAGTTGGGGAGAGTGAGAATTGCATTAAATTATTTCAGTGCTTAAGTGCTCTGCTGGATCAGGGCCTTCTCTGTTAAGTTCTAGACTTTCTAATGCTTGTGTATGATAGAGTTTTGCCCAACCTCATATACAGTACAAAGATGTGACAGAGCCAGGAAAAGTACCCAGCTCTCTTGTGTTTTATTCCAGTGCCTTAACCACAAGAGAACATCCCTGTCCTTCTTGCAACCCTCTGCCTCATTCACTGTCCATCTTGTGCACTGGGTGAAGCAGGAATCCAGTAGATCAGAAAGCATGTGATTGTGTAATTAGACAAACCCATACTCCATAATGGGGCTGAACTAAGGTTTTCAGTGCTTGATTGCAACCTTAATGTTTTTTAAACATATGTTTTTTAAATAACTAATATTTAAACCAAAATGAGTTCAAGTTATGAACCCCAGAACCGTTACATGAGTTACACAGACATCTACCACTTGAGCTAATGGAGTACCTGGTAGTAATAGTAGGCTATTATCCTCAAGGTAAACTAGTCACAAGAAGGAGATACATACATGTACATACTATACCAGTGGTTTAAACAACTATTTGCTAGCCAGTACATAAGAACGGCCATATTGAGTCAGGTCCATCCAGCCCAGTATCCTGTCTTCTGAAAGTGGCCAATGCCAGGTGCCCCAGAGGGAATAAACAGAGCAGGTAATCATCAAGTGATGCATCCCCTGTCGCCCATTCCCAGATTCTGGCACCATCCCTCCTCATCTTGGCTAATAGCCATTAATGGACCTATCCTCCATGAATTTATCTAGTTCTTTTTTTAACCCTGTTATAGTCTTGGCCTTCACAACATCCTCTGGCAGGGAGTTCCACAGGTTGATTGTGTATTGTGTGAAAAAATACTTCCTTTTGTTTGCTTTAAACCTGCTGCCTATTAATTTCATTTGGTGATCCCTAGTGGAACACTGGCAGTCAAGATTCCTGGGTACTATTCCTCGCTGCAGAGATGATGGCAGTAAAAACGGTTACAGACATCTCTGCCATACACATAAGTTTGGCAATTCCATTCTGAAAGACAGTATAGCTGTGAATGAGAACTGGGTCTGCTATGCTACAGATAGGATTTAGTTTCCAGTTCTGGAACTTCTCAGCTATACCATCTGTAAAATGGTGGAAAGATACTTGCCTGCCTTTTAATTTAGAAAGAAGACACCTTGCTAAATGATAAGGCCATGAAGTTTATTAATACCAAGAAGAGCTTGGACTAGAACGCATTGTTTCTTCCTGATCCCCCATCCAATTGTCTAAAGATTACTAAAGAAATGAAGAGCTTGCATAGCCAGTTTAGTATTTTATGCTATAACAAACTGCAAATAAATGTTATAAAATAAGTGAGCAATAGTAAAGCTATTTCTTAGTCCCTGCCCACAGTCACTATTTTAACAATTATGATGATATATAGAGGCTCTGGCATAGGTGCTGGAATTAAGGGTACAGCCACACCCTCTGGTTTGAAGTAGTAATAATAACCCAAATTCATGGTTTCCACCTTCAGCACCCCAATTATAAAAATTGTTCCAGCACCACTGGGCTCTGGAAGACACATTAGCAGTTTTTGTTACTTTTGGAATAATAGTGGATTAATATTTTACAATATAGCACTATGTGCAAAGCTCTTCCAGCAAATTTCTTGTTTTCTTCAAAGTATCATGATGGTAAGTAATTTTACAAAACAAAATGCTTCATTATTTTTGCATATATATTTTTCTCTGCATGTAATATGACACCTTGGAGGTGCTTGCACTGGCTGATTAAAATTAGTTTTCCTAAATGTCAATTCATATTATTGCTGCCATCTCATTTTAATAAGAACATGTTGCTCAAAGCTGTTAATTTCATATCTGTATTATTATAAACTACTTATAAAAGCTTATTGGGATTTGTACATACATTGTTTAAAAAATTCATACATATTCATATCATATTTATTATGCCAGTTGCAGTCAGTCAATGATTAAATGGTTCAAAGCAGTAAAATTTTAAGTCACAAATGTGATTGATTATATTGAAAATAACTTTCCCAACAATTATTATAATAATGAGAGTTTATAGTCACTGAAGTACTTAAAGGACAGATTTAACTTATACTCCTGAAAGGAAAGTGTTCTTCTTTTAAAAAAAGTCAAGAAAAAATAAGCATTACACTCCATAAACAACTATTCAAAAAGAAGAGAACAGATTTTTAAATAGTACGCTTGAGTTTTTATAGCGCTTTTCCATTTTTGATTAATTTTAGCTACATTGTAACATAAGTTAAAGGTTTCTCACTGATTCAGATAATTAGTACATGATTTTTTGCAGTTCTGAGGACTGTCTGATAAAATATGTACAAAGAGACATAAATGTTCCATTGATCTTACTGGGAGCTTTGCCTATACCAAGACTGCAACATCAAGCCCATAATTGCATCATCATCATAATGTCATTTTGAAAATCAACTTTACCTTTATGGATTTCTAGTATTCAAAGCAGATAAATGCTCTGAAGGCAGAGTAGATGTATAAACTCATAGGTACTCATGATGGGCCAAATTTTGGTTCTACTGAGGTCTACAGCAAAACTTCTGACTTCAGTAGGTCCAGGAATTGACCTGTATGACCCACAGGCCACGAGTGACTCCCACTAGTGATTCTTGTAGCTCTCATTGAGGAATTTGCAATGTTGCCTCTGGCCTGGATTTCTTCCCTGATTCCATGAAATTACTAATGGTGTCTTTTTTTTTAGTACCGTCCCCCACCACACACTGGATTATGATGGACCTACTCCACCTTGTTCATTTGCCCCAGTCATCCAGGAGAGCCCAGGTTCAGCAAATTCCTTTGCCCTTGTCCTCAAGGGAAAGAAGGAGCATGATTGCTGGTAGCTGAGTAGTTCTACTATGCAAATTCTAGAAAGGACTTTATTGTTTAGTGTCTCAAAGTTTAACTAGTACTACATATATTTTAAACCAAATGCTTCTCCATATGCTGTTCTATACAGAGAAAACCCCCCTCCCATCTTCACTCAGTAGTTGAGCTGCCTACATTTACTTTTTTACAAATCAATAGATGATGTACAATACATCTCTCTCTCTAACTCACCTTCTACAGTATCCTGCTTTATAACTTAAAATGTAAAATGTCATGTCCCAATCCTGGAAACACATAGGTGTTTAGGTGCTTAGCTCTAAGCACGTCCATAGTTCCATTACACTCATGTGCTTATAGTGAAGAATATATACAAATGCACCATTGGACCAGGCCCCTAATTATTGTAAGAAGTTCTGGTAAGTGTCAGAGATCCTGTCATAACTTACCCCCTCTGGTCAGCAGTATATTTAGTTTCACATAGGCCTTTTTCATCTCCAATTTCTACTAGGTAGTCTAGTCCACCTCTGCCAACAGAAGTTTGTTACCAAAAGTATATTTGCCAGAATTCTGCCCAGTATGGAGTGTTTTGGTTTTTTTATAATGTCTTTCTTAGTGGAATTACATCTTTCCTCAGGAGAGGAATGCATGTTACTGTCAGGAAATTATTTCCAATATTAATTTTATATTTTCCTTTTGTTAAAGTTATACCCTTGTTTCTAGTTATACCCTGTTGTACAAACCAAAATCATTCTCTTCCTCCTGAGGCTCACATCTTGAAATTCTCAGAATTATTTGTAAATGTTACTTAATCACCCTGTACTGATGTAGTTCTTCATGCACTGTCATAGTTTGAGTAAAATTACCTCTACTTACCTTCTAGTCTGAAGATGGTAAAATGAGGTCTGCAATGAAAAGCACCCAGTGCATTTCCTGCACAGTTCATCCAAAGACCCTGGAAAACCCAAGTTGCAGTGATAACTGATGTTGCTCTGCTGGTTACTTTCCACTCATTTGACGCAGTGGCAGCAATAACAGCTCCTATTCCACCAAAGCAAAATATCAAAGCTAAAATCTGTATCCCTAACATCCTTCTTGACTTTCACTATATCCTGGACAATTAGCAATGTCAATGTGTGGTAAGTGGAGAGTACTTCAGTCATCTGGGTAAGCAATAGGTACAACACAAGCAAATTACACTTAAACAAGTGTTGCAGAAAGTTAATATGGGGACAAGACATTTTTCATGCATTTGCCAGGCACCATAGACATTTAGAGAGAAACAAAAAGGGTGATTTTTTTCTTTTAGATAATTAGTGATGGATGTTACAAATCAATAAATTAATTTTTAATTTTAAAAATGAACTTCATTTTTTTATATTTTTTCTCATTTCTGGTATTCTAGTTAATGCTTAATTTTTAGTTAATTGGAAACTTAACAACCCTAGAAAAAAGTGCAGAGTCCAAATTGTTCAGTACTCATTAGCAGATGTAGCAAAACATTTTAAGAGTCTAAAATAAATTAACTTGTCAGCAGTAGTTGAACTGGTAGCTCTGTCTTTAAGATTGTGAAGTCTTTGGGGCAGGCACTGTGTTTGCACCTTTGTATTTTGGAAGATGAAAAATCTGTACACAGAATTAAACTGTGAGAATGGATTCCTTCTTGACTTATGAATAGATTAACCTGCCAGACTCCAAGTACAAATGGAAAGTATTTATTAATATACCTACTTTTAAAGAGATGACAGACAGCATTGCCATTGAATACAAAAATAACATCCTATAACAGATTGTTCTAACAGTGAGGATGAGTAAATTTAGACAGGAAGAATTCAATTCCACCTCACTGTCAGATAATACAATAATAGGCTATGTGCCATAAGATAAGTATACCTTTAAAAATTATGCATATTCTTCTGCATTGCAATGCTAATGGAATAGAGGAGACTATTTAAATATGCCATCACTGAATAGATCCTTGGGGATAAATATTATGTTACTGATCTATCTAGGCCATACAAAACTATTAGGTTTTCACCTTTTCTTAGGGACTATATTGATTCTTGCAGGGACTTGAGAGAACCAATGAAGATGTATCTTCAGGACCTGAGATGTCTTTTTTTTTCCCCAAAGCAACAAGCTATTCTACATTAATGGTTGTCCATTCTTTAGTGAAGTAGTCAATATAGATGCTGAAGGCACAGATGTTGCCTCACTAGTTTCCATACTTATCTAACCAGTTATCACAGGTAAGAGATGTTGCATTTACTGTTTATAACTAAGATGAACTTAAAACAACTAGAAATGCCTTCCTACCCCTTTCCACAGCAAGATGACAACTTACTGGAGCCCAGTCCTGTAAACACTTTGGGCCAGATCCACAAAGGTATTGTGTGTCTAACTGCTCCTTTAGGTGCCTAAATCAACCATTTATGCAAT
This sequence comes from Dermochelys coriacea, assembly GCF_009764565.3. Classification (NCBI taxonomy): domain Eukaryota; kingdom Metazoa; phylum Chordata; order Testudines; family Dermochelyidae; genus Dermochelys; species Dermochelys coriacea. The sequence goes on along the minus strand of NC_050068.2, from coordinate 96,395,768 downwards.
ACTGACATTCTCAAAATCACTGCTCAGCTGCCACCTAACCCCAGAGATGCCCAAGTCCCATAGGAGTAAAAGTTTCAGCCAGTAGGCATGTGCAAAGCCACCTAAGTGCTGATACTGCCCCACATGTAACAAGGGCTTAGAAAGATAAAGATGAAGCCCCTGCCGTCCAAAGAGGGATTCTTAAACTAGGTGTTCCCTTGCCTCTCTCTCCAGTGGGGCCCAATCCCAAAGGCATTCTCAAAGCCCACCTAAAATATTATATTGGTCATAAAACCGAGTTGGGGGCAATTGTGCACATCTGGTGGCCTACTGGGTAAGGCACTCACCAGGGACGTATACATAGGTAACTACATGGAGAACAAATATTTAATAATGTGCTCTTCAATCTAGCAGAGAAAAGTATAGCACGATCCACTGGCTGGAAGTTGAAGCTAGATGAATTCAGACTGGAAATAAGATGTAAATTTTTAACCATGAGGATACTTAACGATGAGAACAATTTACCAGTGGTGGATTCTCCAATCACTGACCATTTTTAAATTAAGACTGGACGTTTTTCTAAAACGTCTGCTCTAGTTCAAACAAGAATTATTTTGGGGAAGTCCTATGGCCTGTCTTATACAGGAGGTCAGAGCAGGAGATGACAATGGGCCCCTCTGGCCTTGGAATCTATGAATGTAGGTGGCCCAAATTCAAATCCCTGCTCTGCCTGATTTGAAGCAGGGACTTTTATTCACATCTTCGACCCCCCAGTCAGTGCCCTAGCCCACTAGAATATCGAGTGTTTTGGGGGTAGGTCTCTTTGTCTCTCCCACATCCCACCTGAATGCCCTAACCACTGGACTAGTCATTTTCTCTCTCTCTGGCCTAATTAATATTTAATTATTTATACGAAGTAGAACAGCTCCAACAGGAGAGAGTGATAGCCCGCCCTGCAATACCCAGTAGCCTGGTGGCTTGGACACTTACCTGGGTGGTGGGAGATGTGGATTCAAGTCTCTGCTCCAAAGCAGGCAGATCAAGGATTTGAAACCACATCTCCCACGCTTCAGGGGAGTGCCCCGACCACCAGGGCCGGATTAACCTTTTGTGGGCTCGGCGCCAAACATATTTGTGGGCCTCCCTGGGGAATGATTGTAAAAGGGGCTGGGGGCAAAAGCACAGTGGGGTGGCAGCTAGGGTTGGTCCCTGGAGCAAGGGAGGGGGTCGCGGTAACTGCAAGCACAGCAGGGCTGGGGAGGGGATAAACAGAATCCCCCCACTGCCCCTGCCCACATAGAGTGGGTACCTACTTGGTTCTAGCCCATTCTCTTTGTCTCTCTCTGCACTGAGCTGCCCCTCCTCCCACAGGGCCATGTCTGCTGTACTGCCCAGGTAGGTTGGAGACCGTGGGGATCAGTCGACACAGTATCCCCAGCCCAGGTGATGTGACAGCCAGTGGTGGATTTAGAGTTAGTGGGGCCCCCGGCCCTGTGCTCAGTTTCATTTTTGGGGCCTTCCTTGGGACCCAGCCAAGAAAAAGAGCATTTTCTCTTATCTCCCTCCACCCCCGTTTTTCATTCTTTTTTTCTTCATCCTCCTCCTATAAGTAATAGCAAGTAAATGAAAATAAAGTGAGGTACCTTGGTTGTTTTTGTAATCTAACTTATTTTTTCCACAGAGGGAAAATCGAAAATTGAAAAACGCTGAGGGTCTCGACGGACCATGTAATGATCTTTCCAAATATTGTAAAAAAAACGTTGCGGTGCAGGGTCTGGCCAGGAGCTAGGGTGAGGGAGGGGGCTCAGGAGGTTGGGGTGTGGATCGCTTACCTGGGGCAGCCCCTGTTTGGTGCGAGGGGTACAGGTGGGAATGGGGGGGATGCAGGAGCTCCCGTTTGGTGCTCAGGATGGGGGTGGGGATGTGGGGGGTGCAGGAGTTAGGGCATGGGGCTGGGGAGGTGTGAGGGGGTGCAGCGGTCAGGGTGGGCTGGGGTCATGGGGATGCTCACGGCAGGGGGCTGAAGGGGGTATGCCCCAATTCCAGCCCCTTCCCCAAGGCCCCGCCCCTGCCTCTTCTCCACCTCCTCCCTGGAGCGGTGAGCATGATGAGGCTCTGCTCTTCCCCCTCCCTTTTGCCAGCAAACAGCTGATCGGCCGCAGGGAGACGGGGAGGGGAAGGAACGTAGCACGCTGTGGGAAGAGGCAGGGGAGGAGCTTGGCTGCTGGCGGAGCCTGCCCTGCTGCAGCAGGAGCTGGCAGCATCAAGCTTCTGCCCCCACAGGAGAGAGCAGGGGGCGGAGAAGAGTGGGCCAGGCCCCCTTTGGACCGTGGGCCCGGCGCCATGGTAAATCCGGTACTGCTGACCACTGGATTATTGGCTATAATTGGTGCTTTCTCTAGCTTTTCATGAGAGCCCATGCCCTAGCAGGCCTCTATCTCAGCAGCTGACCTGGCTTTGGTGCCTAACTCTCAGCCATGAACCTTCTCCTGGAATCTTGAGCAGAGAGAAGTGCCTCCCTCTGGCATGTCAGTCAGGTGCCTAGAGGACCAGACCAGTGGGAGCTAGATACCTAAATACATCCTGCCCCTTTTCTCTGTATTTCACTCCTGGCGAGTTTAGGCAGCTCCCTGCTCAGCTAACTGGCTTCTGAGGACCCTTCCTTAGGTGTCTAACTCACCACAAGCATCCTGGGTGCCTAATTCAGAGCTGTGGATTCTTCTTGGTGGCAGGGTGCCTGGGGGTTAGGTGTTACCTAAATAAGTCTTTGTGCATCTAGCCCTTTCTGCTGAGTGCAGAATACACCATCATCTGACTGATATTCACTGCAGGCCTGCACAAGTCTTATGTTCCATTTAAATCCCAAACTGCATTCTAAGGCCTTAAGTGGAACTTAATTGGCTCATAAGCTTTGATGCTGATCCTCTATTTAATGGTGATTTTTACCCTGTTGTAAGTAATTTCACTGAGTTCATGGTAACAAGAATGTGTCCTTATTAAGTGTTTGTGAGAAGTGGTAAGAAATAAACAATCCTATTTTGTGCCTTCATTTCTGTTACCAGATTTGCCCATTATTTTCGGACACACATTTATTAGGGTTACTTTTTTGGCGGGAGGGGGGGTGTTCTGTAATTCTATCAATGTTCTTCTTGTGTCACTTGTGTTCTCATACAGCACTCTACTTCTCACAGTTCCCTCCCAATGGAGCTATCCTGCAAGACCTAGGTTCCCCAGGGCAGGGTTCTTCTAGCCCCAGAATCTCTCTCACTCACTCACTCACTCACTCACTCACTCACTCACTCACTCACTCACTCACTCACTCACTCAAAACCGGGTTAATCCGCACTCCCAAGCTGATCCTTATATGTCCTTGGACTCAGTAGATTGGGTCGAGCAGCATTTCCAAGCTGCCACCCTCATATGTCCCAGGTTCACCATGTCCCTATCCCCGATTTCACATTACAATTGTTCTGGTAGTAACCCACTTGATGAGCAAACCCTACAGTATTTTTGGGCGCTGCAGGAATCTTTCACTTAGGTATGAGGAGCATTGCTGCAGAGCGAATGAGGAAGCCAGAAAAGCCACTCAAGGGAGAGAGAGAGAGAAGCAACCAGCTTAACCATAAAAGTTATTTATTGCCAGGTAATAACCATAGGGGAACCAAACAAACGAAACATTTATAATATTAAATCTAACTTAAATTTGATTATAAAAGTCAGGTTTAGAAAACTATAACTGATCAACCAAGTCAGGGTCAGAAGGCTATACCGAGAGAGAGAGAGAGAGAGAGAGAGAGAGATGGGTTCTCACCACTCTGTGAAGCTTAAATCGATCTGGGTTCCCTTCTGGTGGTGGTTCGGAGTGGTCCGGAGTGCTGGAGACAGGCAGAACCCCCCAGCACGATCAGTCAGGAGAAGATGAAGTCCCAATGGAACTGATGCAGATTTTGGATCCAGGCATCAGAGCTCTTACTTGAGCATTGGTAGGGATTTTTGTAGGGAAACAACAATGGTTCAAAAGAGAACACAAGATTTTTTTTATGGGTAAACTGATGGCTCAAGGGAGTATACCAACGTTTTGTTCAGGCTAGACAATAGGAACTGATCATTCCCGCCTATGGGCAGTGTTCCTTGGACGGAGCTCACAATGCAATTAGGGAGCTTCACTATTTTGGATACTAATAAAGGATTTATTACTAGAATTGGTCTGATGACTACTGAGCTGGGTGTGTGCAGGCGTGGGTTCATTAACATCTGAAGCAGAGATCCCCCATCATGCAGTGCTTCCCTGCTTTTCTGGTCCCAGAGTTCGATGCGGTTCTTGCCTTGGAATCGCTATTCTCCATTCTGTATGTTAATGGAGATGCCTCTCTGTCCCATCTTCGATGCAGATGAGGCTAGGGGAGTTTCCTTAATCCTTGTCCCAGGGGTTTAAGTGTGTCTCCCGCTGCCTTTTCATTGCTTTTTGTAAGTCTTCCTTCTGATCAGCTTTGGTTCAAGCAGAGGCAGGGAAGGAGGGTGAGGTCTTTTGTGAGTCAGACAGGCTGGGTACTGCACCCTGGTACCCAAGAACACAGAGCTGATAGGTAACATTTCTGAAGTTAAGCTCTGAGGAAAAAGTTAATCAGTTATTTAAGAAGTTCAAGGCAGAATTAAAAGTTAATCTGTTAACATCTTGGAAAATGCTGATGTTTGTCTTCTTTGTAACTGAACAGACATAACTGTTGGAAGAGAACTTTGTCCTGATAGCTTACTGAATTTCCAAACAAAAAGGGAAGGAAACATCAGAGCACAGATCCTGATCTGTATTACACTATGGATCTAAAACTTCAAATAGACAAATCATTAATCACATGAAATATGTAATCCTATGGAACTTAATTGAAAATCATGTGAACAACATGAAATACTGCTATTGCTACAGGCATGCTCGTATAAAAGCATACCAATGCCAATTCCTAAAATATAGTTGGCAACTGAACTTGTTTTGCAGAAAGCTATTAAAGTTTATATGGGCAATTAATAGTCTGACTTTTATATTTTGTATATTGATATAAATTAATCTCTTTAACCTAAAATGAAGAGTTCAGTAAAAACATACTATTGACTCTAACATTTTTACTGTAGTAATGTTTGCCAGGGTGGATTAAAACAATTTTCATGCAAAAATGGCTAAATTCAGATAAAACTGACTACTCTGGTGATCATGTGTATACATGATAAAATCAACTTAACTATATTAGGATTGTTAAATGAGTACATTAAAAAATCCTATATAAACAATTACTATTCCCTATTTCATTTTATTACATTATTCAAAGATATGTTTAATAAAAACTAAAACCAACCCATGTGCATTTTCACACCATTTGTTGGATACCAACGCTTTTATTGTTACTATCATATCTTTTTTTGTTTATGAAGTGCTCTATAAATTTGTGGAACTAGATAAGCAGCAGCGTGTGCAAGGTGGGGTATGCAGGGGCATGACCCTCCATAAACGTTGGGGGCACAGAACTCCTCCCAGCCCCGGGAGCTGCAGGGCAGGGGAAGGACAAGCGACTTCCTGCTGGGCCAGGGTGGGGGGGAAGGAAGAGCAACCTCCTGCCAGGATGATGGGTGGGGGGAGAGCATGCCCCCCCAAAAGGAGTCTAAATTAAATTACTGCACACACTCCTAATGATTATATATAATGAACATACAATGTTCTGTGTGGCACAGATAATCAGACTGGTAAAGAACAAGCAAGTAATTTTATCTTGAGGGTTATCTTTAGGTTTATTTTTAACTATGCTTGATCACATTAGTAAAAAAAGAACTTAAGAAATATCACCAGGCACACTTGAAATGGGCCTAAGAACATACTGATTAAATCAACTCATTGTGCAAAAAAGGTGTCCATTGACTGGGCCAATCGTGGAAACCATAAATTATGATCGCTTTTTAAATGCATACATATCTTCATTCTGCTTTGAATTTCTCTTGAGCTTGCATTCATACTTGCAGTCTTTTAAACACACAAATACAATAATCAAGGACCAAAGCAATCTCTCTCAGATAAGTGTTTAAATCAGGGATAGGCAAACTTTGGCCAGTGGCCCGCCAGGATAAGCCTCCTGGCGGGCTGGGCTGGTTTGTTTACCTGCCGCGTCCGGAGGTTAGGCTGATCGCAGCTCCCACTGGCCACGGTTCACCGTTACAGGCCAATGGGGGCTGTGGGAAGCGGCGGTCAGCACATCCCTAGGCCCGCATCGCTCCCTGGTTTAAATACGCTTGATGTCATGTGGAGCTGGACACGCATGTTTCTTGACAGAATTTAACTTAATTTTTTATATCTATTTAGGGTTTTTAAATATACCCAAATCATGCTCTGGGCACAAGCATACAAAAGTGCAACATTATACAACCCTTGTCTAAATAGCTGAGACTTCTCAGATCTTCTGGAGGTCTCCAAAACCAGAACTCTACTACTGATGCCCCTCCTCTTCTTTCCCTCACTTTTAGGAAAAGCCTGGGAAGACAATAACTGGACCTTGCAGCATAACATGAAATTCAAAAAAATCAGGGTTGGACAAGGGAAAGCAGAAAATGTATTCCGCTGAGAACCCCTCACTGAAAATGCTCTGTGTCCAGCTCCCTCAAGACCGGGAGTTGTTAGATCAAGGACTTCAGGTCCTCTTAATGGCTGTGGTTGTGGTACAGTGAGAAATGACTTTGAGGTGACCCAGGACTCAAACCATTTAAGTTTATAATATATAACCAACACCTTAAATTGCCCCTGGAAATGAATCAGAAATCATTGCAAAAAGAAAAGGAGTACTTGTGGCACCTTAGAGACTAACAAATTTATTAGAGCATAAGCTTTCGTGAGCTACAGCTCACTTCATCGGATGCATTTGGTGGAAAAAACAGAGGAGAGATTTATATACACACACAGAGAACATGAAACAATGGGTTTATCATACACACTGTAAGGAGAGTGATCACTTAAGATAAGCCATCACCAGCAGCAGGGGGGGGAAAGGAGGAAAACCTTTCATGGTGACAATCAAGGTAGGCTAATTCCAGCAGTTAACAAGAATATCAGAGGAACAGTGGGGGGTGGGGTGGGGGAGAGAAATACCATGGGGAAATAGTTTTACTTTGTGTAATGACTCATCCATTCCCAGTCTCTATTCAAGCCTAAGTTAATTGTATCCAGTTTGCAAATTAATTCCAATTCAGCAGTCAGTCGAGTGACCAGAGAGATTGAAGTGTTCTCCAACTGGTTCAATGCCCCTCTGCCATGTACATTGGCCAAACTGGACAGTCTCTACGTAAAAGAATGAATGGACACAAATCAGAGGTCAAGATTTATAACATTCAAAAACCAGTTGGAGAACACTTCAATCTCTCTGGTCACTCGATTACAGACCTAAGAGTGGCTATCCTTCAAGAAAAAAGCTTCAAAAACAGACTCCAACGAGAGACTGCTGAATTGGAATTAATTTGCAAACTGGATACAATTAACTTAGGCTTGAATAGAGACTGGGAATGGATGAGTCATTACACAAAGTAAAACTATTTCCCCATGGTATTTCTCCCCCCCCACCCCACCCCCCACTGTTCCTCTGATATTCTTGTTAACTGCTGGAATTAGCCTACCTTGCTTGTCACCATGAAAGGTTTTCCTCCTTTCCCCCCCCTGCTGCTGGTGATGGCTTATCTTAAGTGATCACTCTCCTTACAGTAAAAAGAAAAGGAGTACCCGTGGCACCTTAGAGACTAACAAATTTATTAGAGCATAAGCTTTCGTGAGCTACAGCTCACTTCATCGGATGCATTTGGTGGAAAAAGCAGAGGAGAGATTTATATACACACACACAGAGAACATGAAACAATGGGTTTATCATACACACTGTAAGGAGAGTGAAGTGAGCTGTAGCTCACGAAAGCTTATGCTCTAATAAATTTGTTAGTCTCTAAGGTGCCACAAGTACTCCTTTTCTTTTTGCGAATACAGACTAACACGGCTGCTACTCTGAAACCTGACTTTGTGTAATGACTCATCCATTCCCAGTCTCTATTCAAGCCTAAGTTAATTGTATCCAGTTTGCAAATTAATTCCAATTCAGCAGTCTCTCGTTGGAGTCTGTTTTTGAAGCTTTTTTGTTGAAGTATAGCCACTCTTAGGTCTGTGATCGAGTGACCAGAGAGATTGAAGTGTTCTCCAACTGGTTTTTGAATGTTATAATTCTTGACGTCTGATTTGTGTCCATTCATTCTTTTACGTAGAGACTGTCCAGTTTGGCCAATGTACATGGCAGAGGGGCATTGCTGGCACATGATGGCATATATCACATTGGTAGATGCGCAGATGAACGAGCCTCTGATAGTGTGGCTGATGTGATTAGGCCCTATGATGGTATCCCCTGAATAGATATGTGGACAGAGTTGGCAACGGGCTTTGTTGCAAAGATAGGTTCCTGGGTTAGTGGTTCTGTTGGAGAACACTTGTATTTCTCCCTCCCCCCGCCACTGTTCCTCTGATATTCTTGTTAACTGCTGGAATTAGCCTACCTTGCTTGTCACCATGAAAGGTTTTCCTCCTTCCCCCCCCCCCCCCCCGCTGCTGGTGATGGCTTATCTTAAGGGATCACTCTCCTTACAGTGTGTATGATAAACCCATTGTTTCATGTTCTCTGTGTGTGTGTGTGTGTATATAAATCTCTCCTCTGCTTTTTCCACCAAATGCATCCGATGAAGTGAGCTGTAGCTCACGAAAGCTTATGCTCAAATAAATGTGTTAGTCTCTAAGGTGCCACGGGTACTCCTTTTCTTTTTGCGAATACAGACTAACACGGCTGCTACTCTGAAACCTCTCCTTACAGTGTGTATGATAAACCCATTGTTTCATGTTCTCTGTGTGTGTATATAAATCTCTCCTCTGCTTTTTCCACCAAATGCATCCGATGAAGTGCACTGTAGCTCACGAAAGCTTATGCTCTAATAAATTTGTTAGTCTCTAAGGTGCCACGGGTACTCCTTTTCTTTTTGCGAATACAGACTAACACGGCTGCTACTCTGAAACCTCTTCTTACAGTGTGTATGATAAACCCATTGTTTCATGTTCTCTGTGTGTGTATATAAATCTCTCCTCTGTTTTTTCCACCAAATGCATCCGATGAAGTGAGCTGTAGCTCACGAAAGCTTATGCTCTAATAAATTTGTTAGTCTCTAAGGTGCCACAAGTACTCCTTTTCTTTTTGCGAATATAGACTAACACGGCTGCTACTCTGAAACCTGTCATTATGAAAGAAACCATTGCAGATTATGAAGTATAGGATTCATCTGCTGTTTATGCAAAACACCCTGTAACAAATGGGCTGGCACATTCTGCATAAGAAAAGGTTGTGTGTAAAGGCAACAGCCCCATGCACAATGCATTGAAACAGCCTCATCTCAAAGTGACAAGGACCAGGAGCACTGGGGCAAGGTCTGTATACAAAAGAAAAATCTGAAACTTTCTCAATGTGCAAATCGTGGCCACTGCTCCTACCTGAGCATACTGAAGCAGCTGTGGCTCTAACAGGATCTCCAGATTGCAAACCTTATTAACAGAAGGTGATCAGACTCCCTCAATAGAAGGAGCTGACAACTCTGCCTTTTCTTCCATTTGGTTCCCACAACTAATATGTCTCTTCTGAATTGAGTTGCAGCCAGTGCAGTTTTACCCAAATACCAGTCCCTACTCTTGATGACATTGAGCAGTTTAGCCATCCCGTGGATGTGATGTAATAGACACAGAGGCATAAGCAGTAACAGTAGTGAGTATGTTGCAGCTCATGCCCCCTTACTATACCCAGTTGTGTCTCACACACTGATTGCCCTAAGGTCTCTGTAATACTGGTTTCTTTATTTACAATTAAGAAAGAGCTACACCTCATAGATTTTCATTCTGCTAACTGGTTCTTTTTAGATGTAAGGCAGCAGCAAAACAGTGAGCATAACTCATCATTCTTATGAACAGATTAAAGAGCTTATTTCTTTTTGTTCTTGCTGCCAGGAATGATCCTTCCCTTAGTTCTGTATCCTCCATAACATCTGGCACTGTCAGATCTGTGAGCCATCACTTGCTTTCTGGCATTGCCTGAACACTGTTAACAATCCTGATCTTCTGCTCCCTTGCATACAGTGCGGGCACCAAATCAGAGAGATCAGAAAGTGACTAAGTAAAAATATTTTCCAGATTATTGTACAACCCTCTGGATAATGCTGCACTAAAGCCATTATTATTTCGTACACACATTCCGGGTATTCCTCTAATGTGGCTTTAAACTGATGTAGAGTGGGCACAGAAGGAAGAGGCCTTTCAATTTACATAGCTATAACCAGATGTCACTATAATCTCCTTTTTCATATCCATTGAAGGTACAGTTCAAAAAAATCACGAATACATAAGATATGCTCTTTGCAAAGAAGTAGTGTTTGGTCTGAACATCCTTTCTGGTACTTGTAATTGTTCCCATATACTTCAAGTCAATTAGTTCATTCTTAAAAGAAAATATTCTTCCTTGGCATATTCCCAGCTATTTGATTCGTACTTTGTGACTTATCTTCTTCAATTCCTAGTATATCTTAGATACAATGGAAGTAGGACATGCATGTTTACAATGAAGGGTAGCTAGTGTGATAAATTAGTAACAATATTGAATTCTCACCGGCTCAGCTAAGTGCAATCTCCATCAGGAAAGGAGGAGGAACACATTGTTTGAAGTGTGGATTTGCTTTTCTTTCCAGCACTTTCAGCCAAGTTACATGGGTGCTCTGAGAATCTCTCTGTACATAGATCCAGATTCATAAAAGAATGTAGGTGTTGCAACGCCAACCCCCGCAGGTGCCCTGCTGCCTAGTAGAATTCTCAGTCCTGAGTTAGGTGCCCTGCTTCCCCATCCAATGCATGGAAAGAGTTAAATGCCTAAAAAAGGGATTCTCAGAAGCCAGCAAGCTGAGAGGAGAGATACCCAAGCTAACCAGGAATAAAGTGCAGATGAAAGGGATGGGGTTTAGGGCTCAAATCCTCAAAGTCATTTAGGTGCCTAACTTTCATTGGTATGGAGCTTAGGGAGCTAACTGATGGGTCAGACATGCCCACATTCCCAGCTATAAACCCTTCTCTTGAGTTAGGTACCTAAGCCAGGTCAGCCCCTTCTTTTGAAAAATCCTGCTCTGCTTGTTTTGGAGCAGGGACTTGAACCCACATCCCAGCTGAGTGCCCTAACTATCGGGCTATTGGCTCTTCTGGGACACACTCCTGTCCCACTTTTGTATTTTGTGCAGGGCCCAATCCTTATTTGTGCTGTGAGAATGCCTACAGGATTGGGCCCCACTCGTGAGCTAGGTGGGGGATATATAGTTTAAGAATCCTTCATTGAGACTTTGGCTTGTGCTAGGGCTCCAAGTAGGTCATTAACTGTGGGGTAACATCAGGACTTAGACAGCTTTGCGCATGCCCACTGGTGGGGACTTAGGTGTCTGCTGGGTTGGGTGGCAGCTGAGGTTTTGAGAATGGCAGTAGTGCCTAAATGGTGGACTTAAGTGCCTAAGTACTCTCGTGAATCTGGCTGATAGTCTATATTCTAACTTTGGGGATAGATCCTCAGCTAGTGTTGTCAGCTCCATTTAAGTCTTTGAAGCTATCTGGCTTTACTTTCCTCAGAGCTGCCATTTTTTAATTTTTTTCTTCTTCTTTGGGTTGTCTAGTGCAATCTTACCTCTAGCTGATTGATGCTAGTGCTATTTCATTAGCACAGGTAGACAGATAAGAAATGCTTGAAAATTGTGCACATAAGAAACCATAGATGTAGTTTGACTTCTATATTTGGGGGAGCAGCTCCAGTCAGGCCAACGGGGCCACAGGTGGGGATCAGGGTGGGGGAAACAAATTCCGTGCCTGCCCATGTGGGGAACCATTTCAGATTTAGGGGAGAGGGGACTTTAACCGTGATTCCAGTGGTTACTTAGGCAACTGAAAACTCTAGTGTTTTTGCAGATAACTTAGAAATATCTGACAGGAGCATTGCATCTAATTCCCATATCAAGAAAGAAAATGAAATAAATATTAGACGCACTCAGCTCTAATGCTAACATGTTCTGACATCTTGTGGCAAGTCACTTATGGGACACTGGTTAGCTTTAAAATTGTAATGTATATTCTTACTCAGATATTCTTACTACAGTCAGAAGGGATCATCATGATATCTAATCTGACCTCCTGCACATTGCAGGCCACAGAACCTTACCCACTCACTCCTGTAATAGACCCATAACATCTGGCTGAGTTACTGAAGTCCTCATATCATGGTTTAAAGACTTCAGGTTACAGAGAATTCACCACTAGTTTTAACCTGCAAGGGTTCCATGCTGCAGAAGAAGGTGAAAAATGTGGGAAAGAATTCTCTGTACTAACTCAGAGCACTCCCCATCTAGTGTCTTGTCTCCAGCCATTGGGGATTTTTGCTGCAGGCTGTCGCTGATGGGCCACATGCCACTGTAGGCAGTCCTATCATACCATCCCCTCCATAGACTGATCAAGCTCCGTCTTGAAGCCAGTTAGGTTTTTTTGCCCCCACTACTCCCCTTGGGAGGCTGCTCTAGAACTTCATTCCTCTGATGGTTAGAAATCTTCGTCTAATTTCAAGCCTAAACTTGTTGATGGCCAGTTTATATGTATTTGTTCTGGGGTCCACATTGATGCTTAACTTAAATAACTCTTCTCCCTCCCTGGTATTTATCCCTCTGATGTATTTATACAGAGCGCTCGTATCTCCCCTCAGCCTTCTATTGGTTAGACTAAACAAGCCAAGGTCTTTGAGTCTCTTCTCATAAGATAGGCTTTGCATTCCTCAGATCATCCTAGTAGCCCTTCTCTGCACCTTTTCCAGTTTGAATTAATCTTTCTTAAACATGGGAGACCAGAATTGCACACAGTATTCCAGAAGAGGTCTCATCAGAGCCTTGTATAATGGTACTAGCACGTCCCTGTCTCTTCTGGATATATCTCGCCTGATGCACCCCAGGAACACATAAGCCTTTTCATAGGCCACATCACATTGATGGCTCATAGTCATCCTGTGATCAACCAAAACCCCCAGCTCTTTCTCCTCCACTGTCACTTCTAACTGCTAAGTCCCCAGGTTATAGCAAAAATTCTTGTTGTTCGTCCCTAAATACATGACCTTGCACTTCGCACTATTAAATATCATCCCATTTCTATTACTCCAGTTTACAAGGTCATCCAGATCTTCTTGTATGATATTCCAGTCCTCCTCGGTATTGGCAATACCACCCAACTTTGTGTCCTCTGCATATTTTATTAGCACACTCCCACTTTTTGTAGCATGGTCAGTAATAAAAATGTTAAATAAGGTTGTCCCAAGACTGATTCATGAGGAATTCCACTAGTAACCTTCCTCTAGTCTAGCCTGAGAGATCATCTTTCAGTATGACCTTTTGTAGTCTTCCCTTTAACCAGTTCCTTATCCACCTTTCCGTTCTTGGATTAATTTGTTTTTATTAAAACTAATGTTAAAAATTATATAATACATAGATTTAAAAAAGTATCTGTACATCTGGGTGTAGTGCTTACATTATCCAAAAGTGCAAAATCTGGTTAAAAAGTCATGAGATATGTACAGTACATAATTTGCAATAACCCAAATTGAGGTGAATAAATTAATGGTACAGTTTAGATATTAAAATCTGAAAACTCGGGTATATCACTCATGAAAAACTATACCAATAGTTGGTTGTAAAAAGCAAATATGGGAATGAGTGTATTGTCCCTCAGTAATTGAGCATTTAGGATAAATTGTCCCTTAGTACATATAATCCATCAGAGAAATATTTCAAAAAGAAAAGGAGTACTTGTGGCACCTTAGAGACTAACACATTTATTTGAGCATAAGCTTTCGTGAGCTACAGCTCACTTCATCGGATGAAGTGAGTTGTAGCTCACGAAAGCTTAAAGTGAGTTGTAGCTCTCGAAAGATTATGCTCAAATAAATGTGTTAGTCTCTAAGGTGCCACAAGTACTCCTTTTCTTTTTGCGAATACAGACTAGCACGGCTGCTACTCTGAAATCAGAAATATTTCAGTTACTTTCTGATTTTGCTTCTCATCGGCACTCTGGCTCATCCCTCCTGGTACTGTCAATGCCCAGTGATGTGTTCTAAATAGATGTCCGTCGATCACCTGATGGTGTCCAACAATCCCCATCTTTTCCTATTTAACTCATAATTTCTCATGTGGATCTGTATCAAATGCCTTACTGACATCCAGGTAGATTAGCTCTATGGCATTTCGTTTGTCTGAAAAATCAGTTGTCTTCTCAAAGAAAGATATTAGTAACTTTGTTACAAACTCTTGAATACAACAACTGAAACAATTGTAGAAAAATCTACAATTATTTTCTATCATTTAGGCTACTTACTTTTTGCAGCTCAGCAAGTTTGGAACAGATCATTTAACTTAAGTCTTCTTATCTTAATCAACTGTTAATCACTCTGTTTATAAACAAAATTCTGACTCCTTGCCTCAAGGGCACAAACTGAGAGCAGCACATCTTGTTTCCTGTGCAGAACTCATTGCATTGCACATTCAGGCTGCCTGCCCCTGAGGCTTGCAGTTTGGGGGGGGAGGGACACCCTCCTTTGCCCCCCAACTCTCCAGACTCCACCTGTGTAAGAAAAGGTCTTTTAAAAAAGCTCTGGAATTCTTACCTTTGCTATGGAATGCTATCTCCTGGGAATATTAAGATTAGGGTCTGATTATAAACAAGGATTTCCAAAAGTTTATCTTGATCCCATAACCTGCTGTGTATATTGAAGTCCTGCAAGAGCTGAGAATGCTCAACATCTTTCATGATGAAATCCAATGTGAGAAAAAACTGTACAAGGTCTGATCCTGAAGTCAATTAAGTGGAAGTTCTGCAACTGACTGACTTCAGAGGGAGTCAAGCTCTGTCTATTGTGAGCTATTTCAAAGATTTTTGTCACCTGGGTGCCAGGTTTACTTCTGGGTATTTCCTATGGGATTAGATGATGGACACTTATGTATTTTAACACAGAATAGTGTAGGGTCCTGTTAAAATATGTTGAAAGGTTTTGCTATTTTTAGGTGAATTGAGTATGGATAGGTAGGTCGCACATGAAAGAAGGAGAAAGTCTAGAACAGTTTTAGTGGCTGGTGAGTGTTTTTGATATCTACATACAGGAAAAAAGTAAGTAAAAGGTTGAGATTGGTATGTTGGGATTTGAGTTTATTTTGTTAAATCAGACCTAATCTGGAGAAAGTTGGCCATGAAAAGAAATTTTCTGGTCATTTGTCTATGTGTCATTTCAGAAGACTAAAGCAGAATTT
Organism: Dermochelys coriacea; assembly: GCF_009764565.3. Classification (NCBI taxonomy): domain Eukaryota; kingdom Metazoa; phylum Chordata; order Testudines; family Dermochelyidae; genus Dermochelys; species Dermochelys coriacea. The sequence goes on along the minus strand of NC_050068.2, from coordinate 96,380,390 downwards.
ATCTGAAGGTTTAGGACAATCAGAACTATTAGATAAATGAACGGAGAAGAGATGAGCACTCTGGCTTGAATTTGCATGGAAATGATTTTGTCTTGTAAAATTTTGTTTTGGCAGTGATCCTGGCTGAGCCACTGCAAGTTGTTCATTGAAATTCAGGCAATGCTGACAATCAATGTCCTGTAAATCTAACAGCTATTCCTAGTAAAATAATGGAAGAAATATTAAGAGAAAATTTTTTTAGGTCTGATCCTGAACAAATGGATGTGCTGATGCACTTGCAAGCATGTAGATAATCCCACTGACCTGCTTAAAGGTCAGTGTATAAATCTTTGCAGGATCCAAGCCCCATGCAGCATTAAGTAGTGAAGGTTTATAAAGAATAAATCTTTCCCAACCAACAAGGTTCCTTACTTTGCTAGAATCATAAAATGAGCAGGTAAAAGAGAATAAAGTAAATGAAATACATTGACCTAGTGAAACATATTATAGTGTGTCCTATTAAATCCTAGATCAAAAATAATTCATATTGTTTTGGCAGGAATACAGTCATGTGGAATAACAACTAGATAAAAAAGGTCTAGTTTTACCTGAACTCTTCATTAACTCTTCAAACCATTAAAGCAGAAAGCACATCACATCTGGTGAACTTCACATCTGGTTTGCCCTCCAGTTGTAATCAACATCAGCTGGGGGGGAGGGGTGTCATCCTTTTTACACTCTATAATACTGGTTAGGATCTTCAGGACAATTTTTAGGACAAAGCGATAGTACATCTTTATAATTTTCACAAGACTGAAGCAGTATCTCCTGCCACATGGTGCAGAGGCAACCTGTGCATAGTTCAATTTCTGGATGCAGATTTGGGCTCTTTGTATTGTGGTAATGCTTCAATAACTTTGTACCCTTTATATTCCAAAAGATGAGTATAGTGTGATCACATTGCTGGAACCACTTTTTCTCCTTAGGTCTTAGGAGAGTCATTGTCACTAGGCCAGTTTTACAAATTAAAAATTCCTGCATTGCTAAAAATGGGATCATCTGCAAAGCCTTTGGAACAGTTATTAATTAGATTAAAAGTCACAGCAGCTGCTTTCTTTGCTTCCAAAGAACAGCAGGTCTACCAGTTTCCTGAAAAGTTTGAATAGGATCCGAGCTATTACCTTCCTCTGGAGAGAAGCTTAATTCTTTTGTACTTCAGTGTGCCATCCACCTCAGTTATATCAGTCTCCAGAAAGATCAAAAGCTCAAATCTTCTAAAACAGGGGTAGGCAACCTATGGTACATGTGCCGATTTTCAATGGCATTCACACTGCCTGGGTCCTGGCCACTGGTCCGGAGGGCTCTGCATTGTAATTTAATTTTAAATGAAGTTTCTTAAACATTTTAAAAACCTTATTTACGTTACATATAACAATAGTTTAGTTATATATTATGGACTTATAGAAAGAGACCTTCTAAAATGTATTACTGGCACATAAAACCTTAAATTACAGTGAATAAATAAAGACTTGGCACACCACTTCTGTTGCCGACCCCTGTTCTAAAATGTTTAATTTCACCAAAAAAATTGGAATATTACACTTGGAGCAGACATGAACATAATGTCTGGTTTTTTAAATGCCCCTCCTTGCAGTTTCAGTTGGATAGAATGTTAAATGCCTCTCCTAAACTGTTATGTAGTAGTACTGCCGTCTATTTAAAAAAATAAACAAACAAACAAACAGTAGTTTTTACCTCCCAGCAGGGGTGAAAGTAATTTAAAGGATTTACCGGTACACCAGAGTCCTGAGTGGGGGCATGGCCTCAACCGGAAGAGGCGATTTAAAGGCCCCGGGGCTCTCGCTGGGAGCCCTGGGGCCTTTAAATCACCCTGCTGCAGAGGCGGCTGGGAGCCCCAGGGCTCAGGGGTGAATCAAAGGACCCAGGGCTGTGGCCGCTGCAGAGCTCCGAGCATTTTAAATCCCTGCTGGAGCCCGGCTGCCACTGCCCTGGGGTTCTGGCAGCTGGGCTCAGGCAGCGATTTAAAGGTCCCGGTGCTCCAGCCACTGCGGGGAGCCCCCACCTGAGACCTGCTGCCAGAGCTCCGGTGGCGCTTTAAAGGGTCCAGGGCTCCCAGCAGCAGCAGGGGAGCCCTAGGCTCTTTAAAACGCCACCCGAGCCCTGCTGCTGGAGCTCCGGAGGTGATTTAAAGAGCCCGGGGCTCCCCACAGTGGCAGGAGCACTGGGCTCTTTAAATCACCGCCGGGGAAGCCGGTCCGGTCTGGTCTGGCCTGGCACGGTGTATTGGCTCTTGCTGGTATGCCGGACCGGACCGGACTGGCTTACTTTCACCTCTGCCTCCCAGGTAGCATTTCAATGAGAGATGAAGTGATCCTTAGGTATAACTTATATTTTTCACTGAACAACTGTGGGTGTCATCAGTATTATCTTCTGGAGTAGTTGAAAACTCCTTCCAAAAACAGTCTGTTGCAGTGACATTATTGGAAAATGCATTAAAAGTGAAAGTGTAAAACAACAACTAGTAACAGCTAGTAGATATGAAATAAATATGCAACAATTAAGGGTGGGGAGAGTAACTTAATAGTATCTCAGTTCAGTGCATGGATCAAATTATCTTGCAATCACCTAAGATGGATGACAGCTAAGGTTCTGACCCTGCAAGCAATTACATGTGTGAATAGTGTTTGGCAAGCATGGCCAGCTGCAATAGACATGACCCTGGGTGTCTGTAGCAAGGCGCATGCTGGGCCCCTCTGGTTTCAGCCCCTATTGCCCTCTCCCATCAGCCAGGAATGCCTCAGCTTGATTGCAACACCAATAAACAACTTTATTTACAGTTGCCTTCCAGCCACCACTTTCCACTTATGTACAGGTTTCACAGCCAACTTTGCCAAGTGCAGGCCTAGCCAGCAACAGACCAGAAGACTCCCAGCTTCCGATGTGCCTAGCTTTTGTCTTCCTCCCTTCTTTCTGGCTTCCTCCTAGCCTTTATAGGCCTGGCTAATGAGGCTGGCAGGTACTGCCCATTACCAGACAGACACAGGGCTATCCAACCAGCCCCAATCCATTCCCTTTGATTGAGGCTGGAGTGGCAGAGGCTGATTAAGTGCTTCTCACACAGCACCCTGTTACAGTATCCAACATGGAGCCCCAGGGAACTAGGATCCCCAGAATGGCTCCATGAGCATCACCGAAGCCTCAGTGAGGCAGGCTGGGTTGTGGCCACTAATGGAGGTATGCTAGATGAGCAGAAACGGGGCTACCGCAGATATGCTGGTATCAGGCCATTAGTCCTGGGGGACCAGATCCTACTCGGGCAGCAAAGGTGCTTCAAACTGGATGCAGCCTGGGGCCCTGAACTGTACATTGTCTGTGGGATTCTGAACCCCAGATGGCCAGCATACAAGATACGAGCAGTGTCGGCAGATAGAACAGAGACGGTGGTCCACTGGAGCATGCTGTGGCCTTGCCACTTTGAGCCCAAGCCACAAAATGGGGAGGATCATGAGCCTAGTTCTAGAAGCCAGGAGACAGGCCAGAAGGAGTCACTGGGCCCTCACTAGTGGTGTGGCTCACTGGAAGCAACTGACCCTAGTGCTGGCTCCATGGGAGGCAAGGAGCAGAGAAGTAGTAGCAAGTAGGGAGGAAGCACCTAAGCCTGGCCCTACAGTAATGGGAGCACAGATCAATGAGGCAGGAACAGCCTGACAGTCTCAAAGCCCAAATACAGGGGTCCCCCTACCTGGCTCATACAGCTATGCTGAGGATAGCCTAGATACCAGGAGCGCTACCTGGGGACAGGTATATTTAAGCGGTGAGGTGTGAGGGATTGGGTAGAGCCTCTTCCACCCTCCCCCGCTACTCTGTAATCCTATTATGCAAAGATTGCAGACTTGCCCACAGTACAATCAAACCTGATTGGCTGGGAGTGGGGTGTGCCACTCCAAAACAGGAAACAAAATTGGCTACAGAGCTCCTGGACAGGTTTGAGCCAATGAGCACACTGCAGGAGAGAGAGAACAAAGCAGAAGCAATCCCACTGCTAGTGGCAGTGAGCAAGGGGCAGACTGACACCAAAGGACAGGATGTGGAGTTTGAAGGAGTAGCTGCTAGTGGGAAAGCCACCTGCTGCACTGGTGATTGCAAAGGGGAGCCCTACAGACACACAGCCTGGAGTCACCAGGACAGCTGAAATCATACAGCAGCACACACCTTTCTGAGCTCACAGTGCATATCAGTATCAGAATGTGCATACAGCTTAGACTGACCAAAGGGGAGTTGTGGGGCATACAGTTTGTGTCTGTCTAGCTAGCGTTGAGGGACTTGTGCTGTACAGGGGACAAGGGAGTCTGTGTAAATCCTGCTAGGTATCCTTCTCTGGGTTTACTCCTGGCTTTGCCTGAGTTAGATCAAGGTGTTGTTCCATTGTTAAATAAGGTACTTTTTCCAGGGGGTTAATGATGACCTCCCTAGGAGGGGGGGCTGGTGTTTGTGAAGAGACACAGGGCTAGGACCTGGGATCCCTTCCCAACCCCAGGAGTTGTCCACCTGCCAGTAACTTTTTGCCTGAGGTGGCCTATTGATTTCAATGGGACTAATTGTATGCACAGTGGCCCAAATCCACAACAGGAAAGTTAGGCATTGTAACACCTAACTTCTAGTTGAGTAGAAAATCACTGGAACAACACAAAGCCTGAGTTAGGCACTTAGGATCCTATACAATGAATGGGAAGGCTAGGCACTTTAGAATGCAATCCACAAAAGCCAGCATGCTAGGCAGCCTAAACCAGCCAATGGGAGATGCCGACCAGAGGGGGTGAGACTTAAGCCCCACCCCCTCACACAGATAAGTGCTTAAGTCTAGACTGCAGAGAGACACCTATTTCTAGTAAAAAGAAAAGGAGGACTTGTGGCACCTTAGAGACTAACAAATTTATTAGAGCATAAGCTTTCGTGAGCTACAGCTCACTTCATCGGATGCATTATCCATAGCCAGGAACCCCTCTCCTGGAGTCAGGCAGCTTAGGCACCTGAGTTGTTTCTTGTGAGAAAGATTGGGGCACCTGCCTCACTCCACACAAAGTAGCTGGAGGAGGAGGCACTGCCCACCTTTTAAGTTTTACCCCAGTGGTCAGAGCACTCACCTGGGATGTGGGAGACCCAGGTTCAACTCCCTTCTCTACATGATTGAAAGAAAGGATTTGAACAGGGTCTGCCATGCATGAGGAACCTTTGCCAATCCAGCAGTGGGATGCTATGACCTTCTGGAAGCTGACTACCCAGACTGCTACAGATCCACTGCAAACCTGTTTGGTGTTATAAAGTCAACTGTGGTTAAAATGGTGGCAGAGGTTTCTGAGACAATCAGGCATGTGGTTTACCCCAAGGGGGTGGGCATAAAAGATATTCCTGAAGTAATTGCTGGCTTTGAGACAATGGGTCTTCCAAACTGCACTGGGGGCCATTGATGGGACTCATGTGCCCATAGTTTGCCCTCCTCAAGGAACACAAGCCCATAAACCGCAAAGAGTGCCACTCCATTGCTATGCAGGCCCCCATGGACCACAGAGAGTGATTTTTTGGAATGTCAGCATGGATTGCACTAGGAAAGTTCATGATGCCAGGATTTTTCACTGATCAGGATTCTACAGTAATGGATAGTCTGGGACACTATTCCTACCAAGTAGTATTGTCATAAATGGAGTTGCTGTCCCCACCATTATTCTGGGGGACCCTCTAGATCCCCTTTTGCCTTGGCTTATAAAACCATACCCTGATTTCAGAAGCCCTGGCAAAAGACGGTTTAATTTCACTGTCAGGAGGTACAGAATGGTTGTTGAATGTGCTTTTGGCAGATTGAAATCCTGTTGCAGATGTCTACAGACCCAATGGATTCCAATGTCATCAATGCTGTCCGCATTACTGTGGAGTGCTGTGCTCTTCACAATCTTTGTGAAGCCTGGGGTGAGCCATTTCCCCCGAACGGACCTGTGATAGGGAGGGGCTGCTGAATCAGTACATTCAGCCAGAAAGTGCAGCTAACACATCCAGCTGGAGCTGGATTCACCTGGGCAACAAATCAGGGATACTTTGTGCTCCCACACTATGGGCTTGCATGAAAGAAGGGGCCTGATGGAAGAAGGGGAAGAATGTCTTTATGAATATGCTTGTGGGGGTAGGGCTCACTGATTGTGGGGGGATTCAGTGCATGGGAGCAGTGGGGAGTTGATTGCCATGCAACATACTTATGAATGACATGACCACTTATGAAATGGGGCGGGGTAGGATACACAGTATGGCTTGATGTAGGAAATGATTGGAGTATGGATTTATGTAGCTAACTGTACGGAGGAATAGTGTTTACTTACTAATTCCTAAATTGTCCCTGATCATATGTTTATTATTTTGAGTACACATTGTATGATGTGATGCAGTGATAGTAATAAATGTTCTTGAAGAAATAAAAAGCTTTATTTATAAAAGGGTATTAGAAGAGTACAACATTCATCCAATGCCAGGCAGGCCAGCTGCCATTACCATGCCAACATACCAGTAACAACAGAACCTTGTGTAACCCACACACCTCCGAGGTGTGGTGTTCTGTCCCATCTAGTGGCACCAAGACCATTTAGAGAGAGAGAAAAAAAAAAAAGAGTCTGCTCTACAGCCTTAGCTATCAGCCAGTCAGCTTTTAGCTCATGCGGTAGAGGCTCATGCACTAAGCTCAAGAAGTCCCAGGTTTGATCCTGCCTGCGACCAGTGTCTGTTGGTGTTACATTACCAGAAAAAAAAAAGTGCATGAACAAGTACAATTAGTGAAACCATGTACAAGACAAACTCCTCATAAAATAGGCATGATATTAGAGAGTTGTGCAAGGTGAGGTTTAGTCCCTGGTTTTTCAGTCTTGACCCACTTAATCCACTCCCTGCACTGCTTACTGTGCCGATAAATTTGCAACACTGCCAGCTTCTTTGCTAGTATGTGTGAACATTCTACAGCTGCCAACATTCACCTGGTAAATAAGCACCCTGACTTTCACAATTGCCAAAAAAATCAAGCTAATCCCATTTCAAAACAAGCCAATTCCTAAAAACCTCAAAATTCTAGAGATCCTGACTAGATCCTCCTGGCATGCAGTTTGGGACTGTGGTGGGCCTTCTGTGCACCCTGACTCTCTTCCCCCCCCCATGCCCCTGCTTGCTGGGAGCTGATGATTTAAAAAAGCAGCAACAAGCTACAAGCCAAAAACAAGCCAAACAACTCACAAGCCAATTAAGCCAAAAACAAGCCCAATTTCTGTGATTTTTTTCATGGGTTTGGCATGTCAGGATCATTCCTGGTATTTTTACTAAAATCCACTGTTTTGATGTCCTTGCACTAGAGGTTTACCAAAACCTGGATGTGCTCCCATGACCATGAAGCAGAACGCTTTGCAAAAGACTTCTTCTGTTCCTTCTTCATTGCAAACACAGAAGGCTCTCTACTGGTGTGTTTGCAGCTCGGCTGTCAGAAAACAATGAAAGAGTTAAACGCTGACTTGCTGAGCTGCTGCATTAAACAAAGGGGGGTTGCTTCTATTTCCCTCAAATTGATTAGAGATTGTTGGGATAGAGAGGACAAAAGAAGTTGGCTCATGGTATTGTGGGACACTTTTGGTGGACTCCCAGGACCTGAGCTGGTGTGTGCGTGTTCTGTGTCTATACTGCAAAGCAACAGGGCTTGAACCCTGGGTCCCGGCTTGAGTTGAGCTTGACCCCTCCACCACTCTAGAGTCTGACCTAGGGTACTAGGCCTGAGCCCAAAGTCTGAGAGATTTGTGTGTAGACAGAAGGGGGTTGGGCTCAAGTCAGAGTCTGAGATCAGGCTTACATTGCAATGTAGGCATATGCTTAGGGAACATTTACCCTGAATACCTAGGCATCTGCAGGATTAGGTGGAAGCTGAGCAGGGGTTTTGTGGATCGGATTCGCAGTGGTGACTAAAAAAGGGATTTAGGTGCCTAAATACTTTTGTGGATCTGGGCCAAAGTTCTCACACACGTGTTTGCAGATTCAAGGCCTAAATAATGTAAATAACTAGGTTTCATAATCTAAGTCAATATAATAATCTTAATTGCAATGCAACAAAACTAAATAAGAAGAGATGGGTTTGTTATGGACATATTTGTATCACAGATGCATAGTAAAAGAATATACACTCAAATTCTGCAATCCATACTCACTAAGGTCACTGAAGTAGATCTGAATGAACTATCAGCTTTTTCTGTTCAGGAATTATTTGCTAACAGACTTCAATTTTACATATTTATTTGTGGCATGACCACATCTTAAGTGGTTTGTATAGAGAGCAGAATGTGGCCTCAATTCTTCTTTATACCTCTGGGAATATAATAGTAATGAAAAGTCAAAATTCTTTAACAAATGATTTGAGAATATTTTTTTCAGCCTATGGATTACTATTTGCTGTAACAATTGCTTTGAGTTATCACTAATTTGCATTTAGCTATTTGGACTCAGTGATTAGTCACATAGTATTGATTCTACTTCCGGACTGGATTAGTCAAGCCCATAAAGAACTTTCAAGATGGCTGTGGGAACACTTTTAGCAAGAGTATTGTGAATACATAGATCATATATACGTCTGTAGACACTGATGAAATCCTAACCCTGTTGAAGTCAGGGGGAGATTTGCAATTGACTTCAGTGACAGAGTTTTGTTACTGTGCTGTTTGATTCAGACCACTGTACTGCCCATATGGCAGAACCTAGAACTATAGATTCTGGCATATGGAATGCAAGGAACTTTTCCAAGCCCCTGCCAGTCAGAAAGAGAGCCTACATCACTCTGCAGTTTGCAGATGGCCCTGGTATGCTTGGACATCCATTGAAGTGTTTATATTTTGTCACATGCCATGTTGTTGTAGCCATGTTGGTCCCAGGATATTAGAGAGACAAGGTGGGGAGGTAATTTATCTTTTATTACAGAAGCTGGTCCAATAAAAAAATTACTTCACCTACTTGGTCTCTATATTTTGTCACACTGAAGTACAGATTTTTGCTGATAGCAAGTTTAAAGTTATGCAAAAATAGTATTAATTTACAGCCAGTTTTCTTTAAACAAAAGACTTTTTCTTGATAAGAAAATGCCATATCATATAGAGACATGCATAGCAATTAATTTGAATCAAAGTAAACACATGATGTAAGAACACTCCCTACATTGGACTTGAAATAGCCAGTGTTGTATTGCCATCAAGTTTTTTTTAAAACAAAAAGAAAAAAAAAATCTTACATAGCACAAAACTTACCAAACAGAAGTAAAAAAGCTATAAATCAAGGAGAAATTTTATATCCAATTAGATAACTAACAATTCTTATTCATGATTGGGAATTCAGCCTATACAAGGCAGGGGAGATATTATCATTCCTCTCTGGCCACTTACTTTATTTCCTCAGGTAGCATGTATATAATGGTCACCACTGGGGGGGGGGGGGGCAAAACCAGTATGTACTTATGGTTCCCACTCATTCATACCTGCAAAACCATCACTTATTTTCCTCTTCTATCTCAGTTGCCAATATGTAGATAAATGATAAATTTAACTGTTAGCACTGTTGTGCTCTGTCCTAAGTCCTCCTATACTTAGACAAAACTTACTCCATTTGCTTGGCTACCTTCCTTTTCAGAACTCTGTCCTTTACCCTAGCTCCTTTTCCCTAACTCCCAATTTCCTTATACTAGAGTGGAATCTAATGAGCCATACCTACCCTAAAAAGTTGGCCACAATTAACACTTGCGTGTAGGGTGAGGTAGTGAAAAAATCCTGCCATTCTGCGGCAGACTTCAGTAAGACGGGTAACTTCTACAGTCCAGTATTAGTCCCTCAAGGTCAAGTCTGAAGCTCTTTGATAGAATAGTTTGGCAGAAAATTCACACTGCTAATCCTTCTTAAAACAGAAGATGTTGTGCTTAGAATTAGTCAAATCAATGTACCAAATTTGTATGCATTTAAAAAAAATGTTTATGTATTTAGTATTGTGACAAAGTTCTTCTACTACCTTGGTGGGTCCTGCGCTTATTGGTGGATTTTGCTGGCCTCAGATTCACAGTAGCCCTCACTTTGGCCACTTTCATGGCTCAAATCTGCCATTCACTCAGATAACCTCATCACTGGCCAACATGGGGAAAAGGAAGGAGAACAATCCCCACAGTCTCTGCTGGTCCACCTAGTGGATCAGGGGATAGGCCAGGGATCTTCCCTTCTGGTGGGACTTGGACCCACAGTCCAAGTCAACTTCTCCTGTATCCAATAGGGAGTTGGGAGATAGGGGGAACCCAGGCCCACCCTCTACTCCAGGTTCCAGCCCAGGGCCCTGTGGATCACAGCTGTCTATAGTGTTTTGTGTAACACCTGTGTGACAGCTACAACTCCCTGGGCTACTTCCCCATGGCCTTTTCCCAACACCTTCTGTAGCCTCACCACAGGACCTTCCTCCTGATGCCAGATAGCCTTTGTACTTCTCAGTCCCCCTGCCCGCGCCCGCGCCCACGCCCACGCCCTCGCCCTCGCCCTCTCAGCTACTTGCTTGCACGCACCACACACACCTCACTAACTGGAGTGAGAGCCTTTTTAAACCAGGTGTCCTGATTAGCCTTAATTAATTCTAGCAGCTTCCCAATTGGCTATAGGTGTCCTAATTAGCCTGCCTGCCTTAATTAGTTCTAGAAAGTTCCTGAGTGTTCTAGAATAGTCCCTGTTATTTTACCCAGGAAAAAGGGACCTGCTTAACCTGGAACTAATGTATCTACCTTCTGCCACTCTTTTGTAGCCATTTGGCCTGATCCTGTCACAGTATATAAAAAGGTTTGCTTGGGGACAGATTTTGTTTTTTACGCAGAATTTTTGCAATACCTCCATATTTGTTGTGACATCTATAAGAAACATCTAGATAGGGAGGGCTCTGAGTTGCAACAGAGAATTCTTTCCCAGGTGTCAGGCTTGTGGATCTTGCCCACATGCTCAGGGTGTAACTGATCACCATATTTGGGGTCAGGAAGGAATTATTCCTCAGGTCAGATTGGCAGAGACCTTGGGGTTTTTTTGCCTTCCTCTGCAGCATGGGGCAGGGGTCACAGGTTTAAACTATAGTAAATGGTGGGTTCTTTATAACTTGAAGTCTTTAAATCATGATTGGAGGACTTGGTAACTCAGCCAGTGGTTATGGGTCCATTACAGGATTGTGTGGTGGGGGTGAGGTTTTGTGGCCTGCAATATGCAGGTCAGACTAGATGATCATGATAGTCACGTCTGAATTTAAAGTTTGAGTCTAAATCAGCTAATCAATTATACTGGCTAGTTTGAGGGGTAGGTGGGGATAGTTGGCAATTGATAACTTATTAAAACTACAAACATATAAGTATGTACAAATTATATATTTTGCATTGTATCCTTCTCCCTTCATCCGTTACATTATACTAGTCTTGTAAGGCAATTGCCTCCATGCAGATATAGGGGTTTGCCTGGGTGGAGGCAACTGAAGGATCAGGTATTTAAGGTCACCATGGCTACGCTAGCAAAACCCTGTAGTGTAGACACAGCCTACACTGATGGAAGGATTCTTCTGTCAGTGTAGCCACGAGAGAGAAGTTTTGTCAACAGAAATACTCTTTCGTCAATATCACTACATCTAGGCATAGGTAAGATACCTATGTCAATCTGGGGTATGTTTTTTCATATCCTTGACCAATGTAGCTATCTCAACCTAACTTTTAAGTGCAGACCAAGCCTTAGACTATGAGCTCTTCAGGGCAGTGACTATATCTACATATATATATACATATGTTTGTACAGTGCATAGCACTGATCCTGATGGGTGCCTCTGGGAACAACTGCTCTGTAGCTATTAAATAATAAATCTGTTCAATGAATAGACCACTTTAGTTCCCAGAGTTGTAAATCCAGCTCCTTCTATGATCACTGTTGCAATAAAAAAGAAAAAAAATATTTTGATAACTGTGCTGATGTTATTGATGATGCCTTTTACACAAAGAAGGAAATGAACAAAGCAGAGCTGTGGTGCCTGATGCTTCATGAGAAACAGAGACACAAGAACTACACTGTCCCAAATGGAAAAAAGACAAACCCTTCAGGAAAAGAAAAGTTAAAAGTCTGGTGGTATTAGATACTTCAGAGTAAAATATAAGCATTAAAAAGCTATGGAACAGTTCTTCACATGATCACCCTCATTAAAAAAAATTCCTTTAAAGTACTCTAACATAAAAATCAAAGCTTTTTGTTCTAGCAATTGATCAGCAACACAAATGAAACCATCAGCTGATTATGTGTACTGTGTAACAGAGTGGTCTGCCAGTTTAAGGAGCAGCAGGGCTGGGGAACAGACAGCCCTCTTCTGGAGAGGAGCCCAGCAAGCAGGTGCTGGGAATCATCTGACCCAGCAGGACAGAATCTAGTGATTCAGTCTGATAATTCCCAGGTAGGCGATATACAGGACAGCCCCAGCTCCCTGATGGCTATTATCTCATTTTAGATACAAATGTACAGAACAGCATTTGTCATATATCTTGAAAACTGATTAGGCCAGATTTGATCCTGTGAGCATGGAAGGGTTGTTTTTACAGACGCCACTCCCTGAACTTGTGAAAGAGCACTAACTGTGGGATTCATTGACTGAGGGAGAGTGAGTAGAACTACCACTCCCATTCTCCCAGGATTTCTGCTAGGGGAAGCCAGCCAGATTTCACCATAAGCCTCTTTGGCAAAGACTGCCTGGGAAATGGGTTGCATGAGGGCATCTCTTAGCTGGTTAGGCACATGTCATGGGCTGCACCAACTGGCTGTGTGTCCCCGATGACAGCAAAGTTTGTGTGTGGCTTGAGATGCTGTGTTTTATTATTTTTGCAGACTTTCCAGTTTTTGATGTTCTCTGTTGGGATATGGCTGTCCCACAAGGACTTTTTTGTTTTCCTTTTTTTCAAATTAATAAGCTCTGAAATAAAAACCACAATGAGCAATACATTTACATTAATATGACAATCAATATTAGCAGCATTAGGACAAGGGACTGAAAACACATAACTGTATAGCTGTGTGCATCTAGCTATTCTTTTCCTTTTATATTTTGACACAAGCGAGGGCTAGTCATGATCATCAGATCAGTGCATACAAATATAATACAAATATTTTAGTAATGAGTTATATCACAATGGCATTAATGCATCCATGGCTATTTTTTCACTTAAGGCAGTGACAGGTATGTAAACTTCTATCCCTTTGTAATAATACTGCCCCTTTTATATAGCATGACTAGTTATTTAAAGTATTAGCTAGTTCTCATGGAGGTAGAAACCTGCAGCACTTTGTGCCAGATCTGAACTCTCAGCAATCTGATCCATTCTCAGTAACGCTAAGAGCTGCAGGGATGCCATAGTGTCCTATTCTACCTTTAGACTAACCCAGAGAGGTGGTATAACAAACAGAGAGGGTGACTTCTCTGATAAGTATGGGCCTGGTAAGATTTTGGGGGGAGATACACAAAGAAGTTGTAGAAGGGGCGGCACATCAACTGTGTAGAAGTTTTGAAGCCAGATGTGGTTCAAAATTCCAGTTTAGACATAGTGGCTCCAATACTAATCGACGTGGAGGCAAACTGAACAAAGCAAGTGGGTGTAACAAGAAGTCAGTCTTGCTGAGTAAGAAATGGTTTAAAGTGGCTTCCTGTATGATTGAGAAAGTCTACACAGCATTATCCAGTTCACCCCCCAACAAGACTTCCGACACAAAAGCTATTAAGGCTACAGGCTGCCTTCTCTGGGTGGGTCTTAAATCAGAGAATGACCTTCCTCTAAGGAAACATTAGGCTCTCAAGATTACTAAAGGAAAATCTCTTCAGAGAATTGGAAGACTGAATGACTCATTCAAAAGCCCATTGCTTGACATGCACAACAAAAGTCTGCAAGATGAAAATGTTCTTCCATATTTAGAAGTTTAATGCTCTTGAATTTGAAAAAAAACTTATTGATAATGTTTGTTTACTAGCAAAAGAGTCAATTAGGGTGATATTGAGCCTTGTCTTATAACCCACCATTTTCACATTCCCATAACTGTCAGAAAATTTCTTTTCAGCTGAAATATTCTATGCTTAGTCTCAGCTCAAAATTGAAATTGTCTTTTGTTTGCTGTTTTTTGCAAAGTTTGAAATAAATACATTCATTGTTGATGTGTGAAAGTGCGAGAACCTCCAGGCTGATGACACGTTTTTCACACACAAATCTCAAAAATGGTTGTGCTTTAACAAGCTGAAACCCATCCAGACAGTTAGCTTCACTGTGTAAGGCCTTGATCCTGCAAACACATATGCACACATTCAACTGAAGGGTAGTGCTGGTAAAGGCATCTCTGCCCCTAAATCCTTACCTGCAGAATCCTCCAAGGATCAATTCTATCTCTAGTTTTATTCAACATTTACATGCCGCCACTAGGTGAACCAGTACAATGACATAAACCCAAGCACTAGAAATATGGAGATGACACATAGCTCTATCTATCTTTCACCACATATAACTATACCATTACCACCAAGACAGCCTCATAATTGGACAAGGTTCATGGATGAAGAACAGCTGGTTGAAGCTGAACCCAAGCAAGACAGAAGTTATGCTAGTGGAGAGATGAAAGCAGTTTGAAGAATGCAGCCATGATGTAGTCTCCTGTGGTTGAAGATACACATCTTCAATTAGTCTTTTTGGCCCCCAGTTTAGGAGTTCTCCTGGTTGCCTCATGTAGCAGCATCTGTGAGTCTACTGGAAAGGGGTAGGATGGAGGACAAGGAGTTGAGCATGGGGTGGATAGGGAGACTGAGATTGGATGAGGAACCTAGGGAGGGATCCTGGGAGCTAATGGGGAGAGAGGGAAGAGACAGATTGGACGATGAGCCAGGAAGTGGCGGGAAGTGGGATTGGCTGGGCAAGGAGACTGGATATGGGGAGAGATTGGGACTCAGATAATAAACTTGGAGGGTGAGACTAGGGTAATGAGACTGAGACTGGGATGAGAAGGAGTGGAGACTCGGACGGGATGGATAAGGAGAACTGACAGGGACAAGGAACTAGGAATGGGAAGAGACATGACTGGGACAGTTACAGATTGGAGGGGACAGGGAAGAAGAAGTCTGAAACTTGTTCCTCCCCCTGATCCAAAATAGCGTGAATCTGGTGACCTTCTGCAAAAGGTGCCTGTTCAAAAGGGCTTTTTGAGAGGGCCAGTGGTATGCTTCTCACAATGATGGAAGGATGGTAAAGAACTTTCTGTAGGTGGCAAAGTTCCTTTTTGAATAACTATTTTAATGCTGCTTGAGTTTTTTTGTAGTATTAACTATGTTACAGCACAGAGAGCCTTGTATAAACATCTTTTTATTATATTTTAAAACAAAAGAAATAAAAGGCACTACAGCAAAATCTAATGGTGCAGAACAAAACCTCGAGAGACTGAAAACAAAGAAGGAAGAGGGAGGAGGCATATGGATGAGTAATTTGTTGTGCTCACAGGAGCATGGGGTCAGAGAAGAGGTTGATATTATATGTTTCGCATCTTGGAATCTGGGTCTATGAGGGCTTTCCTTTTAGTTACTCAATGATCTCTGAGTATGGCGTGGGAAGGAAGAACAAATACTAGCTAAAGGATAGAAAAGAAACTTCTAAAGTTCTGTCAATGAGCGTGAGATTCCCATAAGCATGTGTCACACTGATGGTAAATAGAAGAGTCCCCTTTGTGGCACCTTCTAAAAGAGCTAGGAGATTATATATATGTAAAGGAAACTTGGCATCCTGCAGAGCCCCCAGGGCTGTGGGTCAGAAGAGGGAATTTATGCTTTCATATGCTATTGGACTAATTTATATGTGCAAAACCCCCAAACTTTTCTAAAACTATTTCAGTTCTAAATAATACGGGAAAAGCAAGCTCTGGATTTCTTAGTGAATAGGATGAAAACTTAAAACCAACTAAATCTCAAAAGAGGATGGATATGCCATCCACTTGGACTGACCGTTCCTATTTACTGAGCATGGTGTGAAAAGTATGTCACCGATCCATCTCTCCCAAACAGGGCTCACATTCTGTGCCTATTGCCTATTTAAGAAAATGGCAGAATGTTGTGGCAGGGCCTTGGTGAATACTTACATACACAGTCTCCTGTCATTACCCAAAGATGCCTTTTCAAACACATCTTTAAACTGTATCTGGATCACCCAGATATTCCCGGTCTGAAGTCTTAAACATGGTAGACAATCTGTCCAAAATTCTGCAAGAGCAACAGACAATCAATCTCTTATGAAATGACACTTAATTCACTTCAGTCTATCCAATCAGATAAAGCTACAACTTATTCTAGAAGCAAATTCACTGGGAAAGTTGGATAGAGTCAGAATGCCTGAGTTTCCAGAAGAGAAAAACTCCCACGAAAATTAAAATAGGGACAGGTGAACCCATCTATCCACATTCAGCAAAAGAATTTTATAAGTAGATATACTTCACAGTAACTGATTTCACAGTGTCCAGTATTCAGTCAAGATTTGAACAGAGACTACAAAATTGTTCGAAATCTGGAAACTCTCAAACACTCCACATATAAGAGAAATGCAAGTTCAAGATGTGCTTTAGGTGTAAGGTTCTGATTTCAACCCTGACTGACAGATTACTCAGCTTCCTTTGTAAGCCATCTGCCAACCTATGGAAAGACCATTACTCAGTGGAATGACAATAATCTACTTCTTGTGGTTTTATTTTTTTACAAATAAAAAAATGAAAGTCACTTTCTGATATTGCATTGTTGCAAAAGACTTCTGAATGACTGAAGTTAACCAGAGAATATTTTTAATATCATACCGACAATAAGAAAAATGGTTATTTTTTACAACTGTAATTCACAAGCAACTAGATTTTGCTATTTTGCCCCAGGAAAAGGATGGTTATGAATACAGGTTAAGATTAAAATTTACATATCACTTTTGGTGATCCCATTCTTTTCTTAGCCACATGAGCCTAATTCAAATAGCATTGAAGTCCATGGGAGTTATATTGGCCCCTATTATAGCATTAACTTTTCTATTGGTACATAGTTGGACAAATTTGATCCTCTGAAAGCAGTGAATTGACCGATTTATTGAGGGGCAGAATTTGCTTTGTATGTTTTGGGAGATGATCTAAATACTTCAGATCCTATAATATACATTTTTCTGAAATCTAAAATTAAAGTCCTTTCATTACTTCAGCCCTCTATAACCAACAAGTAAGAAGTATACTATTCCTCCCAAGATCCCAGGGGACAGACTGAGCTGGGACACAGCAGTACACTAAACTAGAGCAGCACTTTGCTGTCAGTCCCATCAGTTTCTACTAAATGAGAGCTTACCTTTGGGGAAATGGGATTTGTTAGCTTTACGGTTCTAAACCTTTCAAATGTGAATTGATGTAGTGTCTTCAATCTCCACAAAGACAGCCTGAACTGTCCTCTTTCATCTCAACAGTGTGGTATCTGGAAGCTATAATGATAGTTTAAATGGCAGCCTTACTAACTATTTCATTGCTGATCATTCTAGAAGAAAAAGTCAGACATCATGAAAGGGAGGGCAGAACTTGCAGAGACTTCCATCTCAGTCTCCTTCCTCCTTCCCTGAAACAATCTAACTCTAGCTGAGCACTACAAAATATAGCATAGGAAACAATCTCTGACTACTAGGAGGGTGCACTATCTGACCTAGCAAAGATCAGATCTGGGAAAAGCCCTATGCTTTATTTAGATTTATTTTTAAATAGGTAAGTATTCTTATGATTCTTTTCAGATTCCTCTCCCATATTTGTATCAATTTAAAAAATGTAGTTTTCTAACAACTTCTCTCTTTGTATCTGTTAGTGTATCATACCTACTTTTCTCAGCAGCACCCATTCATGGTCGGCCACAATAACTCTCAAAGCATTAGATATACCTAAGCCCCTTCATTTTCAGTTTCAACTGATTCTTACTGAAAAATTCCTGGGTATTTTAAAAAGAATTATTCAGTTTTTTTTGATTCACCCTACTTTTGTATCATTCAAATATATACAAAATAACTTGTTTTATTAGGAAAATACAATACATCGTATGAGATATATGTATTATATAATACTTTAGTCTGCGTGTATATGCAAAGCTGCCTGTTGAAGAAGGCTATGCATTAGTTTAGAAGATACACACAATAAACAAACAAGCACACATGCTCTGAAGTGCACGCACATCTGAATGTACTGGTGAATCTTACGCCCACCACATACACATTTCAGACTGTTAGCAGATGACAGTTTAAAGATTTGACACACTAAAATGGGAAGAAAATGAAAATCTGTGTTAGAATACATTTCAGAACATAAGGAAGTATTCAAAAGTTTTATTAAAAGAAAAACAGGAGAAAAGGATGAAGTTGAATGTATGTCTGCAAATGGTGTGGCCCAATTATTAAATATAAATACTTATTAGCTAATAGTTCTAAGTCTGCAACAGTAAACTGTTTATTCAAATGAAAAGCTTTATTTGGGGATTAGAGATGCATTGTTTTCTTAAACTCAGATGTGGCATTGTGTTTTGAGTTCTGTTTTAGTTCCACAGCAAACCACACTGATGAATACAATTCAAAGCATTAATCTACTGAAAACTTTTTTCCCCTTTCCGTCCACCAAAAGAAACCCCAATATTTACCCAGAAAAATTATTAATAGTTTTTTGCACCGATTTTCACCTGTTTTTGTTGTTGGGACAATAAACACTGATAAATTCCTGGGAAAAATTAAATAAAATAAAAACTGAAATGAAGGGCCCTAGAAATATCATATATAAGTTATAAAAGCCACAGTGAGGATGAGCTTAACTCATTCTTTACAGTTGTTTCAAGAAGTTCTGTTTGGCCTAAGCTATTATTCTTCTTGATATATTGAACTAGACATTTTTGTTCTACCACCATGTAATCATTTACAAGGATTTGGAACACTTTCACTTGCAGGACAATCAATTTCATTAATATCTAAGAACTCAAGACCATGTTTCACTCATGCACATTCAGACTATAAAGTCTTCATTCATGTAGCAACCAAACCAGGCAAAGTTTATCACAGCAATTAACTTGGGACTTGGAACTGAGATTTGGAAATAAAATTTTCTGATAATATCTGGAGGAAAGCTTGGATAAAATGCTTCAGAAGCATTAAGCAGTTATATTTGTCTTATTTCAAATTTTTAAAGTCTTGTGGATACTTTAAGCTTAGGTGTGATGGTGTTTTCCTCCTGCAGCTGTCCACTGCAATCTAATTAGTGCTTATTTGTATTTCAGTAGCGCAAAAAGGGGTAGGCGCTGTACAAACATGTAGGAAAACTGCCTCTCTTCTAAAGAGCTGCCAATCTAAGGAAGTGGTTTCCAACCTGTGGTCCAGCAAGCCCTGGGGGTCTGCAGATTATGTCTTAAGATTTCCAAAGGGGTCCACAGCTTCATTCAATATTTTTTTAGGAGTCTGCAAATGCAAAAAGGTTGAAAAACACTAATCTATGGTCTCGTTCCTGCAAGTTGCTCCGTGGAGCTGGCCTCCTGCAGGTTCCCACTGCCTTTGCTAAGGCCCAAGCCCGGGAACAGTTCGGCGTCTCAGAAACCTCGCGTCCCTGAGCGAACCAGCAGAAGCCAGCGCCAGGACGGGCGTGCATGCGTTTGAAGGATGGGGGCTTAAACATCTAGGCTGAAACCCTGCCCGCAATGAAGGCCACGTCACAACTCCCCCCCCCCCCCCCCGGATCTCCAGGCTGACCGGCCATGGGGAGGCCTCGTTTCTTGCAACCTTGAACAGGGCGGCGAGGAGCAGTTGTGCAGCGCGCGGGGACCCGGGGCGGGCGGGCTCTGCAGGGGCGGCGGGCCGGGTGTCAGGTTTCCCGGAAGCGCCTCCGGCGCCGGCGCTGCGCTGCCGAGCCGGGCAAGCCGCTGTTGCCCGGCGGCCCCCACGCCTGTTGCACGCCGCGGGCCGGCCACGGAGCGGCCGAGCCAGCGGCAGCAGGTGACAGAGCAGCGGCTGGCGCGGCGGGGGCGGGGGGGGGATGGAGGCGCCGCGGCCGAAGGAGAAGCCCAACCCCCTGCGGGCTGCCAACTTCTGCTCCCGGCTCTTCTTCTGGTGAGTCGCCGCCGCGCCGGCTCCGCGGCCCGGGGGAGGGCCCCGTGCGGCCGGGCTGCTCCGGCCGCTGGCGCCCGGAGCCGGGCTGTGCCAAGGGGGGGGGGGCGGGAGAGCGAGCCGCGCGCACGGAGCCCGGGGAGCAGAGCAGCGCAGAGCGCCCGCGCCGCCGCCAGGTTCAGCCCGGCCGTGCCGGCCCCGTCCCGCGCTTCCCGGGGGGGGGGGGGGCGCTGAGGCTGCGTGTCCGTGCGCCCGGGAACGCCGCTAGCGGCCCCGCTCCGAGCCGGCAGCCGCAGCTGGCCGTGGGCCAAGTGTCACCGCTGACCGATCCCGGGGGCGGCGGCGGCGGCGGCGCTTTGCTCGTGGGGGGGGGGAGGCGCGTGTCTTTCGGTGCGAGCAGCCCGCTTCTCAAAGTCTAGGGCAGGGCAGGTCATGTGAGACCCGGTCTCCGGAGGGGAAATCGTGCCGCCGGCCAGCCTGCTGCACCCGCTGGGCGGCTACGGCGGGTTTGCGGCGACCCCTCTACTCGCCTCTTGTAGCGAGCAGCGGGTTTGAGAAGACCCCCCCCCCCTCCCCCCAGCACACAGCCAGGGGCAGGTTTCGGAGTCGCAGCCGCCTTAGTCTGCATCCGCAAAAGGGACAGGAGGACCTGGGGCCCCTGAGAGCACAAGCTTTCGTGGGCTCCCGCTCGCTTCAGCGGCAGGCGGTAAAGCGGCGCTATCAACCTCCCTTGCCTGACTCTGTTACCCGCAGGTAGTCGGGGGCCTTAGAGTAGTGCCCGTTTTTAAGGATCCCCTGTGGCTTGCTACTGTGCGCGATGTCCTTGCTTACCGCTGACTCGAGCCCCCTTACGCTTTTCCGTATGTCATTTTGTTGTTTTATGTAGCAGTTGGGGAAAGGGGAACCTTCTTTTTTACTTGTGGCAACACCTACCGTTGTCTGAGCCACCTGTGCTGAGACCAGTTCTGACGCAAGTTGACTGAAATCATGCTGTTTCTTACCTAATGGATCAGAGGCAAGCCATTCATTATTCATTCTAAAGAAATCTGCCCCTACCTCCATCAAACTCCTGTTTTCTTAAATGAGATCCCTCAAGCAGCAGGTGGCTCTCTGGGGAATCTCCCAAGGCAACAGCCATCCAGATTATTAGCTGACTGCTTCCTGCAGCCAGCCATTGGTTGTATCCTTTTTGGGGTGGTAGAGTTTTTCATAGTGGGGTGGGATGGGGAGAAGAGCCCATACAGATGTGCTATGTACTTGGGACCAGCTTCTCCACTGCATTTGCTCCTTTGCAAAGCTAATGTAAAATTTGACCATTCTGATTTGGTAGCATTTTACAGTTATTTCATACAGGTGTAAATGCATCCGATGAAGTGAGCTGTAGCTCACGAAAGCTTACGCTCTAATAAATTTGTTAGTCTCTAAGGTGCCACAAGTCCTCCTTTTCTTTTTGCGAATATAGACTAACATGGCTGCTACTCTGAAACAGTTGTACATGATTACTCAAGGTGCAAAACAATGGAGAATCAGTCTATTGTTTGCTGCACACTTTTTTTTTTTTTTTTTTTTGAAAAGGGTGTAGTCTATCCTCCCATTTGTCTTCTCTCACTTTGTGGATCAGGATCCTAGCAGAGCCCGTGTGGAAAGTTCCCCGGTAGGGTGACTAAAGGAGAAGGGAAGAGCAGCATTTCCCCCAATGCAGGCTCCACTTGCAGAGAAGGAGGGAGTGGTGAGGGGAGAAGTGCTGTATTCTTTGTTTGGAGCTCTTGGGAACTCAGGAAGAGTTTGAGTAATCAAACTTTGGCCTGATCCTGCAAACAGGTACAGAAGCAGGTACAGAAATCTTTTTTTGAGGATGGAGGGATGAACAAACAAAAATGTACAAACCTGGTGTTTCCAGATTTGCCTGTTACTTTGGGGTATGCTCATTTATTAGGGTTACTCTTCCCGCAGCCCCCATTGGCCTGGAGCAGCGAACCACGGCCAGTGGGAGCTGCAATCGGCCGAACCTGTGGACGCGGCAGGTAAACAAACCATTCCAGCCCGCCAGGGGCTAGTTATCGGTGGTTTACTGTCAAACTGGGAGTACGTATCAAGTCAGGTCCTGCAGGTATTATTCATTATTTTCCATTAATGCCTTGGATGATGGAGTGGAGAGTACATTTATAAAATTTGCAGATGACACCAAGCTGGGAGGGGTTCCTATCTTGTGGGAAGACAAATAAATTGGAGAATTAGTCTGGAACTAAAAAGACAAAATTCAGAAAAGACAAGTGCAAAGTGCTGCACTTAGGAAAGAAAAAGCAACTGCGCAGATATAACAGGGGGTTTAACTGGGTAGGCAGTGGTACTGCAGAAAAGGATCTGGGGGATGACTCAACAGTGTAATGCTGTTTGAAAAAATACATCCCAGAGTGACATGTGCCTAACAGGAGAGTCATATGTAAGACATGGGAGGTAATAGTCCTGCTCTACTCCACACTGGTGAGGCCTCAGCTAAAATACTGTGTCCAGTTGTAGGCATTTCCCTTTAAGAAAGAGAGTCAAAAGGAGAGTAACAACAATGATAAGATACTTTGAAAACATGACCCATGAGGGAAGGATGAAAGAATTAGGCATGTTTTAGTCTAGAGAATAGAAGCCGGAGGGTGAACATAAGTCTTCAAAGATGTAAAAGGTTGTCATAAAGGGGATGGTGATCATTGTTTGTCAAGTCCACCAAGGGTAGGACAAGATGTAATGGGATTTGCAGCAATGGAGATTTAGGTTAGATGTTAGGAAAAAAATCTATCTATGAGGGTAGTTAAGCTTTGGAATAGATTCCTAGGGGAGTCTGTGGAATCCTCATCAGGTATTTAAGAACAGGTTAGACAAACACCAATCAAGGATGGTCTAGGTATACTTGGTCCCACCTTAGCATGAGAGGATGGATAGATTACTTCTTGAGGTCCCTTCTAGTTGTGATTGATAATGATTAAGGCTGAAAGTCTTTCAGGGAGGTCACACAAGTCATGGATTCCATGACATTCCAGGACCTCCGTGACTTTGGCAACTGCAGCGGCTAGTGCAGCTGGCCCCAGGGCCACCCCAGCTGCTCGGACAGCCCTGGGACCAGCTGCACCGGCCGCTGCTCTGGCAGCCCCAGGCAACTGGTCCCGGGTGCTGACCTAGTGCAGCGGTCCAGGAGCAGCAGCAGTGCCCCAGGCCACCCCCGCCCAGAGGAGCAGCAGCAGTGGTGGGGCCCGGGGCTGCTCCTTGCCCGGAGCAGCGACGATGAAGCCCTGGGCTGCCACCCCACCCAGAGCAGTGGCAGCGGGGCTCTGAACTGCTCCTCACCCGGAGCAGTGGTGGCGTGGCCCCCGGCCACCACCCCCTGGGCCCAGAGGAGCGGTGTCGGCGGGGACCCTGGTCGCTCCCCGGCCTGAAGGAGTGGCAGCGGTGGGGCCCTGGGTTGCCCCCTGGCCCGGAGTTGTGGTGGCAGGGCCCCAGGTTGTCCCTCCCCCAGGAGCAGCAGTGGCAGGAGGGCCCTGGGCCGCCCCCCATCCCCAAGAGCAGCAGCGTCCACTGGAGCACCCTTCCTTCTCGCCCCCCCCAGCACCTAAGATTTAGGGGTATTTTTAGTAAAAGTCATGGCCAGGTCACTGGCCGTGACTTTTTGGTTATTGCCTGTGTCCTGTTTGTGACTTTTACTAAAAAAATACCCACGATTAAATTGTAGCCTTAGTAATGATATGTATTCAGCTCTTGTACAGTATTTTTCAATCTGATGATAGTGCTATTGGCTTACCAAGGAAGTCATTTAAGGTGAGCGACTATCCACTTCTAGATTTTAGTAATTCTCTTCAATAGTCTTAGTCAAGTTGTCAAGTCAAGTCACTGGACAAGACTCACTACTAGATTAGGGGCACACAGGCATTTTAGGTCTGGGTTTGGTTTTTTTCCAGTGACTTGCACTTTATGTAGTCATTTGCATCTGTGCAAATAACGGTTGTAATGTTTTACACCTATTTTGCACAGGTTTAGATAACTGCATGCTCCATGATCCAGACTGGATCATTAGACCATCTAGTCTGACCTCCTGTATATAACAGACCATTACATTTCACCCAGTTACCTGCCAGCTGAGCCCAGTAACTTGTGTTTAACTAAAGCACGTACTGTATTCCAGAAAGGCATGTAGTCTTGATTTGAAGCTATCAATAGGTGGAAAATCTACCACGTCTCTTGGTAGTTTGTTCCACTCGTTAGTTACCCTGACTGCTAACGTTTTTTGTAATTTCTCATTTGAATTTGTGTAAAAGTCAAATGCCTTACAGAAGTTTTTTTGCCTCTACACAACCAAACTTGTAATCTATTCAAAGAATTAAATCAGGTTTACTTGACAAGGCCTATTTTGCATAAAACAGTTGACTGGCATTAATTATATTCCTGTCCTTTAATTGTTTATCAGTTGAATTCCCTATAAGCTTTTCCATTATTTTGTGTGGGTTAAATGTCAGACTAACTGGCCAGTATGAGGCAATGGAGAATCAGGATCCTTTGTGCAGGTATTGCCTATAGTCTCTAAATATTTACCATCACACATAAGCATTTATTAGGTTTAGAGGTTCAAGTTGAAATATCTGCAGAACTCTTCAAAGAGGGGCTCTGCATAATGTCATGCAACTTGGGTATGAGCTGTCAAAGTCAAACTGTGATTTAGAATGTCAGATTAAAATATTAGCCATTGTTGGGCTGTCTATCAAGTTTGAAATGAAGAAAGGATTCTGTTTTTAAAAAAAATGCATTTAAGCACCAAATATGGAGAGATAGTGATGAAGATAGTTGCTCAAATAACTGAGGTCCCAATCACTTACTTCAACAGGGGTGAGGCGGTCTGCATAGAGCCTATATCAGGACTGGGGCTTTTGTACATCATAAACAGAAGCAGTTTTTTCTAAGATCAAAAGGAGGCTGAGCTAATAGGCATTTTGTAATAGATAAAAAGGCAACCTCCTGTCTCTCTGTTTACCAGAAATGTAACACTGTGCTGTATTCAAAGTTTATTCATTCAACAATCACATGACAAACTGTGCTCATTTTAATGTAACAAATAAATGTAGAAAAAAAACCCTACAAGGTACTTAGTAAACAAAAATAGTTCTTTAATAATAACTTAGTCTCTTTTGTGATACAGTTTTGTGTGGTAGAGGGTTGCCAAATAAACATTACAGTCTACAAACACACACTTTTGACACTAGGTCTGCTGGCATTTTCCCCATTTTCTGTGTATGGGAAAAACCTTCTGGGGATATGGTTTATATGCATTTGCAATTTAGAACCAATCAAATAACCGAATGATTTTTTGCCTCTGAAATGTCCCAGGTGGTGCAGACTAACCAAAAATTTCTCAGAGATTACAACCTTCACTCACCCCATCCCAAATCTCTGCAAAAATTGAAAATTAGGACTACAGTGTGCTGCCTGTTCCTGTCACTTTGCTCATAAATAATACCTCTGCCCCTTTGCTTCCTCCACTTCGAGAAATTCCCAATGCACATCTGGAAAGAAAGAAAGGGGAGAGAACAAAGTCAAATGTGGGTGGTAGAGGGAATGTTCTCCTAATTCTGTTTACATCCTACACTCCAGCCACTTGTTAAGACAAAGTGCGATGCAAAGTGAAAAGTTAAGACAAAGTGCGATGCCATTTGCAGTAGATTGTACAGATCTCCATATTACGGTTGGCTGTCTCTTTTTTGCATGCTTTAATTATCAACAAAATAATTAATATTTAAATTACCACTGATAGGCTTCAGCATCAACAGTTCTTTTAACAGATTAAGACCAGATGGCATCATTATGATCATCTGACCACCAGCATAACACAGGAAATAGAATTTCATCCAGTATTACCTGTATCAAGCCCATTACTTCTGTTTGAGCTATAGCATATCTTTTAGAAAGACTTCCAGTCCTGATTCAGGTGCTAAAGAATTCACCATTTCCCTATGTTAAGTTGTTCCAATGGCCAATTACCCTCACTATTAAAATTTTGCATCTCATTTCTAGTCTGACTTTGGCTGCAACTTGCAACCACTCAATCTTGTTGTGCCTTATTCTGCTAGATTCTGTCTACTGTTAGAAATCTCTTCCTCGTGTAGGTACTTGTAGACTGTGATGAAATCACGTCTTAACCTTCTCTTGGATAAACTAAATATATTGCACTTAAGTATCTCATTGTAAGGTATATTTTTTCCAGACTGCAAATCATTCTTGTAGCTCTTTTCTGAACCTTTCATATTGTTCAACATCCTTTTGGAAGTGTGGATCCTGGAATGTGACACAATGTTCCAGTTAATGGTCTCAATAACATCACATATAGAGGTAATACTCCATCCCTACTCAATATTCCCGTGTTCTAAGGGTTGTGTTGTCTCTTTTAGCTGCAACATTGCACTTGGAACTCATGCTCAGTTGGTTATTTGCTGTTACTGCCAAGTCCTTTTCAGTGTCACCCCATTCCAGGATACTCCATCTGTGTAACCCAAGGATCAGCAACTTTTGGCACGTGGCCCGCCAGGGTAAGCTCTAGGGTGGGCTGGGCCGGTTTGTTTACCTGCCGCGTCCACAGGCTTGGCTGACCGCAGCTCCCACTGGCTGCGGTTCTCCATTCCAGGCCAATGGGGGCTGTGGGAAGTGGCAGCCAGCACATCCCTCAGCCCGTGCCAATTCCTGCAGCCCACATTGGCCTGGAGCAGCGAGCCGTGGTCTGTGGGCACTGCGATTGGCCGAACCTACGGACTCCAGAGGCCAAACAAACTGGCCCGTCCCGTCGAGGGCTTACCCTGGCGGGCCGTGTGCCAAAGGTTGCTGATCCCTGGTGTAACCTATATTTTTTGTTCCTAGATGTCTGACCTTGCATTTGGCTGAATTAAAACCCATGTTGTTCAAATAAGACCACTTTACAGAACAGTCTAGATCGCTTGGGATAACTGACCTATCTCCATAATTATTTACCACTCCACCAATTTTTGTGCCACGTACAAACTTTACTAGCAGTGATACTATATTTTCTTCCAGATCACTGATAAAGATATAAAACAGCATACCCTGAACTGAATAATGGCGGTTATGATTTCAGGCAGTTTGTAGATTCAGGCAAATAACACTGCATTGTTTTACTTCTTGTTCACTTTCTGAAGATTTTCTTAGCAACGATGGGGGCTAGAGAACTTCCACCCCACCCCAGCCCTAAATGAAAGCTGTGATTCAGGAACACAAACTGAGGTCACTAAGCTGCTGCAAGTAGGCATAATTTGACCCATGGAAAAGGGACAGAATGTTATGAGTTTGAAGGTTTTGGATTTCTGAGTGAAGGGTAAGGCAGTTGAAATGGCTTCTAACATTTCACTCGGCACTTTGATATTGTGGAGCATCGAGTGGGGGGGAGGGTTGCCAGGGTAATGGTACCTCACAATTGGGGGGTAACATGGAAATCACTGGATGTGTTACTTCTGCTCAACACCACTAAGGGATAGTGCTCCGCAGATTGGAGGATCAGGCCCTATTGTGTAAAAGCTATGGACAAAAAAATTTTTTTCTGAGGCTTCAGAATTTCAGCTTGGCAGTGGAACTGCAAGTCCAAAGGGCATTGCTGAGTCTCAAAGGCTTTAAAATTCAAAGTTTTACACTGAATGTAATAACCTCTTTTGTAGTGCAAGCAAAACGAAAATCCACTTTTTCAACACCCAAGGGATTGTTTAAACAGAGTGTCAGTAAACAGGAACAAGTGGCAGCCAAACTGCAAATCACAAGAGTTTTTATAACAAATGACATAGCTCAGTCCACTTACTTAATTGTCGATAGTTTCTGTGATGGGGGATAAATATTTTTATAAAAAATTATGAAAGAGAAGAGGTGACCCTATTAAAGAAAACTTAAAGGGAATAATAAAAAAATAATAGGAATGTTACAGGTTACTTGCTGAGAATTCACACATTCTATTGTATGTAAGAACACTGAAGTTGTAGTTTCTATTAATACTTCTGGGGATAAAAACAACCAAATGGTAAATAACACTAGATTTTTTCCAAACTGGGCCAGACCATTGATTCAATACATGAATAAGGGAATAGTCAGTAAGAGAAAGCATGCAGGAACTTAAAGTAGAAGGTAATAGAACCATGCAAAGAACAAATAATGCCAGAAAATTTTATTGCTTTTTGTAATCAAATTACAAAGCTGATAATTAAAGGGCACACAATGCATGTTGTATATTTAGCTCAGTATTTAAGGCAGTGCCTAATGAAGCTACTTGAAAAAAAAAGTCTGAGTGCAAGGGAAAAATTTGGGTAAACAAAATGATTCCTGCCCAACTCCTGAAAAACAGCTGGAGGCTGAGTATAAACAGATGATTCCTGTAAAGTAATTTACAAATAGATTTAAGGAGAATTGGAAAAATGCAGTTTCCAAACCCATCTTCATAAGGAATTAAAGTTTGTGGAAATGTACAGGAGGTGGCTTTGTTAAATATTGTAGCCCCACAGGCAGTAACATCTCTATGTAATTTGAAAATAAAGAGCATGGAAACAGAAGAATTGCCATATTGGATCAGAAGAGTGATCAGATTAGTTTGGTATCAGGGGCTGCACTAGCTTTAGGCAAACTGAGCAGTTGCATAGGATGGCAGATTTGGCCTAGCCACTTCTTTGACTGAGGGGCAGCCAGGCCAAATCTGCCACCCTAGGCCTGTGAGGAAGGGGGCAGCATGCTGAAGTTTTGCCTAGGCATCAGAATGTCTTGAGCAGCCTCTGTCTAGTATCTGTCTTCGTGACAATGTCCAGGGGTGAAATCCTGGCCCTACTGAAATCAGTGGGAGCAGGATTTCACCTCAGATGTTTGAGAGGAAGGTGCAAGAATCCTTGTGGACAGCTGTGGAATAATCTGCTAAGGGCGATTTCTTCTTAAACACAGACGTTGGTAGTTTACATCCCTCTTTTTTTATACTATCTAGTGTAACTATTGATGTCCTTATTATTCATATAAATATCTACTATTCTTTTGAATCCTGCTAAATGCTTGGTCTCAGTGATAATTTTGTGGCAGTGAATTCCAAAGGCTAATTATGCATGTAATAACATACATCCTTTAGGCAATTTCTGGAAAACTCTGCAGACTTCTCCTACAAAGTGAAAACCGTTTTTAAATACTAGCTTTTGTTGAGCGCAATATAACAGATAGTCACTGTCCAAGTGGCGTATTGATCTACCATCCCTAGACTGAGGGACCATGCAAGTGATTCACTGCCAATCAGTTCAGTCTCTCTGTAATAAATTCTTTCCCATCAGGGAAGAAATGCCCTTTGGAACACTGTCAGATCTCAGAATAGCAGGGCTTTTTGATTTAGGAGATAGGATCCTATTCTCCTGTGTAGAAAACATCTGGCTTGACAGTGTTGATTCCAAAAACCATAGCAGGGACCTAATTCTCTTCTCTCTTACACTTGTATAATAGAGAATTAACTCAGCTGAGGTCAATAGACCCACATCTGTCCTCACACAGGTGCAAGTCCCATTCAAGTTAATATGAGTTGCACTCATGTGCAGGCAGAATTTCGGCCCATGAGTTACCCTGATGTGAAACTGCTCTGTGAAGAAAATCAGGCCCCAGAACATTCAGGGCCTACTCTCTTCCCCCCCCGCCATGATTTATGTATAGTTACTGTTTCTTCAGAGACTAATCACCTACATTGAAGTTCCGCCACCCATCTAAATGTCAGTGTAGTCACTGTAATTGGAGCTGGAAGAAGTCAAACTTTTCCCTGGACAGCCTTGAAGCTATTAAGCCATAGATCATCTGTATGTGATCTTAGAGTCCCAGAGAAGCCTTTTTATATGGGACTCAGGATTGATCAAGATACATCATGTGGTAACATACCAAGGGGAGTATGAATGCAGTTATGTCCATCAAGTCCATGTTTGTAGGATAGTCTCATTTTATAACTGCTGGTCCAGATAATGAGGCCTATTCCAGTCACAAGGTTCTGGATGGTGTCTTAGAGGAGTAAGTGTTTCTGAGGAGCAGTACATCTCGTGTGCTTGTGTCAGGTTGCTAAGTGACTCTCTCTTGACCCACTAAGGACACAGATTACTTCTTGGATTATTTCCAGAGTGGTGTCCTTGATCCTTGTAAAAAGGTCCCCTTAGGTTTTTCTCCCAGATGGGATGTGGGGAGACTCTGGCCATGCCCAGTTATCTACCATGGGTGGCCTATACATAGACCCCGGTTTCCTAGTCCTTGCAAACTGGGGATCGTGCCCATTGTGGGTCTTCTTAAGTATCTTCAGATGGGGGATCAAGGAAAAAAAAAAAGAAATGTCTGTGTCCTGAGGATAATGTCTTCCTAGAGCCAACTCAAAAGGAAAAAGGCCAACAGTACTTTCTTGTTTCAGTGCTGCTTGCATAGCAGTTTTTGAAGAGTCAGCTGGGCTCACTCTGTGAGGCTTACATTGGGAATACTGCACTCCGCGTAGGGACAGAGGTGGAGATCTTTTGGATTGGAGTTCCCCTTGTGACTTTAGGGATCGCTCTAGCAGTTTTCTGCACAGGGTGATCTCTTCTCTCATCTTCCTGCCGTTTCCTCCTTTTTAAAGGCCTCCTCCCTCGTCTACATGATTGACAGAGCTGGAGGGGCGGGCGCTCGGCCTGCTCACAGCACCTCTCTGGTGACTTCCACATCGGTGTGGTACCTTTGCACTCACTCATGTTCCTCTAATCCCCTATAAGAGATGTTCTCTTAGCCTGAACAGAGAATGCTCAGGGACTCTTCCAATAACATCCCCCTTTTTAATATATGCAAATTACTCTCGAGGAACACTTTTAAAGGCTTTGCACAAGTAGTATATTTTTGAAGGAAATGGTAGTTGGCCAATGCACAAGAACTGGAAGATCTTTCCGAGCAGTAGAGGTAGCATGACAAAAAGCACAAAGGTGAGGAAAGGAAAAAATATGAGGAGCCTACTCTTTTTAAGACTTGAGTTCCTGATGAATTGCCTGACTTACCATCTGGATGACTGAGTTTTGCTAATAGGAGTACAGAAACCTAACCTCTAGGTTATCAAGTCAAGCCCAGTCCAGGTTGGCAGTGACTGCAATTAATTATTCTTTGATGGTTGTGAAGTAGCATGTGGGAAATAAGATGGTCTCAGTTCAGTTCTAAATTGATAGATGTCTGTGCCACACAATTCACATTCACAAGTGGTATTCCCTATTGTTATTCTTAGTAAATAGTCTAGGGATTGAGTAAGAATAACAACTGAACTCTTATCCCCCAAAGTGGTCACTCCAGTTGAGACACACGAAAGGTAATGAAACTTGCACTGCTGTTGCTTGTGCTGATGTTGTTCTGTGGACAAATAAGGAACTTCTGTCTTGGGATGTCTCAAACCAAAACCTTTCTTAAGGAATAAATTCACTTAAAAAGAAAAAACACCCATCTAACCTTTCTTTATCTATAAAGCTTCACTTTTTTAAAAAAAGTCTTAAAACATGAGTTCCCTTATCTAGAGTTATGATAAAAGTTTACAAGGACAATCTAGACTATCAGAGATTTTCTGGTCTCTTAACTGATTTTTAATTCTTAAATTCTCTGTACCAACAGCTTTTAAAGATCCTTATTGGTGGATAGAGCTCTGATCTAATCAAATGTAAGGCAGATAATGCTGGTATCTAAGAATCTTAAATGAGGTTGTACCATGTATCTGTAATACTGTGAACATTTGACTTCTGGTAGATGTTCAGCTTCATATAATCCTATTTTGTACATTTGAATCTGTTTCACTTGAGTCTGTCAGTAGTGATAATCAGTTTGGTTTAAGCCTTTTTTTTTTTTTTTGTCCTTTATCTGTATTCCAGGATCTATAAACGGTGAGAATAAGATTTGTAATCCCTGTGAATTATGTGACTTTGGGGTGGTTATGAAGTTTTAATTGAAATTGAAAAAAAACCCTGAAGAACCAAAAACCACAATATTGGCTATGATTTATCTTGTGTGGAATTCTGCGTCTCTCTTAGATCCAAAACTGCTTATTAGTGTTTAAGTGTTGGCAGTATACTCAGTAGTGTTCAAAATGTAAAATAAGGGGACTTCGTCCTTTGAGTGGTCTCTGCATATTTCTTCTCATGGGATGCAGCAATAGATGCAGCCAGAACAATAAAATTCTACTAGCCGTAGCCGTTGGAGCAGCCACACACCTTCCCCCCCCCCCCCCCCGCCCTCATTACTGAATTCTGGATGTTCTAGGACAACCATCACCAGCTGGATGGTTACATTGTTGCTATATGGATCCATAGTAGAGGTTACATTAGTACACAGGGTTACCTAGTTTTATTTAGAGATAATCAAAGGATAACATGATGTATCAGAAGACTAAGAAGCCTGAATTCAAAAGATGTGTTTCTCATGCCTGGTGGTTTCCCAGCATCAGATACACATGCCAGATAATTGGCATGTTTGGGGGAAGAGCATTCTCCCTCTAAATGTCCGATCTGCTCAACATTTACCACAAGGGCAAGGAAAGAGGCAAAACAGGCTCCAGGCAACTTTATTGCAGGAAGCACTGACAGTGGCAGGCGATTCTCTTAATTGGATTTTTGGAGTTTTGATATAAAACTACTCAAGATAGTTAAGTCCCAGACAGACTGCAAAGAGCTACAAAAGGATCTCTCAAAACTGGGTGACTGGGCAACAAAATGGCAGATGAAATTCAATGTTGTTAGATGCAAAGTAATGCACGTTGGAAAATGTAATCCCAACTATACATATAAAATGATGGGGTCTAAATTAGCTGTTACCACTCAAGAAAGAGATCTTTGAGTCATTGTGGATCGTTATCTGAAAAAATCCATTCAGTGTGCAGTGGCAGTCAAAAAAGTGAACAGAATGTTGGGAATCATTAAGAAAGAAAATATCATATTGCATCTATATAAATCAATGGAACGCTCACATCTGGAATACTACATGCAGATGTGGTCACCCCATCTTAAAAAGATATATTGGAATTGGAAAAGGTTCAGAAAAGGGCAACAAAAATAATTAGGGGTATGGAATGGCTGCCATATGAGGAGAGATTAATAAAACTGGGACTTTTGAGCTTGGAAAAGAGGCGACTAAGGGGGGATATGATAGAGGTTTATAAAATCATAACTTGTGAGGAGAAAGTAAAGAAGAAAGTGGCACCTTAGAGACTAACAAATTTATTAGAGCATAAGCTTTCGTGAGCTACAGCTCACTTCATCGGATGCATTTGGTGGAAAAAACAGAGGAGAGATTTATATACACACACGCAGAGAACATGAAACAATGGGTTTATCATACACACTGTAAGGAGAGTGATCACTTAAGATAAGCCATCACCAGCAGTAGGGGGGGGAAAAGGAGGAAAACCTTTCATGGTGACAAGCAAGGTAGGCTAATTCCAGCAGTTAACAAGAATATCAGAGGAACAGTGGGGGGTGGGGTGGGAGGGAGAAATACCATGGGGAAATAGTTTTACTTTGTGTAATGACTCATCCATTCCCAGTCTCTATTCAAGCCTAAGTTAATTGTATCCAGTTTGCAAATTAATTCCAATTCAGCAGTCTCTCGTTGGAGTCTGTTTTTGAAGCTTTTTTGTTGAAGTATAGCCACTCTTAGGTCTGTGATCGAGTGACCAGAGAGACTGAAGTGTTCTCCAACTGGTTTTTGAATGTTATAATTCTTGACGTCTGATTTGTGTCCATTCATTCTTTTACGTAGAGACTGTCCAGTTCGGCCAATGTACATGGCAGAGGGGCATTGCTGGCACATGATGGCATATATCACATTGGTAGATGCGCAGGTGAACGAGCCTCTGATAGTGTGGCTGACGTGATTAGGCCCTATGATGGTATCCCCTGAATAGATATGTGGGCAGAGTTGGCAACGTTTTTGCCAACTCTGCCCACATATCTATTCAGGGGATACCATCATAGGGCCTAATCACGTCAGCCACACTATCAGAGGCTCGTTCACCTGCGCATCTACCAATGTGATATATGCCATCATGTGCCAGCAATGCCCCTCTGCCATGTACATTGGCCGAACTGGACAGTCTCTACGTAAAAGAATGAATGGACACAAATCAGACGTCAAGAATTATAACATTCAAAAACCAGTTGGAGAACACTTCAGTCTCTCTGGTCACTCGATCACAGACCTAAGAGTGGCTATACTTCAACAAAAAAGCTTCAAAAACAGACTCCAACGAGAGACTGCTGAATTGGAATTAATTTGCAAACTGGATACAATTAATTTAGGCTTGAATAGAGACTGGGAATGGATGAGTCATTACACAAAGTAAAACTATTTCCCCATGGTATTTCTCCCTCCCACCCCAACCCCCACTGTTCCTCTGATATTCTTGTTAACTGCTGGAATTAGCCTACCTTGCTTGTCACCATGAAAGGTTTTTCCTCCTTTCCCCCCCCACTGCTGGTGATGGCTTATCTTAAGTGATCACTCTCCTTACAGTGTGTATGATAAACCCATTGTTTCATGTTCTCTGTGTGTGTGTATATAAATCTCTCCTCTGTTTTTTCCACCAAATGCATCCGATGAAGTGAGCTGTAGCTCACGAAAGCTTATGCTCTAATAAATTTGTTAGTCTCTAAGGTGCCACAAGTACTCCTTTTCTTTTTGCGAATACAGACTAACACGGCTGCTACTCTGAAAACTAAAGAAGAAAGTGTTATTTACTCCTTCTCATAACACAAGAACTAAGGGTCATCAAATGAAATTAATAGGCGGCTGATTTAAAACAAACAAAAGGAAGTATTTTTTTCCACACAATGCTATCAAAGTCAACCTGTGGAAATCCTTGCCAGAGGACGTTGTGAAGGCCAAGACTATAAGAGGGTTCAAAAAAGAACTAGATAAGCTCATGGAGGATAGGTCCATCAATGGTTATTAGCCAGGATAGACAGGGATGGTGTTCCTAGCCTCTGTTTGCCAGAAGCTGGGAATGGGCAGTGGGATGGATCACTTGATGATTACCTGTTCTGTTCATTCCCTGTGGGCACCTGGCATTGGCCACTGCTGGAAGACAGGATACTGGGCTAGATGGACCTTTGATCTGATCCAGTATGGCCATTCTTATGTTCTCAGGGACTGGCTTTGGCTCTGCCCCCATCCGATTCAGCAGGGAAGAAGCGAGATTCAGCTTCTATGTCAGATGCAGGATCCTAAAAAGTTAAGGATATGGGAGGAGGGGGGAAAGAAAGGAAAGAAAAGGTCTAAATGAGTGACAGAGCTGTCTCATTTCAAAGGCTCAATTGTGGTACCGAGGGGAAAAAAAAAAAAGTACACTGTCCTTGATGTCGGACCCATTACAAAGCCAATCTGGGAGAGAAGGACTTACGGGGACAGAATCTCATTATGGAGCCAGGCTCTGATTCAAGTTATCGAGCAGAGTTAGGAGCCACTCCTCTACGGAGACTGTCCTGAGGGTTGAGATCTAAGGATCCAATTAAGAGAACTGATCAGGGTTTGTCAGATCCATACAGAATTACTGTGATAGCAATAGTTCATCGGGCAGATCTGTCTCCGGCTCTGTTGACAGTTGACCCAGATACTGCATCTCAGGACACACCAGTCATGTTACTACAATCAGTCAGGCTGACTACTTCTCTGAGAGTCAGCGAAGAAGAGGAAAGGGCCAGGAGCTCGCTGCTGCTGCTGCCTCTTCCACTGACCCCTTTGGGATCCCTGGAGAAGAACATCTCTCTGCTCTCTTTTTCCAAGGAGGTTGTCGTCTCCGGTCCCATCTGAGCTACAAATGGATTGGAGCCTGAATAGATATGCGGATCACAGATTAGAACCAGAGAAAATTTGTTATAATCAGTTCAATGCAGCCTCAGTGAATCCATGGGCACAGAGATATTTTCAGAGGGATCCATCAATGGGGTTTTGGCTGGAGTGCCATATGCCTCTTTGGGTAAAGTGGTCTCACGGGCCATTTCTGGCACCTTATCAGGACAGACTGATGTATGGGGACAGACTTTCAGCAAGAGAGTATCAGGAGGACATGCAGTTGTCAGATCCAACAGATAAGGACCAGCCAATGCAGCTTACTCAAAACAAGCCATCTATAGAAATAGGTGAAATATTATCTGAACTAGAGCTGCTAGTCTGACTCAGAAGTAACATATGAAAATGTGAGGGACATCTCAGTATCATCACCATCGGAAGATGCTATAGCCTTTCATGAGTTAGTATCTTGGATGTCAAAGATACTAGATATTCCTTCTGTTTTTGTGGACGAATCATCACATCCTATCTTCAATATTTTGGCACAGTGTCTAGTCAATGAGCCTCACTTCCCTTGTTATAGGGATTGCTTCAGCCAGCAAAGACAGGCTGTAAAACACTCTCAACCATTCAGTCTCTATGTAAAAAGGCAGACAAAATATATAAGTTCCTTCAAGAAGGACTTGCTATGTTTCATACTTATCCACCTCCTAATTTGTTGGTGTTTGAAGTGGGACTTCACAGATCAAAAGGTGCTCAAGTTCACTGTACTCCGTTGGACAAGAAAGGGAAAAGGCTGGACGTATTAGGAAGAAAAATACTTTCTTTAGCTACATTAAACATATGCCTATCTGACTCTGAAGTTGTCATGGCTAGGTACCAATACCATCTCTAGAGCAAAATGTCCTCTTTTCTTTGTGCACTTTCAAGGGAACACAAACAGTGTCATTCAGTCAAAACGGCATTTGATAAATGTTGCGAAGCAACAGTTGAGAGTGGCTTTTGACTCCTCAGATACTTCAGCAAGATCAGTAGCTTTGGCTGTCTTATTAAGGAGACACACATGGTTAAGATCAGTGGGACTTCCTCGTGAGACAAAAATGGGGCTAGCGGACCTTCTATTTGAAGGAGAAGGACTGTTTAAACCGATGAACCACTAGAGAAAATGAAGGAAGGGTACACTTTTCATTCCCTCTACAATATCAGTATTACTGACCATGAATGCATCTACTCTGGGATGGGGAGCCCACCTGACTGACCAGTTGTTGGTCAGAGATCACTGGTCAGCAAAGGAAAAGAACTTACACATCAATATTTTAGAATTGACAGCAATCAGACTAACTCTAAGGTCTTTTCTGCCTCAACTCAAAAACAAAGCAGTTCAGGTAGTAAGAGACAATATGACAGCGTTATATTATCAAAACAATACTCCTGGGGGAGTAATAGCCATTAATGGACTTAACCTCCATGAATTTATCCAGTTCTCTTTTAAACCCTGTTATAGTCCTAGCCTTTACAATCTCCTCCAGCAAGGAGTTCCACAGGTTGACAGTGCACTGTGTGAAGAAGATCTTCCTTTTATTTGTTTTAAACCTGCTGCCATTAATTTCATTTGGTGGCCACTAGTTCTTATATTATGGAAACAAGTAAATAACATTTCCTTATTCACTTTCTCCACACCACTGATGATTTTATATATCTCTATCATATCCCCCCTTAGTCCCCTCTTTTCCAAGCTGAAAAGTCCTAGCCTCTTTAATCTCTCCTCATATGGGACCCATTACATTCTGGAACAGCCTTCTCAGGGGAGTGGCGGAAGGGGACACAAAAAACATCATTTATTTTAAGACTGAGTTTGATAAGTTTGTGGAGGGGTGGTATGGTGAGACTGCCTTCAATGGCATGTAGCTAGTCTGCAACTGCTAGTCGCAAATATCCCCAATGGCCAGTGATGAGACACTAGATGGGGAGGGCTCAGAGTTACTACAGAGAATTCTTTCCTGGTATCTGGCTGATGGGTCTTGCTGAAATGCTCAGGATCTAACTGACTGCCATATGTGGGGATGGGAAGGAATTTTCCCCTGCATCAGATTGGCAGAGACCCTGGGAGATTTTTGTCTTTCTCTGCAGCATGGGGCACGCAGGTCACTTGCAGGTTTCAACTAGTTTAAACGGTGGATTCTCTGTAATTTGAAGTCTTTAAATCATGATTTAAGGACTTCAGTAATTCAGCCAGAGGTCATGGGTCTATTATAGGAGTGGGTGGGTCAGGATCCATGGCCTGCAATGTGCAGGAGGTCAGAGCAGATGATCATGATGGTCCCTTCTGGCCTTAACGTCTATAAGCCCATCAGAAGGCAGGTCCTGATTCAGGTTACACTGTCTTGGGGACCTGATGAACCTGAAGAAATGGGAACTGAGTTTGGTATTTTGTACTCTTCCTTATGGTAATAGTAGGGATGTATGCCATATTTGATCCTTTACCCTGATTAGAAGGTCAATAGCTGCTCTTATCCATATTTGGTCTTTGGGATGTCCATAATTAAGCATCAAGCATTCATAGTAATGATTTGTATCACTTATTTCTTAATTCCTATATATAGAATCATAGGATCATAGAGATCATAGCCCTGGAAGTGACGTCAGGAGGTCATCTAGTTCAGTCCCCTGCACTTATGGCAGGACTAAGTATTATCTCGAGCATTCTGGACAGGTGTTTGTCTAACCTGCATTACAAATCTCTGATGACAAAAATTCCACAACCTCTCTAGGCAATTTATTCTTGTACTTAACCACTCTGACAGAAAGTTTTTCCTAAACTGTCCTTGCTGCAATTTAAGCCCATTGGTTCTTGTCCTATCCTCAGAGGTGAAGGGGGACAATTTTTCTCACTCTTCCATGTAACAACCTTTTATGTGCTTGAAAACTGTTATCATATCCCCTCTCAGTCTTCTCTTCTCCGGACTAAATAAACTCAATTTTTTCAACCTTCCCTCATAAGTATTTTTTCTAGATCTTTAATCCTTTTTATAGCTCTTCTCTGGATTTTCTCCAATTTGTCCACATCTTTCCTGAAATGTGACACCCAGAACCGGACACAGTATTCCAATTGAGGCCTAATCATCATAGAGTAGAATTACTTCTCGTGTCTTGCTTGCAAAACTCCTGCTAATACATCCCAGAATGATATTTGCTTTTTTTGCAACAGTGTTACACTGTGGACTCATATTGGCTTGTGATGCACTATGACTCACAGATCCCTTTCTGCAGGACTCCTTCCTAGGCACTCATTTCCCATTTTGTAAGTGTGCAACTGATTGTTTCTTCCTAAGTGGAGTACTTTGCATTTGTCCTTATTGAATTTCATCTTATTTCATCAGAATTTCATCAGACCATTTTCTCCAGTTTGTCCAGATCATTTTGAATTTTAATCCTATCTTCCAAAGCACTTGCAACCCCTCCTAGCTAGATGTGGTCTGCAAACTTTATAAGTGTACTCTCTCTGTAGACTATTACCTAAATCAAAGGTCCCCAAACTGTGGGGGCCCCCCCAGGGGGATCATGGAGGAATGTTTCTGGGGGCACGGCTGGGGCCTGGGCCAGCCCCCATGGGGACCAGGTACGGAGTTCCATCCAGTTCCTTTGCATGCTGACTGTTACTTATCACTTTATTATCTTCTAGGTGATTGCTAATTATGTGCTCCATTATCTTTCAGGTCCTGAAATTAATCTGACTGGTCTGTAATTCCCCATATTGTCCTTATTTCCCTTTTTACAGATGGGCACTATATTTGCCCTTTTCCAGTCCTCTGGAATCTCTTTTCCATGACTTTTCAAAGATAATCATAATGGCTCAGATATCTCCTCAGTCAGTTCCTTGAGTATTCTAGGATGTATTTAATCAGGCCCTGGTGACTTGAAGACATCTAACTTGTCTAAATAATTTTTAACTTGTTCTTTCCCTATTTTAACCTCTGCCAATGAAAATGAGGTAGGATCATTCAGTCTAACTGCTTAGATACTGCATAGCAACCTAATTGCTAAAGGCTCCCCTCCCCCAACTTCTTTCTTGCAGAATCCTGTGGTGTATTATATCCATTTGTGGTTACTCATTTGTCTCTGAGAATGACAGTGCAAAATAACTGTAGATCAGATATCTCCTTAGTCCTACACTATTCAGCTAAATCACAGCTGCTAGCATATAACCGGCCTAATAACTCATTTGCTTATGTTTATATATTTGCCCTCCATGCATGTTCCTAATAAGCTAATAAGAAATACACTCCATCTTATACTTTTATAATATCATTTTACCTTGGCAAGCATAAAATCACCCTTGAGTCAGTGTCATAG
Source organism: Dermochelys coriacea (assembly GCF_009764565.3). NCBI lineage: Eukaryota > Metazoa > Chordata > Testudines > Dermochelyidae > Dermochelys > Dermochelys coriacea. The sequence goes on along the minus strand of NC_050068.2, from coordinate 96,340,042 downwards.
GTCATAAAGTCAGGTCAGCGGTCAACTGGTGAGATATGTTCAGATGATCCTACCTGGTGATAGGAGGGACTACCACAACCAAGGCCAGAAGGGACTACCACAACCATCTAGCCTGACCCCCGGCACACATGTAGCATTTCTCCCAGCAGCTGGATTAAAGCACATCTTTCAGAAAGATATCTAATCTCCTTTTAAAAACTCCAGGTGATGGTAAGTCCACCACCTCCCCTGCTATGCTGTTAAATTCTTTAATTACCATCACTAGTAGGAAATTGCATCTTACTTTAAGGTTGAATTTGTCTAACTTCAGCTTCCACTTTTCACAGAATGATAATGCCATAATCTGATCTCTCAGTCCTCTTCCTCAAAGGAAACCAGCACAACACCTTCAAAAGACGAGCCTGGGAACTTAAATTCATAACTCTGCTAGACACCAGAAATTATGGACTTAATAAGGACCAGGGCTGGCCCTAGACCAAATGGCGCCCCAGGCGAGGAGCATCTTTGGTACCCCCCTCCATTTGTTAAACTTTTGAATACTTTATTTTTTTTATTGTATTTGTAGCCTATTTCACGACTTTGATGCATGATTTATCCCTGTCCTATAAGACTATAAATTTTCACGCTAGGATCTGTAAATCTGTATTTATTTATGCCACATTTTAGTAAATAAAAAAATCCATTTCCACTAAGCTTATAGAAACTTTTTCATTTTAAGAATAACTGAAATGTACTATTACCAAGAAATTGAACTGTGCACTGACGTTTGTTGGGCCAGTATTAAAATGTGTTACAGTAGGTGACAGCCTTAGAATGTTAACCCTAGTCCTTTAGTTCAAAAGGTCACATTTCTTGCCTTTGCCCTCCCGAACTTAAGCACAGCGTCAGAGAGATCAAAAGACTAGCCAATAACATTTTCAAGCGATAAAATAGCAAGTGATGTCAGTCTCTGGTCGGCCATTGTCAATTGAAGATACGTTTTAATTAGCCTGAGCTTCGAAAAGCTGTGTCACCACTTGTGACTGTGTCTGGCAGCATGAGTAGAATCCTCAGTGTCCTTCAGTTCTGCAACATGAATAAATTGGAGAACTTGGAGGGGAAAGTGCTTCCCATATGGCAAAATGTGACATATCCATTTTGATATAGAGGTCTTTATTGAACATTCAAACATTCCCCATGTGTCAGCGTCCAGTGAAGGTCCACACAATTGTTGAAGAGTGTTTTCCTGTCTGCCTGCAGCTTATAAGGCCCCCCCACCCTGGTGTTTTCATGGTGTTTCATTGGTTCAAACCTTTCTTCAATGCACACTCAAGCAGTGTGAATGAGCGACCAAAAAAACTCCCTCTTGAATTTTTCTTCCAAGATTCCTATCACCTCATCTCTGCCCTTGTAACCAAACTCTCTCTTCTTATTATTAATACGAATTTCCTTGAAGACAGGCCCAACTCCTAAGTTTTTCAGCCCTGATGATCCACCAGCACCTGCAAGATCATGGAGAAGTATCCCTTTTGGTTCATGTACTCTGTTGCAAGGTGGTTGGGGGCCAAAATTGGGATATACGTTCCATCTATTGCTCTGCTGCAGTTAGGGAAACCCATTGCCTCAAAGCCATCAACTATTTTCTGCACATTATCATGAGTCACAGTCCTTCGTGGTAGGAAGCGATTAATGGCCCTGCGCACTTGCATCCTGGCAACTCCCAAGATGGACTGTGATTTGTGACTGATCAGTAGCAGTCTGGAGTTGCCAGTTTCCATACAGTGATCGCCACTTGCTTTTCCTCAGTGAGAGCAGCTCTCATTCTGGTGTCCTTTCACCACAGTTCCAGGAAGGTAGATTGGCACATCCGAAAGTTCTACAGCCACTGCTCATCATCCCATACATGCATCATGATGCGATCTCACCACTCAGTGCTTGTTTCCTGAGCCCAGTACTGTCAGTCTACTGTGGCAAGCTAGTTCATGAATGCCAGCAGCAATCTTGAATTATTTGTTTCCATAGCAAACAGCGAGGCAGGCATCACTGATTGATTCACTCTCTGTTTTGAATGTCTGCTCATGAAATACCGCAGAACCAGCTATGTTGTGTTCATAATGCTCATCATCAGACTGGTCAGCAGATCAGGATCCATGCTGCCAGGCAGAGATGGTGGGCACACAGTTTACAAGGATGGTTGGAAAACAGCACAAAATGAAGTAGGAAGCCCATGGAATGGTGGGACGGAAAGACCTACATCACGGGACGGCAAGCACGTCCCCATGATGCACCATGATCCGTTCCCAGAGATTCCAGTGGCAGAAGGTGGCAAGTTGCACAGTGGGATAGCGATCTACAATGCAACGCTCTCTCTGTCGTTGTAAGAGCGATGACTGTGGACATGTTCCACCAACACAAGGAGCATTGTGTGGACGTGCACAACCGATGGCATTAAATGACTTATGATCATCGATATTACTTAAGTCCACTTAACTCTGTAGTGTAGACATGGCCCCACTCTCTCTGCTATCACTTAAATATTGTGGATCACGTTATCAATACTCAGTGCCCATAATTGGGGTCATATTTTACATGACCCGTGCTCGGTACTCAACAGCTCCCACTGTGACACTTCTGGCAAGATTTTCAAAAGAGCTTTTTTAATATACTGAACTTTTTGAAAATGTGGCTACTTATTTTGCTGTTTAAATGGGAGCTGAGCTCTTCATTAATAGAAATATGTCTCTTTGTTAATCTGTCCATTTCTTCCTAATTGCATTTTTACTATGTCTTTTATTAATATTAATGCTGATAGAACACTTTGTAATGTATTTGCAAAACATTCTATAATAATCATTCTATATTTAAAAGTTTACAATGTGAACGTTTTAATTATCAAGTTTTATATTTGTGAGTGAGCTAGCCAACTGGCAGTTTTCTCTGACATTTTTAAACTTGAAAAGCCTTGTCAGGTCAGACAGAGTAAATTTTTTGGCTAGTATTGCATCCATATTCTGCTTAGTCGAGGTTAGCATCTTTCTTTCCATATATTTAATGAATTGATATCAGGCCGTGAAATGTGTCCCCATATAATTTCTCGCGACATATTTATAACTCCATGAGACATTGCAAAGATTTCTCTTGACTCTTTGATGAGGATTCAGCAGCTTTCAAATGTCTAGTTACATGTTTTTTTTTACCTAGCTTAACATAATTAAAATAAGGTTTCTGTGTTCACTCACAACCAGATGTCTCCTGAGTTACCCACAATTGGCAGAGCTTGGAATTAAAGGTTATTTCTTTTCCTTGGATTTCTGACAGAGGAAGTATTTTATACAGCTCTAGAAATAATTCAGGATAGGACATCAACAGAATTTGAGCAGGGCAGTGCCTTTGGCGATATGGGAGTGCAAGAAAATATCATCTTTATATCTGGAGCTGGGTGAAATTTTTGGAATGAAAAAACAACAACAACCAGTTTTGAGTTGATCAAAACTATTTGTGAATTTGGGTCAAATCTGGCAAATAGTTTTGGCCAAAAAAATGAAGAAAATTTTTGAACAAGTCAAAATGTTTTATTTTTTTTACATTTTCAAAATAAAATGTTTATACTTCTAAATCAACCCTACCCTCAAAAAAATTAATTTCAGGTTGAGCAGAATGTTTGACTCAAATTGACCTTTTTCAGGTTTTTTTCTTCATTTCTGTGATAAACTGAAAACATTTCTGGTTTGGGGCTCCACCCAAAATGAGGACTTTCTTTTTCCGTTTCTGCATTTTTCAATTCTGCCACTGAATGGAAAATCAGTTATTCCCTCAGTTTATTTCTATCCCAAGCCCTTTAGTTAACTACCCAAAGTATTCATGAAGATTGTGTTGGAGATGATAATGAAGTATATAGTTCTTTTGTTTTTTGAGATTTAGATGTTTTGTCTGATAGTGGACAGTTCCTTCCTATGTGTGTGGGATTTCAATCTCTAGCTTAGTGTTTTACATTTTGGTTTGTCTAATTTACATGCTATAGTTTGTAGAGTTTATAGAGTTTGTAGAGTTGTACATTTGGAAGATAAATATTATGAAGGAGATTCCAGTTTAAAGAAAATTCTGTAACAGGGATAATTCTGGACCATATCCGCAATTTAATGATTTATTTGGACATATCACTAGAATTGTTGTATAAAACTGTTAAAGGATTTTAAGAATTGTTATTATTCCTATCTCTTTTTAGTCCCAAAATATTACTATAATAGTGTGTCCCATAGCGACACAAATTTACCTTATTTTCTGACTTTATTTTTGTAAGTGTCATTTCTAACGTGTATTTCCTTGCTATACGTTTTATGACTCATTTTTTATTGATGGAAAATTTTAAGCTCTTCTACTTACCCAGAATTCTACTCCTTTTTTAAAAGGGACTGATTGTCAAAATATTCTTTATTTACTGTTTTCTATGCTGGTACGAGTATACAATACCCAGGGTCTGGACTGTGGAGAGGAAGGAAGCTGGTGAGGGTGCTAACTTTGGAACTTGAGCGACCAGGGTTCAGTTCACTGCTCTGCCACAGACTTCTTGTGTAGCCTTGGACAAGTCACCTTGGGTACATCTACGCTTCAGTTAGACACCCATAGCTGGCCTGTGCCAGCTGATTTGGGCTCATGGGGCTCAAGCTAAGGGGCTGTTTAGCTGTGGTGTAAATGTTTGGACTCAGGTTGGAGCCCAAGTTCTAGGACCCTGTGAGGTGGGAGGGTCCCAGAGCTCAGGCTTCATTTCGAGACTCAACTTCTACATTGACACAGGCCGTACACGGGTGTCTAATTGCGGTGTAGACATACCCTGAGTCTCTCTGTGCCTCAGTTCCTTATCTGTAATATCAATACTCCTTTCCTCTTAGGGGTTGTGAGGATAAATATGGTAAAGACTGTGAAGTGCTCAGTTACCACAGTAATAGGGTGGTAGAGGCTTGTGAGTACCTGAGAAATCAAATTAATACATAAGTAAATTACTCTTTCTGCTCCATTGACTGAATATAACAATTTTTATTGTATATTCAAATAGGTGGTTGAATCCTTTATTTGTTACTGGTCACAAACGAAAGCTTGAAGAAGATGATATGTATAAAGTGCTGGCTGAAGATTCATCAGAGAGGGTTGGAGAGGAGTTGCAATGGTAAGGAAAAAATCAACACTTCATGTAATCACGTCTTCACAGATGAGATGGAAACATATATAGTAACTCCTCACTTAACAACATCCTCCCAGTTAATATTGTTTCACTATTAGGTCGCTGACCTATTAGAGAACATACTCCCTTAAAGTCCTGCAATGTTCCCTTATAACGTTGTTTGGCTCCCCCCATTCCTCCCGCCTGGCGCTCCTGCCAGGGAGTGGAGTCGGGGTGTAGGGACTTGCCCCGCTCTGCCCATCCAGCATTCCAGCAGGGTTCAGGCAAGCCCCCGCACCCCGACCACGCTCCCTGGCTGGAGCGCCAGGCAGGCGGAATGTGGCAAGACCCTGCACTCCAACCCTGCTGTGCCCCGCCTCAACCAAGCTTCACAATCATCATTGGTGAGTACAGTATTAAATTGTTTGTTAAAAATGATTTAAAACTTATACTGTGTATGTATATAATATCTTTTGTCTGGTGAAAAAATTTCCCTGGAACTTAACCCCTATTTACATTAGTTCTTATGTGGAAATTGGATTCGCTTAACATCGTTTCACTTAAAGTTGCATTTTTTCAAGAACGTAACTAGGACATTAAGTGTAAAAGAATTTGCATTATTATCTTTTCTTCAAAGATGCTTCATTTGAATGGCACTCTACAAAATGCCTGGAATCGAAGATTCTGTACTCTGACATTCCAGTAATTATATTTTAATAAAGCAATCCTATGCTGTGGTAAAGATATATTATGCAACTTTCTCCCCTTACAGAGACAGGGGAATAAGTTTGTGCTTTCTACCTTTTTGATTGAAAAACAGAACAAACTGAATTAGTAGGGGCAAAAACATTCCCTTAGTAAAGGTGAAATATGCCACTGATTGATAGATGTCCTGTGCAGCTAAACCCTCTCTAAGGTCTTATCTTCACTAGGATTTTTTGCACTAGTATATGTCCAGTGATATGAGTAAGGTTGGCAGAACTTGATTTTTTTATAACTTGACAGTTAATATTAATATTTGTTTTTAAACACTTTGAAAATGTAAATTGATAAAATTAAAGTCATGCAAAATTATGGGTTTTAAGCTTTTTTCAGTTTTTATTGATTGTAATTTTTCACAGCTGTGGGAAGTTGTGGGAGGATCAGACAATAGGAGGGGTCAGACAAGAATTATTTAATAACAGACTCTGAGATTAAAAGAGTTTAAGCTTTATAGTTGTTAAAACACAAATGATCAATGTGTAAGTTTACAAAGTAATTATACCTAAATCAAACTTCTAAGTTTTCAAACAGCATTTTTCTTACTTTGCCTATCTGTAAATTTCTGTCGTTATCAATGGAAATATTTTTTGTTGGCTGTGTGTGTAGGGTGAAATCGATTGTCTACTGACATTTACTGATAAAAATCTAATCTTTCCAAGCGTAGGTATAAATATCCTTTTTCAAAGCAGGCTTAAAGGTTAAGCGAGTCCATTCCAGATATGTGCCAGGATCATGTACCAAGAGTGTATCTTTATTATAACATGTTTTAAGAGAATAACTGTTTATACAAGTAATTTTCTTTCTTGAGACTCCTACAGGAACCTCATCAGTACCTCTGTTATAGGAGAGAGGTTTTTATTACATAGTAACTTGAAACAAGTAGTGTTTCAATATATCTGCAGAGGGCTTTCCTACTGAAAGATACTCTCCTCTCTACCAGAGGAGTGGCCTGGCCTCTTAACTTCCTGCTGTTACATGAGGTGAGGCAGCTATGGAGGAGGTGGACAGAACCTTTTGAAAGGTTCAGAATTGTCACTCTTAACTAGATTGGGAGCAGGAACTTCTCTGTAGAGGAGAAAGAGCAAGGAGTAGCAACAACTTCTTTGATCCTGAGTTAGCTAGAGCAGAAGTAGTAGTTAAATTGATAATCCCTGTGGAATGCATCATTTAACATCTATTCAGCAGATCATTGCAAAATTCCAAGAGTATTAGGATAGTAGAACCTAATTATGGTGGAGGTGAATATCAATTTGAGCGAGTTCTCATTATAATCAAAGTGAAAATCCACTGATGTGCCTTGAAGAGTTCAGGGCTTACACTGTAAAGGAGGGTGTAGTCTTTCCAGTGACTCTTGTAATAATTGCACTTCCTTCCCATGTGGTCAGGAAAAATGCTTGCATAGACATAATAGCATATTTAGCAGAATCTATGGGTCTATGTGTGCATTTTCACTTTCTATTCTACTTGACAACACACAAGGAGAATCATTCGTAAATCATAGAATCACAGAATTGTTGGACTGGAAGGGACGTCGAGAGGTCATCTAGTTCAGTGCCCTGCACTCATGGCAGGACTAAGTATTATCTCGAGCATTCTGGACAGGTGTTTGTCTAACCTGCATTACAAATCTCCAGTGATGGAGATTCCACAACCTCCCTAGGCAATTTATTCCCGTGCATAACCACCCTGACAGGAAGTTTCTCCTAATGTCCTATCTAAACCGCACTTGCTACAATTTAAGCACATTGCTTCTTGTTCTATTCTCAGAGGTGAAAGAGAACAATTTTTCTCAACAACCTTTTATGTGCTTGAAAACGGTTGTCATGTCCCTCCTTAGTCTTCTCTTCTCCAGACTAAACAAACACAATTTTTTCAGTCTTCCCTGATAAATCATGTTTTCTAGTTTTTTAATCATTTTTGTTGCTCTTCTCTGGATTTTCTCCCATTTCTCCATATCTTTCATGAAATGTGGCACCCAGAACTGGACACAATACTCCATTTGAGGCCTAATCAGCCCAGAATAGAGTGAAAGAATTACTTGTGTCTTCCTTACAACACTCCTGTTAATACATCCCAGAATGGTGTTTGCTTTTTTTGCAACAGTGTTAAGCTGTTGACTCATATTTAGCTTGTGATCCACTATGACTCCCAGATCCCTTTCTGCAGGACTCCTTCCGAGGCAATTGTTTCCCATATATGTGTGTACTGATTGTTCCTTATTGAATTTCATCCTATTTACTTCAGACCATTTCTCCAGTTTGTCCAGATTATTTTGAATTTTAAACCTATCCTCCAAAGCACTTGCAACCCCTACTCGCTTGGTATCATCCGCAGACTTTATAAGTGTAGTCTCTTTGCCATTATCTAAATCATTGATGAAGATATTGAACAGAACCAGATCCAGAACTTATCCCTGCGGGACCCCCCTCGATTTGCCCTTCCAGCTTGACTATGATCCATGATAACTACTCTCTGGGAGAGGTTTTCCAACCAGTTATACATCCACCCAGCTCCATCTAAGTTGTATTTCCTTAGTTTGTTTATGAGAAGGTCATGTAAATCTGTCTGAAAAGCCTTACTAAAGTCAAAATATACCCATCTACCTCTTCCCACCATCCACAGGGCTTGTTACCCTGTCAGAGAAAGCTATTGAGTTGATTTGACATGATTTATTCTTGACAAATCAATGCTGACTGTTACTTATCTCTTTATTATCTTCTAGGTGATTGCTTAATTATTTGCTCTATTATCTTTCCGGGTACTGAAATTAATCTGACTGGTCTGTAATTCCCCAGGTTGTCCTTATTTCCCTTTTCATAGATGGGCACTATATTCACTATTTTCCAGTCCTCTAGAATCTCTCTTCCATGACATTTCGAAGATAATTGCCAATGACTCAGATATCTCCTCAATCAGCTTCTTGTGTATTCTAGGATGTATTTCATCAGGCCCTGGTGACTTGAAGATACCTAACTTGTTGAAGTAATTTTTAACTTGTTCTTTACCTATTTTAACCTCTGATTCTACTTTACTTAAGCAAGCAGCCTTCAGTACTGCAAGACTAAGGCGTATAGAAACTTCACAAAATCCAACAAACTGCACTGTGGAGTCTGTCATTTTACCCTCTTCCACTCCTCCTACCCCCCCACTCTCCCCCGCCGACGATAAGAGAAAATATCTCAGTAATCAAGATAATATCTTTCTGGCGGCTATTCCGCATGCCCAAAGTTAGCGTGCCATCTTTTAACAGGTTTGAGACATTGGTGTATTCGCAGTTCTTGGACCAACAGGGTCTCGGTGCACAGCAGAATGCACTTGACCTCCAGAAATGAGGGAGGCACCTTATGTGAAAATCCTGTGCTTTAACAATTGTAGAGTGGCGCTAGTGTATTCTTGAACACATTATATGAACAGAATGATCACTTGTCTTCTTACTGTATTTTGATTCAGATTTGAACAGATTGTGCCTTGCTCATGTGCAGGTGCGCAGCCCTGCCAGAATGCAAAGGTCAAGCACAGTCATAGTCCCTGCCTTAGGAAGGAGCACTTGCTGGGGAAGCCTGGGCACCACAGGTGGTGCAATCCACCCCATGATGTTTGCCACCATCACATTGTTCTCTCTGCTTGTGTGTTATCCTCCTTCCTCCACCCTGAGTCTGTCTTGTGTATTTAGATTGTAGTCCCTGAACTGACGAGCTTGTCTTTTTGTTCTGTGTTGTACAGCACCTAGCACAATCACGTCATGGTTCATGATTGGGGCTCTAAGGCAATATGATAATGGAAATAATAATAATAAAAAAATTCCACTTCCCCTTCACCTAAGTACATGACCAGGTGAAGATAAGAGAGCGTGCTTCACAACTTAACAAACTGGATGTGCACACTCCTCTGTTCTTCTTGGAGCTCCGAGAGGGATTTTGCCAAGGTGGAGCATCTCCACACTGCCTCAGTGCAGGCCAGTGCCAGGAAGGCTTATTGTGACTTGGCCCTTAACTTCGGTAGCTGGCTCAGTCTGATCCAGGCTAAGAACAAACCAAGGACAGTGACTAGCTAGTTCTGCCTTTGTATGTCTCTATAAATCAGCAGCTAGTCCAAGGTTTGTTGATATTATCAGTGTGTTCTTGAGCACAGAGGAACAAAATGAGCCTGTAATGCTAACCATAGGCTTTAATGAGCCAGCAGAAATAAATAAATAAATAAAAATTTTTGAAAAGATTATTTTAGTGTCAGGTTCTTAAAGAGAAAGTATATGGTTGTGCCAGATGTGGAGTGACTGACCAGATAATTTGGCAATCCTACTATAGACCAAACTCTCTGTTTTACAACTTTAGCAAATTATGGTCTGTTTCTGTTGATTTTTAAGCTAGACTTTCCTTGTCTGCCAGTCTCATTTTACTTTATTTTCTAGGTACTGGGATAAAGAGGTGCAAAAAGCTAAAAAAGAAGCAAGAACACCACATTTAACAAAAGCAATCATACTTTGTTATTGGAAATCCTATTTAGCTTTGGGATTGTTCACATTGATTGAGGTAAAAGATGGAAAATACAATACAATGTATCTTTGAATATCGTTTTACCCAATAGCAATGTAAATCTTGTCCAATAGGCATTTGTGATGAATACTGGTGATTTAATTCTGGGACCCAACTCTTTCCCCATTTATAATTTCTTTCTGCCAGATAGTAGCAGCTACAAACTCTGTACTTTTTGTTTTTCAGATACTAGAATGTCTCTCCTTAACCATCGCTCGCTCTCTCTCTCTCTCTCTCTTACTCTCAGAAAAATACAATAGGGCCACACTCTGACTACTAGAAGTTGAAAACACTGGGTAGGATTCTCCGTTCAGTTACAATTGCATAACAGTGGGATTACACTGGTATAACTGAAAGCACATTTTCTCTGTGATATTGCCAGCCCCACCTGTTCAGGAATTGTTTTGAACTTGTATCTGCTGCTGATCTGTACATTACAGTATCCATAGGTTTGTGGGATGAAGCATAAAAAAATCTTTTTGCTAAATGTAACTGTCACAAAAAAGTACCATGTGATCTTCAGAAATTAAAGGAGATCTGTATTTATGTAAGTTATGATAACATGAAAGATTTTATTGGTGGCTTAAAGAACTTTTGAAAAGTTTTAAATATTTTAATTTTAATACTATTAAAATACATGTGTTATTATAGAAGTCCATTTCTTCTGGATTATATGGCAATAAAAACTGGCCTGGATTTTATTATAATAATAATAGGAAGAAGGGTGTGCCAGAAAGTTCTTACTTGCCTTGGAAGAAACTTGGATAGAAAACTACAGAATACATTCTTTCTATTTGTCCCCCCCCCCTTCTTTCTTTTAGGAAACACTCAAAGTAATTCAACCAGTCTTTTTGGGAAAAATTATTAATTATTTTGAATTTTTTGATCCTCTTGATACTGCTGCTTTGAATTTTGCCTACGGCTATGCAGCTGCTTTGTCTGTATGTACATTGATTTTAGCCATAACACACCACTTGTACTTTTATCATGTACTACGGGCTGGCATGAAGTTGAGAGTAGCGATGTGTCACATGATTTATCGGAAGGTAAGCAACCTTTAATTTTTCAAATGTATGTGTATATAAGTTAACTCTTCTAATAATTAGTTTAAATTATTAGTTTAATTATTTTCACTTTTGTAATAGTTCTGAAGTCATGGCATTTGAAGGAACAGGGTATAAGTCTATATTAATGAAAATCAGGGTTAGCATATATATATGTATTGATTTTTTTTATATTGAACTCAACAGTATATGGATGCCTATATAATGTTGTAGGCTATTGCCTGAGGTCCAGAGAATGTGGGGGAATGGGAGCTGTTGACTGTTGTGTGATCATTCTCCTCCACTTTAGAGATGCATTGGGAGAGAATGCCCCCCCCCCCCCCGGCCACTGCCTTCCTGTCTCAGCAGGGAGGAAGTTTGGTCAAACAAGTAGGGGAATAGCCAACTCCTGGAAGAGGAGAGCTCATGTCCAGACAGGCTGGAGCCAAGCCCCTCCTTATGACTCAAAGTGGGATTGTGCTTGGGGGAGGGACTTCTCTGCCTCCCTTTGACCAACCAGGAAGGGCATTAGGGGAGCTGATTGGCTCTCACAGCTTCCTCCTCTCAATTTAAAGCCTCCCTTGGTGTCCAGAGGTCACTTGCAGTATTGCTGCCCCACCTTCCCTCCTTGTAGTTGAGGTATATTGAGCTGTCTTTCCAGGGTGCTGTGGGGCTGACATCACCAGTTCCTGGGATCCGGAAGGATTTTTTTTCTTGGCAGGCCCAGAGGGTTTTTCACACATTTCAGGTTAAAAGGAGTAAGAATAGGATGGGAATTTAACTAGGACGAATACAGAAATGTTAGTCCATTGCAACATGAGCCTGGTGTCCAGTGTGAATAAAGGCTCAAAGGGCCAGGTCCCAGAGGTAAATGAGACCTGGGATGTGGCTAGTGAACCTGTTGCTGTAAGAAGGGGAGACCTGAAGTCTTTGCAGACTGAATTCACCCTTAGTACCCTTTATCTCCCATGTGAAGGGGAGGGTGAGAGGAGTCAGAAATGAGTTGAGTCCTAGGGTTTAGGCTGAAGAGGGTTTGCCCTGAGTTATTGGTTATAGTGAGAGTTCTGTGATTCTCTACTGGACCCAATTAAGTGCTTGGAGTGTGAGCTGGGGTGGGCAGATAGCACTCCTCTCCATCATTAAGTTACTAAAGTTGTGGCCTGTCACTTAATTCTACCCCTGTGTCTGCATATTTTTTCACTTACATGTGCTGATCAACATGTGGCAATCACCATCTAGGGAGAGGAGCCAGGTGATCAGTGGAACAGAAGCAGAAGTAGCGACTACCAGGCCAGAGCAGGCAGGGAAAGTAGCTGGGCAGCTCACAGGATGAAAAGCTGCTTTCGTCCATTGCTAGTGTGGCTCTGGAGAAGCCATAGCCTTACTAGCTGTCGGTAGCTTCTTTGTGGCTGGTGGTAGCCTTCAAGCCACCATGCTTCTCTCTACTTTTACCTCCCATGTAGGTAAGCCTGTCAAGAGAAATTTTGGGGCCCCAGCACATCATGTTCACTGCCTTCCCTCCCATTTCACTTTGTTTACACAAAACACTTTGAGGGGCCCCCTGACCTCAGGGCCCCAGTACAATAGTCCCTTCTTTTCTCCACCTCTTATCAGCCCTGCATGTAGGAACCATACAGAAGGTGGCAGAGGGGAGAATGTACTATTTATATAGTTAGGAGCTCTGATGGACTTAAATTACCTGCCTTCCAAATTTTTGGAACAGTGCCCTCCTCAGCCTTGCCTCAGAAATGAAGTTTAGGAGGCATTAGATATTTAATTACATTCAGATTGAATTTTAATCAATCTTTCTTTTTAAGAGGGGGAAAAACCCAACCTGTCCTCTGTTTTAAAACATGTAATATCCCCACATAAAGTTAACATTTAGATTACTCCTCTCTCCATCCTCATCTCTGGACTCCATAATTTATAGTAAAGTAAGAGAGAAAAAAGTAGGGAATAATGTCTCAGGCCTTTGGACTGGTGAATTGTTTTTTATGCACATATTTATCCTCCTCCCTCTTCTGATACCTTGGAAAATATCCTCTGGGAACTCAGTTCTAACATGGCACACTACTTTCTTGTACATAAACATATCTCTAAGGAATTAATTTACTATACTGATTATCATAACAAACTTTGTTTGAAATTCATGAAATATTTGTATAGCAAGTGTTGTTTGTTTCAGTGTGGATAATTCACTTGGAGGGCTGAAAGTTTGGAAAGGCAAAATGTTCACATTGTGTACTTTATTTCTAGGCATGATTAAATTGAATATTAATCTTCTTTCATCTCATAAATGTTTGCTTCCCAGGATAAAGGTTGAGGTAATGGTAGAACACCAATAAACTTGGCAATCAGTTATCCTCATTTGAGGTGTATGGGTAGGTCATACCTTTTATAAACCCTTGATATACAGTTTTGAAAGAAAAGCTGAATGCTAATTTCTCCTATACTTTTTTTTTGGCATTCATTAATATCTGTAGTAAATATACACCTGTTATACTAAGTTTCTGTCATTGGTGGCTGTGTGTCATTATGTGTGCTGGTTTTGTTAACCATAGTAAATGACAGATTCCTAGTACTGAAGTTCAAATGCTAGTTACTTAAATTTTTGTACTCCCTTTCCCTTCATCTGAAGTGATAGAAAACTAATTTTATCTGTAGAACAAATCATTGTCTATTTGTGTTGTTAAAACTCCAAAAAGATGTTTTGTGTATACTAAAAAGTATTAGTAATAAGATGCTGCACTCAGGAAGTTGGTTGCAAAGATGGGTCGAGAATTTGTCTCATGACTAATTCTCAGTCTGATACTGTAACCCAAAAATCATCGATGCATAGCTTCTCTTAAAAATAATTGGCTTCATTTTCTAAGGATTCTCTTCAGACCAGAATTAGTTAACCTGATTCTAAAACAAATCCTAATCCAGGGATTGATGTCAGTATTATTTAGATGGTATTTCTGGTTGGCAGGAGAGTAGAACTGCCTGTAACAGGGGGGAAGGAAATGGACAAAGGACCAATGAGCTCATATCTGAAAGAAGGCAGCATTTCAGAAGAAGACAGCAGTGGGAATAGGATTCACCTTAACTTCTCCATAACAATCATTAATGATTTTATGTAATTCCAACCTAGTTCCCGTCCCTCCCCCCCCGCCCCCAAATATAGCCCAACCGTGTGTTTACAAGGATCTGTAACTATATGGAAAATTCAAAGGGATATTAACCAATCTGTTTTTTGTGCTAGAAAGAGATAAACATTTGACAAATATTTCATTTCTATGAAATAGAAAAATTTCAAATCAGAGTTTCTTTTTAATGATGAGTTTAATAATCTGTAACTCAAAAAACAAAACAAAAAACAAAAAAAACCCCACCTTGGTAAATTTTCTTCAATCCCTCGAGAAATTTTCTTTTGCCTTTAGAGTAAATTTGGCAATTTTCAGGCCAAACCAACATTCCCAGTCAGTATTTTAGTGGATTGGGAGAGAGCTAAAATAGGGTTTTTTGATGGAACCTGGTTACAAGCTTAAGGCCATTGCTTGGTATTTGACATTGCCACTTCCCTAGACTTAGGTCTAGGCTGGTTCTTTTTGTTGGGAAAATGTAAATGTTTCTCTGAGATTTCTTTTATGACAAACATGCTAATTTGAGAGCAGTTAAGCTGCAAGAGCTGCCAGTGACTACAGGGAGGATTCTCCCCCACCCATACCAGTGGCAGAGAATGATAGAGTGAGCAGCAGGTGTGCTGTAGTTGGGCTTGGAGAAGGTGTACACAAGAGCACTAGGCAGCCTTTAGAAACTAAACTATTAATATGGGAAATGTCTGGCTGATTGCTTTCTCAGAGGAGATCAGCCTGAATCTTTGTAGGGTGGGGCTGCACAAGTGAAGCAGGTTAGCTGGGGTGCCTAGGAAAAGGAGGGAGAGTTGGTGAAATGTAACACACAAACAGAACTAATAAGACTTGTACCTAGGACCACTTCAGACATTTTACTGGTTGAATGGTGGTTTGTCTGTCTTTCCTATTTAGGCCCAGATCCTGAAATCAGTGAGACTACTTTGCTTGAAGTTGAGCACATGCTTATGTCTTTGCAGGATCAGGGCTTTCAGTTGCAAGCTCTTTGAAGAAGAGACTATTTGGAAAGCACCGGCAATATTTTCAGTAGTGATGCAATATAAATAACAACTCCAATAACTATTTGATCTGCCTCTTAAAGATATATTTCAACTATACAGTGGGCATCATTAAAAGTTTTGGCATTTCCCCCCTGCATCTTCATATTTACAGTACCCGTATTTTGGTATTTGTAGTGTTCTCTATTCTTATCATTGGAAGATTGGGGCAAAGCATCAGCTGGTCAAATTGAGTCTTCAGGATAGAGATTTCCAGTCTAGTTTTGCTCAAGTGAAGAAGGGATGCATGTGAAAGAAATGTGGGGGTTTTTGGTTCAGGTTTAATATTTTGCCATATTAGTTTCATGTTCTGAGTTACTTCTGGAAATGCAGAGGGAAATAGATTTTTAATGTCAATTCTGCTTCCTCCCCCCAATATATTATTCTATATGTGTTTTCTACTTCAGAGCCAAATCTTAATCACCAGCCAGTTTTTTAACTAAGGCGTTTAAACTGCAGTTCCAAGAATTCTCATGTGTCTTCATCTTAAAAATACCTCATAATTCATAGCTCTGATGCCAGATTTGTCAGCAGTACATCTAGGCTTTAGAAGAGACGATGCATCTATTCTGATACCATACAATGTGGTAGTTAATTTAAAATAATTTAAGAATGCTTGATTTTTTTTTTTTTTTCTATTTCAGGCACTTCGTCTCAGTAACACAGCTTTGGGAAAAACTACCACAGGTCAAATAGTAAATCTTTTATCAAATGATGTGAACAAATTTGATCAGGTAAGACTTATTATTGGTCTTCGTAAACAATTCTGGTAAGGAGATGAGAGATGGGTCCAAGCTGCAATATTTGAGGGGTAAGGCATATGAGGTTTTACTTTACAATCATTGCTTAGGCTCATAATTTAGTATTGATTTTTAAAGGTGGTTTTACCAAACATATTAATAGCAATACCCTCTTGAAATTGGAAAAAAATCTGTTTTCTTTTTGTGAGTAGATATTTTTGCTGTGTTTATAAACACGGCGTAGTGCTGGTGCATGTAAGTGTATTAAAGGCAACTCTGCAATTGATTGAATTATTTGAGATGCTTTTGGTTTTAGTTTTTAAAAGGTTGTGTTGAGTGAACTGAAACACATTTAAAACTCTTCATTTTAGCTTTTAAGCTGCAATTCAACCAGGATTATTGTAAAAACTGGGAAACACTTCCATGCTTTATAATAAGGTATCCTGGACTGAACTGATATCCGAAGGCAGTGTTGCTGTTGAATTAATAGGCAGCACCCTAATGTTGTGTGTGTTTTCCTAGAATATTTTAAATTTAAACAAAATATTTAAAAAATACCCCCACAAAAAACTACATTAAAAGAACATTATTAAAGTTGCAAAGTCAAGCATTCATAAGTTAGGAAATGCATTACAGTCTCTGATTACATCAGCACATACTATATTTTCCACAACCCCTATCAGTTTCAGTGCATAGGAAGAATGGAACTCACTGAATGAACAGGCAGTCAGTATTTTGTTTTATCCTCATCATTCAGTTGTGGCCCTAAGCCTTATTTAGTGCACACTATTCAAACTGTGCCCTGAATACAGATTATTGATTTCCTTATAGGCTCTGTGGTGATGGCCCGTGTGCAATATGTTCAGCAGTAGGACCCGTGGGAGGCTGGAGCATGCTCAGTGAGGATAGACTCCTCAGAGATTTAAACCTTAAACTCTAACAAGTCTCTGCTAAGCGTGTGATTTTTTTCCAAGGGTTTATTACTTGAGCAAATTTGGGTGGATTTTCCTGGAGATGGCAAAAGGCACATTTCTGATACAAAGGCCATTCCTTGCCACATTTCAAGTCCCTGCTCCAAAAGAAAAGGAATGCTAGAGCTTCTCAAAGAAAAGGCTGGTGGAATTTTTAACATGGGCAAAACATATTTTTCCCTAACCTTGTTCTCAGAAATAGCTGAACTGTTTTGGCAGACAATTATAAGTTTTGTAAATGAAGCAAGAAAATGACAGGACATGTGTTATACTCATGGAATTGTCTTGGAATACAGGATACTCTAAAGTTACTGATGCATAATTGTACAGTTTTCCCATTTATGCAAATGCCTGCACTCTAACTATCTGAGGATGCTGATTTTTAAAACCATTATTTGGTTCTCTCTCAATAACTGGGCTGTGAATCAATCTCCCCCCCCCCCCCGACTGCATACCATAATCTTTCTGCAGGCTTATTTTTCAGAATGTCTACCAGAAGCACAAAGCATGCAAAAATTTATATTTTAAAATTGAATATTATATATATTTATCTTTAAAATTTCCCTGCTGATAAGTGTTTTATTGTTTGTATTTTTGTCTTTTCAATTAATGCTAAAAGCTGTTTTTATGTCTTAACTAATTGTGCAGGTAACAATTTTCTTACACTTTTTATGGGCTGGACCACTTCAAGCTATAGCTGTAACTGTTCTTCTCTGGATTGAAATAGGCCCATCATGCCTTGCAGGAATGGCAATTCTGATTATTCTACTTCCTTTACAAACCTGTATTGGGAGGTTGTTTTCTTCACTAAGGTAAGGTAAACTTTTGTGGTGCACATTATCTGTGCTGGTTTTGAAAGTGCATGTGCTTGGTTGGCCTGATGTCAAAACTGCCATGGGCAAGGCCCTTCGTTCAATTTCCAATTGTTTGCCAATATTTTCAAAAAGTAGCACCTAAAATAAGAGATGTGATTTGCAAAAGTGCTGAGCATCCAGCAAATCCCATTAAAGTCACTGGGACCTGCTTAGGTGCCAAATCCTTTTGAAAATCAGGTTGCTTATTTGCTTGCCTACATATGGACTTGGAAGTCTAATATTTTGAAAAATCTTGACCTTGATATTTTGCTGCATGGACATTTAGGGACTGGGATTGTTGTGGACAATACTGTTGTTCCTTGCAACATGAAAAAGAGAGTGCCTTGGTTTTTCACAAGGTTTGACCGCTGAGGATGATGAAGATGTTGCAGTCAGAAGCTCTAAAAAGATTCTATGCAAGGCTTCTCATTTGCAAGAATGGTACCTGTGATTCAGGGTCTTGAAAGTGGGGAGAGGCTGTGAGGAAACAATGGGTTGGGGTGGGATGGAAATGGGCTCCTTAGGACTCCAGTAGTGGTGCAAAATTTGTAACAGGAAGATTTTTTACATATAATGGCTCTGCAGTAGCTTTCTAACCAGGATTCAGACCTTATGGCTCCCCCCATCCCACCAGCTTCCTCCCCCCTCAAAAAAAATCACATATTGCGAAAAATCTGATAGTTTTTTTTAAAACTACAGTAGTCTGATTTCCTAACTTTCAAACTTCTATAATGGCAAAGTTCTAGTAATGTGTTAAATTTAACAGATAACTTATTTTACAAATGTATTTTGTTTTAATGAAGCATTTGGTAGCTTTGTCTGAGAATGTTATTAAAGCTCTTTAATTTGTGTAACGAGTGGATGTTTGTGAGTTTGGCCTGGCTCTTCTTTGTGCCATAACCTGTTATAGTGTGAATAGTTTTCTACTTTGTCTTTATATAATAAAAACTATATGGCTAGGTACTGACGTTTTAATTTGTTTTAAGATTGGTTGAAGGTAGAATATTGTGAAAATAGTCAAACTGACATTGCTATTGCATATTGAGCTAAGCACTCAAAAGTCTGGAAATTACCAAATTTGAGTTACCCATAGAATGCTGTTCCTTGTGCATGTTCACTATGATACAGTCTTCAATTACATGGTCACTTACTATTTCTCAAATAATAAAATAATAGTTTTTTCCCCACAACTTTAGTTATACATACATGTACCATGTTTAATAACTTTTTCAGTCTATACACTTGCACTGTTTTCATTTTTGTAATAATCCAATGTAGCTTTATTGACTTTTTTTTTATATTAACAATCATTATAATACTTAGCACTTGCATAGTGCTTTTCATCCATAGATCTCAATGTGCTTTTCAAGGTGGTAAGCATTATTATCCCCATTTTACAGATGGGAAAACTGAGGCATAGAGAGATTAAGTGACTTGCCCAGGGTTACACAATGAGGTGAGAAATTATCTTCTCTAAATTATGTGTTGTAATAATTAGTCACTGGCCATGTAATATTCAATGTTTTTCAACCAGCAGCAGATCCTTGCTTAGGCTCAGCACAGGGGAAGGAATATGTGGATGATGAAGATACTTATCTGCACACATGGTGCGCAAGTCTCTCTTTGTTTGCAGTTCAGGGAATGAAGCTGAAGTAGATTTCAATCCTGCAATGAGCTATGTGTGGGCATTGAAGTGACTGGGGCTCTGCCTGGGCACAGGAGTCCAGCTGCGTGGAGCTAATTGCAGGATTGGAGCCACTGCTACAATTTGAGGTGGGCTCTGCATGAGAAGCTAACTTTCATTATTATGCAGCATTTTATACTTCTGCCCCAGTCTTGCAAATATCTATGCATGTTAGTAACTTTGCTCATGCAAATAGTACCATTGACTTCAAAGCCTATTTTTCAGAATGGGACCCTTATTCTGTAATGTCTTGAGTAAGACTAATTGGTGTACTTGTCATATAAATGACCTTGTGGTCTCTGAGACACTGTATTATATGGTAATACTGTTAGCCGCACATAAACATAAACATTTACAAAATGTATGTATTATACTGCATTATTTGAGAAACAGTTTGTGATCATGAAATAGAAGACTGTATTGTAAATATACGCATGGGAGCAACCTTATGATTGTGTGAGCAATCTTAGCATTATAATTTCCAGACTTTTTCAGGGCTTAACCATGTAATGGTAGCATTCTCTTTAAATGTACTTAAAAATGTAATTTTCTGTGTGATTTAAAAGAGAAAAAGTTAGAAATGATAAATTCCACTATTGGGCTAGGCACGACTCTTATGCGCTATCTCATGCACTGTGGCCGCTACCATTAAAACCAGTGGGAGTTTTGCCATTGGCTTCGAGTGTAAGCACTTTATGAGGACTATATGAGGGAATCTTTCATGCATAGTTTAGGAAGTCCATAGGAAACTTTTGGTACATTTCCTTTTCACACCTATATTTGGTGTGAGTACATGCATAGCACAACTAACATGTGCATGTGCTGAGCTTAGATCTGTTCTTTTTAAAAATCTGGGGCCAGGTCTTCTGTTGGTATAAATTGTCATAGCTCCATGGAAGTCAATGAGCTACTCTGATTTACACTAGTGAAAATCTGGACTCCAGTGTGCATGTGCAAATATGACTTTGCAATGAGTAATAACTCATCCAAATAAAAACTAATTTTCACTGAAACTCTTGAAGATGCTCCCATTGAGGACTATTAGCATAGGAAACTTAACTTTCTGTCCTCGGCCCCTCCAAGAATGTCTGCACAGTCAGCAGGAGCCCATGGCAGTGAGCCTCTGAGCCCAGGTTAACCATCTCAGGCTCACTGGGCTCATGCTACCATTCTAAAAATAGTTGTTTGAACAGAGCTTTTAAGTTGTGTGTAGGTCTAGAACTCAGGTTCTGAAGCTTACCCTCCTTCCTAGACTTCAGAGTCTGAGCTGCAAGTCTACATATCTGTGTTTAGTGTGGAAGTGCAAGCCCCGCGAGCCCGAGTCTCTTGACCCAGGCTCTGAGACTCACTACTGAGGGCTATATATATGTACCCTCACTGGGAGAGTTTAAAAACCATAAAAAGGATATTTTTTAATTAATTTTTTAATTAATCTTCCTGACATGAAACGAGTGACTGATACTATATTGTCTTCCTGTGTTCTACTAGCAAGTTTACATTTGTTTACATTTGGAAAACGTAGTAAACATAAAATATTGATAAATTCTTATAAAAGTTACAGTAGGGTTTATTTTGATACATCATGTACTATATTCCTAAGTGACATGGTTTTACAGATATCCTGTCATCTCTAAACACAACTTTTATATGAAAGGAAAATGCTTTGCAGGATGGCTTCTTTGGCTATGCATACACAAGCCTATTTTCTCTGAAATATCTCTCCAATTCCAACAGTAGTAGCAATGGTTGGAGCACCAATATAGAATGTGCTGTCTAGCCCTGATGTGCTAGTGCCTTGTCTACACTAGTGCTCCAATAGATTCTGCTGTTAGTGGAGCTGTGCTGGTAGTAGCAACAGTGGAAAATTTTAGCACATGATGTGTAAAAATAAACCCTACTATAAATAAGAATTTATTAATATTTTATGTTTACTGTGTTTTCTTTTCTATATGAATGAATTCAATATGGTTTTAGAATAATTTAAAAATAAGGAACCATTTCATACATACGCAAAAATGTGTTAATTTTTCCCCAGTTTAAATTGTGACTTTTTACCATTTAAGAAGCTGTGGTTTTTTTTAATTTGTTTGCCATGATAAACTTGGACCTTAGTTATAAGCAGAGATCCTAATTTTCTGTGATAACAAGAAAAATGAAACCAAAATTCTCTGATTAAAAAAAACATAAGTCTGTGTTTTTCCACAATTAAATTAAATTAAATTAAATTAAAATAAAACACTATTCCATAGTTTCCCTAGCCACAATATATATAGGTATCAGTTGAACACAATATTTTATTGATATAGAGGAACCCCTTTTATCTAGTCTAATTGGGACTGGGGCCAGATCAGATAATAAATAATTTGGATAATCTGGAGAGCCTCAGCCCTGTGTGGCAGGGCTGCAACTTCAGCTGAAGCCTGAGCCACGCTGCCTGGGACTGACAGCGGGAGCCCTGTCTCCTGGGGTTCGGGCTGTCAGTCCTGGTTTGGTTAATCTGGAGAGCTGGATAATGGAGGCTTGGATAAATTGGGTTCTACTACATAGGTTTTTATTCACAAAATGTAAAAACTAAAGATTCTCTGTAAAAATGCAAATTCCACGTTTTTCCATGGCAAATGGATGTCTAGAATCCCTGGTTATAAGGAACAGGAAATATGGGGTTAAAAGAGATATGCTTAATGCAACCTAAACAACAAATCCTGCTGTCATATTTTATACAGTTATCAATAAATACTGACTGTTTCTCATTGTTTCCTGTTATCACTTCCCTTTCACTTTTGTACCAATTTTTTATATTATTTCTGGAAATATCCCTGGTGATTTTAAGTTGTAAAGTCTGGAAATATATGTATTTTATAAGAAAATTTCTTCCTTACAATTCTTGCTTTCAGTAGGTAGGAATTATAATAGATACCCACTGTCCTTTCCTGTAGTTTTAGAGATGGTCTGCTTTCCCTCTCGTATTGTCCTACTGCTTCTCGAAGAAACTGCTGGTTTTGGTAGTTGTTAACTGAGTTTATACTACCTGCTTGTGAGGTACCAATAGCTCTGGATGCAGAATATTATTATATTTTAAGCTGATCAGAAAACAAGAGTTCGCATTTTTTCCCCCTTCATTTGTCAAAAGAATTTAATCTTGATGACAATTTTCTCACCAGGTCTAATTATAACTAATTACATTTAGTGCTCAATATCGTGAGTTATGTTGTGCTTCAGGTAGAATTAGCCACAGAAGTAACCAAGATATGGTCAATCCCATTCATTAACCTCTTCAGAAGAGCCTCTTTCCGCACTTTGTGTTGGCAGAAAAAGCAGTTGCTTCAGCATACAGTCTTGGAGAAATGCTTATATTTTGGCATTTTCAACTCAGATTATTTACTTCTTGAATGTCCAGTATTTTTCCTTCCCTTTTTTTTAATCTTGTCTTTTAAATATGTTTGGAAAATCTCTATTATATTGTATATTACACTTGATGAGAGGCATTTTATTTATCGGGTTGTCTTTTTTATTGGCAAATATTCTTACTCTGGTCAAAATATATTTCATTTATTCTTAACCATGCAAAAATACATTATCTTTTTTAAAAATAGGGCATATAATCACAGTGTCTGTATATACAGGTTCATGCAGTGCTCTGTACTCCTGGTGTATACAAATGCTAGGCTATTCACTGGAAACTGCATAAATGAGAACATATAACCCAGGTTTTTACTGCATGTCAAAGTTTTACTGTACAAGTGTAACAGTACAGATTGAACAGTCACTTTTGTTGTGAATCTGAGAACTTTTATTTTAATTACAGGAGCAGAACTGCAGCCTTGACAGATATCAGGATTAGGACAATGAATGAAGTCATAGCTGGTATGAGGATAATAAAGATGTATGCCTGGGAAAAATCATTTTCAGAACTAGTTAGCAGTATAAGAAGGTAATCCATGTTTCACTGAAATTTATGCCATGGTATTTGATCTAAATTCATTTAAGTTTTTGGATTTGAAATCCAGAAATTTCCTAGAATCCTTGTATAGCTTTGTAGTTTTTTTCTTCACCTCTGCGTAAGAGGTGACTCCAATGAGAGACTGCTGAATTGGAATTAATTTGCAAACTGGATACAATTAACTTAGGCTTGAATAAATATTGGGAGTGGATGGGTCATTACACAAAGTAAAACTATTTCCCCATGTTTATTCCCCCCCCCCCGCTGTTCCTCAGACCTTCTTGTCAACTACTGGAAATGGCCCACCTTGATTATCACTACAAAAGGTTCCCCCCCATTCCCTGCTCTCCTGCTGGTAATAGCTCACCTTACCTGATCACTCTGCTTACAGTGTGTATGGTAACACCCATTGTTTCCATGGCTGCTACTCTGAAACCTTTCTCAAGGGTGGCACTCTGCAGTTTAACCAGTCTGGGGCTATCTCTCTGGGCTGCGATCCCACTGTTTCCCTAACTGTTTGGTATCTGTAAACCTTTTCATTCAGGAGCCTCTGCCTGTTGCTGTTTGTGGTGGGAGAAGCAGACTTCCTGCTTGCTGCAGCTTCTGTGTCTCTCCCTGCATTTCTGTCAGTGCTCTCTCAACCTCCATATTGAATGACTAATTTATAAGTGAAAACTGAAGATTTTGAAAATAAATTTTAGTTTGGAAAACATATGCTCCAGCAACCCTCAGATCACTATGGGGAGATGAATTAGGTGAACAGCCTTGTATTCCTATGAACTGAATCGGTCCACCCAGCACCGGGTTGGTAGTGTAATGGCTGGCAGAATAGCTGGTACAGAGGTCACAGCTGTGGATCACGGCTGTCAGGAACTAGATCAGCAATTTAGGAATAGGGCCCAAATCCAGTGAAGGAACTGGAACAAGAACAGGGAACATTGTGGGGCCTGTGATTCAGCCAGAGGAATTGGCAACGAACTAGCTACACAAATTCATTTGGACCAGCATTCCATAGCTGAATTCGTATATTTTTTTCAGAGTTGCATCAGTTCCTCAAAGTGATGCTTTGTATCCTGATTAAATTAGATGCAAGAAAGCACTTCATTTTGCTCTTTCTCCTTTGGAAAAAAAGTAGTCTTATTTAGAACTTCCCTTTCCTATAGCTGTTGGTGAAGAATCTTGCATTTAAATATTATTCTAAGCCCTATTTAGAAGCTCCTGTGTTATTGTTTTATTTTGTTACTATTTGCCAAATGCAATACTGTTTTAGCAATCATTCTTGGGTACATTATTTTTAACAACATGTATCCTTGCATAAAAGCAATTAAAACATCCCAACAGTTAACAACAAAATGCTGAAACTGGGTATTTTCCTGTTATTAAAAGAAGTCCATGATGAGAGTGAACCTGTGTGTATGGTCTAATATAGTCATAGCTTTGAAACTATTTTGTGTTGTGTTTTTTAGGAAGGAGATTTCCATGGTTCTTAAAAGCTCCTATCTTCGAGGATTGAACTTGGCATCGTTCTTTGTTGCAAGCAAAATAACAGTTTTTATGACTTTCATGACATATGTCCTACTTGGCAATGTTATTTCTGCAAGTCGGGTGTTTGTGGCAGTGTCACTATATGGTGCAGTGAGACTGACTGTCACTCTCTTCTTCCCTGCGGCTGTTGAGAAAGCATCTGAGGCAATGATCAGCATACGACGAATCAAGGTACACTGAGAAACTGAGAAATTTTTGGATTTAATGTTTGATGGACATATATACTGTTCCATCAATATTTTAGTGTTGCCAAAACAAATTTTTGGATTTAATGTTTGACTTTATGTTGTAATTTGTAGCGTTTTGGATTTCTATGGCATAACCGAAATAGAATATCCCATTTATTTGTATACAGTACTTTTGAAAATATCTGAATTACACTACAGTACTCTAAAGTACAATAGACCTATGTTTCTGGGGGTTGTGGGGAGGTGTTACAGCTTCTTTTCTGTTATATTTCAGGAGAGAATTCATACTAGAGAAGTACTTGCTTTAAAATTCAACAGCTATGTCTCTTGAGTTTGCTTTGAGTAATATTGTAGTATATCACATTGCATCAAATACTTGTATATTAATTTTCTCTGGAGATATAAGGAGTTACACGATGTTGTTTTATTTAAATATTTACTGCTAACTGCAAATTTCTTATTTTTCTTAAAGCTGCAACTATATTTTTGTGGCTAAATTCTTCCCTTTAATGTGGAGGCACCAGTTGCAGCAGGAACTCAGTGTCAGCATATCCTCCTCAAAATTACAGCACTTAATTTTTGAAGTGCAGAATTAATATTTTGAGAATTTAGAAGGCTATTAATTAGTTTGAGTTAAAATTTAATTAAATACTGGGTCCTTTAAGGAAATTTTAGCATCCTGTCTCAGACCTTTTTTGGTCTCAAATGGTCTTGGTAATGGAATAACAAAGAGTGTTCAAACTTCCCATGTAGTGATAATTCATTGAAAATTTAGGCATTTGCTAAACTTGAAGAAAAAGTTTAGGATTAAGTGTCTTTTTTTGCCAATATTCTTCGTAACTGAAAGTTTCTTCCTCAGCAGAGGGGAGAATGTTCTATTGCTCAGAATGCTTTTTCAAAATGGCTGCCATCTCTTATTTTTCTCAATGGGACTGAGGCAACAGGTTGCCTTTGGCGAAGATGGCCTACCGCCTCCGTGGCTGCTCCTGTGCTCCTCTGCTCCTCACAGGCTCCTCTTTACTTGCTGATGACAGAGTTGGCCACC
This sequence comes from Dermochelys coriacea, assembly GCF_009764565.3. NCBI lineage: Eukaryota > Metazoa > Chordata > Testudines > Dermochelyidae > Dermochelys > Dermochelys coriacea. The sequence goes on along the minus strand of NC_050068.2, from coordinate 96,313,430 downwards.
ATCTTCTCTTGGGACAGCTTGGCTTCACTCCTGTTGGGAACAATGTAAGACAGTGGCCACTTTGAAAAAAGGCATCTTAGCTGTGCAGCTTTTGGCCTCAGTCCCATTGAAAACAATAGGAAAAGAACTCTTTGAAAGAGGTCAATTATCTTTGAATTTCTCCAGAGGAGGAGATTTCATTCTTCAGTCTCTGCTTACAGATAAACTTCTAGTTTCCATACTTAACCTAAGTTAATCCTAGGTGATACTACTCTTTCCTTTGATAATGGTATACCACTGCACAATAATGTGAAGTTGAATTAGTATACTGTGTTTGCAAACATAAGCTCAGAAAATTATTAGCAGCTCAGCTACATATACTTGTGTGGCCAGATCTTCTAAAAGTTAGCAACCTGTGTATTCTCATGGGTGTTAAGGGCTGATTGCTTGATGCTGCAGAATGTACTGGCATGGAGATGATCTGCAATGAGTCCTCTGTTCCCTTCCTATTATTGAGCCTCATAAAACTATAATAATTAAAAGTAAAATTTTCAAAAGTGCCCAAATCTTGTTTTCAAAAATGATGAGCACTTAGTCTAAATCTTATTGACTTTCAGTGAGACTTAGGAACCTAAGTGCCAAAATCAGTTTTGAAAATAGTGAAATGTCATCCCATATAAAGAAGATAGTCGCATCCACTCTCAAGGACAATATCAAAAGCCCTGTTCTAAAGCAATGTCTGCTTCTCAAACTCCTATGGATGGCTTTTGGTAGCTTACCTCCTTTCAGCAGGGTAGATTCTTGAGGACAGAAGATGCTAAGGAATATTTTCCCTGAGTGCTTTAAACCAAAAGTCAGTGAGACACTTTTGAAAATTTTACCATTGTGTTTTTCCTATAATTTCCTCAGAGTTAGTCAAACAGCTTGTCCCCTTTGTTTCCATGATTTTTATTCAAAAAAATCTTTTTTCACGTGCCCCTACCTGATTTTTGTTTCCTGTTGTCTTTGTCTCTTTCTCTCTAGTTACTTGCTCTCATTTCTGGAGTGAATCCCCAGTGTGTCTCTCATCTTCAGCCCCACCCAGCCTACTCTTCCGTTCCAACTCTTCTTTTTTTTTTTCTGTCCGCTATTCTATGTCTTGGAATTCTGGGGACTATTGCTGTAGTGCTCCCTATCGGATTGTCAGCAAAAATCTCCTCCTCCTATACTAATCCTATCTGCATATTTTGAAGGACTATTGGTTAAAATATAAGGAAAGCCCTTAACGTATAAATATAAAATTGTACAATTTCTTAAACAAGCATCCACTTTCTGCAATCTACCTATGGATGCCTAACTATGAATTCAACATTGGCTAACCAATCTTGGCTTCATAATCAACTATTCCAAGAGCTGCCTGATTCCCTTTCAGAATATTTTCCATTCAAGAGCAGCTATTCTGGGGTTTCCTGGTTTACTGTGTCTCAGTAACTGCAGATCAAATATGTTTGTTTTATAAATAAAAAAGATACTTTTGGTAACTGTTAACCCTGAAAATTACCTCTGGGATCTGAAAGTCTACTTCTGTTCTTTCTGAATTGCACATCAGCCATTGTTGCCTGGTGTCTTAAGTGTGTTGCAGGCTACAATACAGTTGAGGTATATGCTTGTGTATATGTAGTAGAGATTCTGCGACTGGAACTTAACAATTCCGTTGAGGAAACATGAGCCAAGAAGGAATGGTGTTCATTTCCTTGTATCCCAAGGACCACAGTGGCTGAGGGATTTAGCAACAGAAATAAATGTAATCGTAAGCCTTGTCTTTTTTTGCTTAAATTTCCCTAGGCTGGAAGGGAGATAATGTGCAACCCCTAGCCTGCCCTGTCTCCTGAAAGTCCTATAAAAATCCACACAATCCTGGATCCCAGGCTGAGGCCTTTATACATCACACAGGACGGGAGTAGTTTTAACTCTATAATTTTACTTGTCATATAATTTTTGACAGATTTCCGTGCTCCCTTTCTATGTTGATGTGCCAATGAGAACCTGTTTCACACACTGTGCTGCTCTTTTTGTCTTGCCCCCTTTTTGTCCAGTCAGCAGGCTGTATGATTTTGGAAGTCCCTCCTACTCTTTTCTCCTTTTCTGTGGCCTTTAGATATCGTGTTTAGATACATGCACATTTTGCCACCATCAGCTACTTTGGGGAAAAAAAAGTTTTTTTAAAAAAAATTGATTTAATTTATGCTTACTGGAAACATTAAAAATAAATGAATAGCTATAGCTTTCATGCCTTTTCCTCCTTTTAAGAGGAAAATGTTTTATGCATTTAGTGCAATACTTAATAAAGTCTAGTAAACAGGTCCACAAATTCTGAATGACAGAAGGATAAAGAACTGTTAACATGCAATTTTAGATAATTTTTTTATCTAGTTAGTCCTTTTCCAAATAAAGGTATTAAATAATTGTGAAAAGGCTTACTAACCGAAAAAGAAGTGTTAATACATACATATGTATACACATACATGGATTTTTCTCATTTTTAGAGGAAAATAATGTTAACACAGTACATTTCTAAAGAAAGTCATTAAATCATTTACAAGAATCTTAGTAATGATAGAATACAGTGTTAATGCATAAATATTTAAACTGCATTTTTCACTTTTTTTAGAGAAAGATATCTTTATATGTAGTTAGTGTATTTTTAAATGAAAGCTTTAATGTCAGAGGAATAAAGGAGAAGCGTTAATACATACATAAATACACACACACACACACATTTCTTATTTTTTAGAGGAAAATATTTTTATGCATTTAGTACATTTCTAAATAGTCATTAAAGCCTTAATGTTAGAGGAATAAAGGATAATTATATAAAATCATGCATTTTTAGCGGAAAACATTTTTTCATCCAGGTAATACAATTCTAAAGTAAATCTTGTAATAAACAGGTATACAAAGTCTAAATGACGGATGAATAAAGAAGAGTTAATACATTTTTACCTAAAAGTATTTTATCGATTGAGTACTTTCTAAATAAAATCTACTAAGTAGTTGTAGAAACGCTTACTACCAGAGGAATAAAGTAGGGTGTGTGTGTGTGTGTGTGTGTGTGTGTGTGTGTGTGTGTGTGTGTAAAATCATCTTTTAGAGGAAAATATTTTTATTTGCAGTTAGTACATTTCTAAAAAAATAAAATTGCACAAAGATTTCAAAGTATTAGTGACAAAGAGACAAAATATAACTGTAGAGTTAGTTACGTTGTGCAGGGTAGAGTTGTTCTACAGCTTCTTTTCAGAGGTGACCAAGAAAGTTTTTAAAAAGTACAGCCAAAAAAAGGCAGAGAGAAGTGAAACTTCCCTCACCCCTGCCCCCTGACAAGTCATGTGGCAGAAACCTCTGTTCTGAGAGCTTGCAACAAACCCAACCTCATTGGCCTAGCTTAACAGAAGGTATTCTTTAGTGAGTGGGCTTTTTGCAGAATCTCATTGTTGGGATTCCCCTGAGACATCTTCCACTCAGTTCCCCAAGAATCCAGTCCAACTCCAGTTTGTCACTTAGGTTCCTGTATCTGGCATACAGAAAAGCTACACGGAGTTGAACAGACACAGGCATAGGAGATACATATAGGGCATACATACATCTAAAGTTACACAGTAAACCTCTTCCTTTATATATATTTACACATTGCATCCTATGTTCTGGGATTGGCTTGGTAACTTTGTAGGAGCCAATCCCTGTACAACATATTCTGTCCATGCACCACTTACTATTTACGTCATCCTATGTTCCAGGCTTATCTTGTCCATGGTAAATGATTCCCTGAGTGTTTCCCCTTATTTTAGCTAGTATAGACATTCTGTTTCCAGCCTGTTTATCCGTTTTCCTCCCTATTCCTGTCTCCAAGAAATGAGGCCTCATCCATAATTGCTCATGTCAAGCCAAGCCTACACATGCATCATAGAATATCAAGTTGCATTGCATTTTCCTGATCTAGTCTGAAGGTTTTTATAATCCCTCAGTTTTTTATGGGATTATTCACTGTATCATATTAATATATAAACTAAAGGGGATAAAACAAAAAAACAACCAAACAAAAAATAAGCAAAATGTGTATGCAGAAAGACTTCTATCAAACTCTTTACAAAATCTGTGTAAATTTAGCAATTAGCCTTATTTGTTTTTTTAATTCTGGAACAGGAAAAAAACTTCTTTTTTCTTTCACATAATTCCTTTAGCATTTCTTTTTAAAAAGACTTGATAGAGAGACCATAATGGGAATACATGCCTAACCTGCACTCCAATTTCTCTTATTCCATTTACTCAAAGTAAGGTATTTCTTCATAACCTGTAATATATTTGTTGGAAATTAGCACCTATTGTCTTCAGCTGTATTAGTGGGCTCTTCATTTTAGTGAAGTTTTTGAAGGACAGATAAATGTTAAAAAAAAATGTTTAGCAAAACATACAACATGCAAACACAGAACACCACTCACAAGCACCCTCCCCTGCCCTACTTCCCAAAACAGTTAAGTATACATTCAAGCCCACTTCTGTATTATTTTATAGATACACCAATCTAAGCATACATTCAGTTAGAACAAGGTTTCTCACTCCGAAGGTCAGGACCCAAATTTGGGACTCCAAAATGTTTCAAAGGGGTCATGTGGCAGCTCCAGTGGCTTCTGTCCCATGGGGCTGGCTGGGCTTACCTCCCTGGTCCAGGCACTGCAACCTCTGGGTCTCAGCACCACTCAGTGTTTGGCCCAGCTGTCATGATGACAGGCGTGCGGGTAGGCCAGATTTGAGTTGTATTCCAATTCCACTTCTCATAAATTTAGTTCAGTCAGCAGGGAGGGAGGGGGCAAACCTGAGCAGTGCTGCAACCCCAGAGAGAGCCAAGCCCAATCAGCTCCACAGCACAGGAGCTGCAGAACCTGCCACTGTGGGGTGAGTGCTGGGCAGACCCCAGTCACCCCCCGGGGGACAGGACATGACCAAAATCACCCTGGGACCTCCACTTCCAGACTATTTACTGGGTTGCGACAGGCCATAAACATTTACAAATGGGTCCTGAGCCCAAAAAAGTTGAGAACCACTGAATTGGAAAGCCTGGGCTAGTGACAAAAGGGGGAGGGGGTGATGTGTAAAAGGGGTGCTCATTAGTGCAATATCCCAGAAAGGAAACCTGTCAAACTATGTGATGAGTAAAGATATAGAGTCAAAACTACTGATAAGTGGGTGAAGGTGCTATAGAGGGGCAGAAAGAGTGGGGAGACCCTTACACATATTGTTTTATTGTCAAAATTTCAAAGCAAAAATTCAGCTGATTTTGAAGTTCAGATTATGGTACCGACTTTCTCATAAGAGTTCTTAACAAAAAAATCCTGAAATCTCACTGGAAGTATTTTTATGCCATGAAATGCACACTTTGGATAGTATTGCTGGTGGAACAATAAGTAAATGTACAGATATGGTTAGTTAATTATGGGATACCGTTTGAAGTCTTTGTACATTGCTTTGGAAACACAATTCCTAGATCAGAGTAGTTTGTCACATATCATTTCCATTTTTGTACTGTATACCCAGAAACACTTTTATTTTTAATTCACTTTTCTGGGTCCTGTTAAGCAATCCCTGTTTTTTTCTTTTGCTACAGAACTTTCTAATACTTGATGAGGTTTCACAGTTCAATCTGCAACTGGAGAATAGCAACGAAAATGTCCTACTTCATGTTCAAGACTTGACTTGTTATTGGGATAAGGTAAATCTCCCTCTGCAAAACCCCATGGATATAGGTTGTTTTTTTTTTTTTTAAACCATATTGAATTTGGTGCTGCAAGTATTTTGAGTCTAAATAAGGTAGAGGGTATATTGTATAATACATTCAATACACAAACTTCATATATAATCTCTTACATATATGTGAAACCATTTAGCGGGTGAAGTCAAAACTAAAGAATAGCTATGAAAACACTATCAAATTAGATTAATTATAAAATACAGCTATTGCTAAATGTTAAAACTAGTTATAAAAGAAGCTACTGTTCTATGTGACACTTTCTCTCAGCTTGGTTGAATAGCACTTTGCTGTCAACCTGATACTCTGAACCCTAACTCTGATTTGTTGCTAGTCAAAGACACAAAACGTAAAATGGAGTATAATGCTCCTTTCTGGTGACCTTTTTATAGTACATTATCAGGTTTTAGTCTTTCATGTGATTCAGAACAATTGACTGCAGATCAGCCATTGGTCTAGAAACAGTATGATGCACTGCCACCCACACTGGGGTCGAGAGCAGGAGCTCACCGTGGCGAACCTGAAGCATTTTGTTCTTTTAATTACAATGGCAGCCATAGAGTTCATTTACAGATTACAGATTGTTTATGTAAAAAGGACTAAAAAAGCTTCATAAACTCAAAGTGGTGTTTAAAAAAGGTATTACATAGGTAATAAATCTATTACATGGACTATTTGGGATTTAAAAAAAAAGATAAGGTACCTTTTTCATTTTAAAACTAGTAATGCTGTGTCAAACAGCAATCTATTGTGCATTTTGAAACCTTCATAGTTTCTCTTATGGAATGCATCTGGCAGTGCACAGTGACTTCTATCTGTAGTTATAATGAATCTTGAAGTTCTAGAAGAATTATATTGTATATAAATTTAATGTTATCCATAAGATATGCTGCATGCCTCTCCCAGTCTGACCTTAACCCCCCTCCAAAAAGAAGTTAAATTACTATATATAAAAACAAAGTATTTCAGTTGTGCAGTTCAACGTTAGTCCCTAGTTGATGTCTTTATTCAGTAAAATCAGTTTAATGACAATATTTTTGATGTGAGAGGGCGTTCAAGCTTTTGTTACTAATGGGCTTTAAAGAATTAGATGGAACTTTCAAATCTGTGTCAGAAAATGTTTTGCTTGAACATGGCTTCACAGTGTGATTTAGCATTTTGTCTTGTATCTTTTTGTCAATATATTGGCCATTTGTGATTTGATGACAGATTACAACATATCATGATGCTGTCTCTGCCATCTCCTTCTGCGCTCCCACAGACATTTTCAGCTTTTTTGGTTGTTTTTTGATTAAAAGGCTTCACATTTCTTATAATGGGCCTGATCCAAACCCCGCTGATGTCAAAAGAAGAATTATCATCCCCTCACATAAAGAGCCTGCCACTTAATTCTGTGGGCTTTGGATTCGACCCAGTGTAAAGAAATACCATTCCCATATGTCTTCTCCTAGTTTGTCTTGAGAGAGATCCAGGACTCTGACGGGGTCAAGATTGAGGTGCATTGCCAGAATTCTGTGGGGCGAATCTTGCATACTAACATTTGCCTGAACTCTGCATGGTTCTGATCAGTGCTATCTGTGTCACATACTCAGGCCAAATTCAAAATATATTAAGACAACTTCTCTATTTGGTTTACTGTGAGTTGTGTATAAGTCTGTAAGTTTTGCCACTGACTTCTGATTTGTCACATAATTTCTGTGGGGGGGAAAAAAAAGGGACCTCTAGGGTTTTACATAGTCATGGGCTGTTTCATCCTGATCTGATGACTGCTGAACAAGACTCTTCTATGGATGTATACACATTTAGCTCTTTTTTTTGTGTGTGTGATTGGCTATCTTTATAGCCTTTAAACTATTAATAATAATGATTTTACATTTTTTTAATGAACAATGTTTATTAAAAAGAATGTATGGCTTGAACTTTTCTTTTTATTAGAACTAAAATTAACTTCTGCATTTTTTGCTGTAACTTTTCCCGTATCATACAATGATGAATCACCAGTTTTGGACAATGTACAGACAAGGAAAGATTTTATTCTTTTTTTTTTTTTTTTTTAAGCCAGTTAAATTAACCATCTAGTGATAGGAAATAGCTTTCATGTGTGTCTTTTTTTAATTTGTGTCCTGTACAGTGCCAAGCACATGGTTGGCACTTAACAAGTAATACATATTGTTTTTGTTAGTGGAAACACTTTTTTAAATAAATGTTTCAGTAAGTAGAGTATTTCGACAAACCATCTGTTGAAATCATGTTGACTATTTAATGACACTAATAACATGTTACAAATATTGTAAGTATTGTGTGCATATTTGTATGAAATAATCTAGGGAAGATCAAAATATCCCTTGGTACAATTGTTATACATTCTTGAGCACTGTACCCTCAGGCGAGTTGCACAGCATTCAAGCCCAACCAGTATGATGACTGGAATTAGTCTTAATATGCTGGTTAAAATTAATCTCAAGTTGCAGTTTTTATTTTAATTTTTAATTAGAATAAGGAGGTGAGAATACTCATTTGGAACAAAGATGTCTTAAGTTTTTAGTAATGTTACAAAATAGTTTATTAGGGGAGTTTTGCTGAAAAGATAATGGAGAAAGATAAGTTGTAAACCACTTGTACTTTCATCAAAATATCAAGTTTGATAAAGGTAGCAGTATTAATGTAATATGCTTTGACTGCTGAATGCTGAAAGGCATTTGACTTGGTACCATGTGACATTTTGATTAAAAAGCCTAGAACAATATAGAATGAACATAGCTCACATTAAATGGATTAATAGGCTGGCTACCTGATATATTGTCTCAAAATATATTTGTAAAAAGGGAATCATCATTGAATGGGTATGTTTCTGTGGCATCTCACAGGGATCTGTTCTTGGCCTATGCTATTTAATATTTTTATTAATGATGTGGAAGAAAACATAAAATCATCACTGATAAAGTTTGCAAATGACACAAAATTTGGGGCAGTTGCTGGTAAATAATGGGGAGGACAGGTCACTGATACAGAGCTATCTGAATCTCTTGGTAAGCTGTGGTCAAGCAAACAATGTGCGTTTTAATATACCTAAATGTAAAGCTATACATCTAGGAACAAAGAATGTAGGCCATACTTATAAACTGGGAGATTCTATCCTGGGAAGCAGTGACTCTGCAGAAGATTTGGAAGTCATAGGAGACTGTCAGCTGAACATGAGCTCCCTGTGCCATGCTGTGGCCAAAAGAGCTAACGCAATGCTTCAATCATAAACAGGGGAAACTGGGTTTGGAGTAGAGAGTTTATTTTACCTCTAAAAGAAAAGGAGTACTTGTGGCACCTAATAACAAATTTATTAGATGCATCCGATGAAGTGAGCTGTAGCTCACGAAAGCTTATGCTCTAATAAATTTGTTAGTCTCTAAGGTGCCAGAAGTACTCCTTTTCTTTTTGCGAATACAGACTAACACGGCTGCTACTCTGAAACCTATTTTACCTCTGAATTTTGGCACTGGTGTGACTGCTTCTGGAATACTGTGTCCAGTTCTGGTAAACACTGACAAATGGGTCATTATAGCTGTAATAATGTATTCTATGGAATCACTTCTTAAATAAATAAACATATATGTTCCAGGTCCCCACCTGGTGTAAACTGGCATCGCTCTATTGAAGTAAACACCAGCGAGATCCTAGATTGTTTATGCTGGATTGAGAAATCAATTTATAAAAATGCCCTGTTGCTGCCACCTAGTGGGGATTAATTATTATCGTTAAAACGATGGATTGTGGCTATAAGGAGTTTGCAATTTAGAAAAGAAATGAATCTCTATTTTGCTAGAAATTGAAATGTTACAATTAAAGGTTGGAAGGAGAGATGCAAAGCATGTGGACAAATGCTCTGTATGAACTGAAGAAGATTTAGACTAGAAATAAATAAATATCTATGTTAACAGTTTCATGTTTATTAAGTGTGTGGATTTATCTGCTAGTTTATGTATACTATTCTACTTTTTAAAAGACATTTTTGATATATTTTTCAATACTGGGAAAAATTAACTTATTTTTCCCTTCATAAATTCATAGAGTTTGGAAATCCCAACCCTTCAGCAACTTTCTTTTACTGTCAGACCAGGAGAATTATTGGCTGTGATTGGCCCTGTAGGAGCTGGGAAAGTAAGTCATCATGTGTTGGTCTGTTTTACATTGTTTTTCCTACAATTGGACATATGTATTAAAGTTTTATGAATTTCTTATGTTGTGTTGTATAATACATTTAGATGTGCATACTGGAATACAGAGTAGTTAGGGTAATGCCTCTTACTGTGAAGAATATGGTTTGAGGTTCAAAATTAAGACACCCTTCCTCTCCCCATGCTTCACTTTCAGTATAAATGTGACGGTTACCAGTACATGTATTCCTGTTTGGGTAAACGTCTTACTTCATAGTGTGTTGGTTTTAGAATTCTTCTAAGTTTTGTCCCATTATGTTACAATTTACAAAATGAAGCTTTTAATACAATAAAAATGGCAAAGTATTTTAAAAATGATATAACCAACTAAGTTAAAGGATGAAATTTTCAAAAGTACCTAGGTGACTTCAAATTTCAGTCCCATTGAGAATTAGGTAACTTTGGAGCTTACATCTCATTGACTCTCAATGGGACTAAAGTTCTGAAATCATTTAAGTACGTTAGAAAATGTTATCCAAAGTTTTTTTTACAAATTAAAATGAAAAATTAGTTTCTGAATCTGCAGTGGGGGCATGTATCATTTCTTTTCTGCATGTTCTTTATAGTGTTCAAAAACTGAGTTTAACAACTTTTTTTTAAACTACCAACCAAACAATAAACTCTCTTGCAGTCATCTCTCTTAAGTGCTGTACTCGGCGAACTGCCTAAAGTCAAAGGTTTGATGGATGTTAGAGGAAGAATAGCCTATGTTTCTCAGCAGCCATGGGTATTTCCTGGCACCGTGAGAAGTAATATACTATTTGGCAGAGAATATGAGAAAGAAAAGTATGAAAAAGTTCTAAAAGTTTGTGCTCTTAAAAAAGTAAGTGATTTTCTTTTGAATGTTGATTCTGTTTTAGCCAACTTTGGCTAACTTAGGCCAACTTTGTTTTTCACTTTAATGTTATTGCTATGATAGCTAGTATCTGTTGTGATATGTAATTTATAGAATTAGTTACCAATTTACTTGTGAGATAGATGAATCCTATAATTTAACACCGTACATAGTTGTTTTGTGAGATTTACGTATAAGAGCAAATTCTTGTAATTCATAATAAATTCACTATAGGGAGATTGATTTTCTGAGGAGCTAGGACAAATTTGACAGGAAAAAGCTAGTTCCAAATATTTTGTATGATGATGAGTTTTAGCCATGTTAATTGCTTTTATAATATATGCTTAGAGGCGCTAACTGCCTAAATGACCTAACAAGATAGAAACAAATGTTCATAACTGATGCCACTTGCCACTTTTGTTTTGTAAATAACCTTTACACAATGCTATACTCCCTTTAAGATGTACAATGTGCATGTTGCAAAGTGATATTCATAGTTCCTTAACACTATAGACTGGAGAACCTGCTGAGCCGTTGTAGCCTTGTAGAAAAAATGTTTTTGAAAGGTAGGGGGGTGTGTGTGTGTGTGTGTGTGTGTGTGTGTGTGTGTGTGTGTGTGAAGGAATTTTTCACATGTGATACAGAAGAGGGTTAAACCTATTTGTCAAGAAATAGACATTTTGCTTGATAGCTAAAAGGTATTATTATGCTGCATATCCTGCAGCATCTTTTGATATTCCTATCAGCAGTAATACAGGTGAAAACTAGACTCTTACTGTGATGGAAAATCTTTTTTGCAAGGTTGTTTTTACACACTGTAGATAGAATTTCTTTAATCTCTCCTGCTGTTGTGTAACTTAGATCGATCTCCCCACAGAGTAGACCAGGGCTTAGTAACTACTGTATACTTTGGGAAAGTAATTTTGATTCAGATGTGGGAGATATTCTTTTGTAAAGAATTTTTACCACTGTATATTTTCTATATTCATAGGACATGGGATTGTTAGAAGATGGTGACCTGACCGTGATAGGAGATCATGGAGCTACATTGAGTGGCGGACAGAAAGCCCGTGTAAATCTTGCTAGGTAAAAACTGTTATTTCTCATAATATCTGTTGGTACCTATCATAGACATTAGTGACTAATATAAGCAAGTTAACTGTAAGAATGTATTTGGTACTGACTTGACTAACATTTCTTTAAATGTTGACTAACATTTCTTTAAATGTCGTAGAGCAGTGTATCAGGATGCAGACATCTACCTCTTGGATGATCCACTGAGTGCAGTAGATGCAGAAGTTAGCAGACACTTGTTTGAAAAGTATGTTACTATTTTGTTTTTCTTTGAATTTTAATTTAGATTTACTGATTCCAAACAGGGAAATTTAGAAAAATATTGTTTTTAGAGACAATTCTCCTTCTGTAGCTTATATTATCAGTATTTTCTTCCTGAACTTATTCTTTAAGATATTTGTATGAAAGCAGTTAATCTGTTCATGCTGTTTCATTCCTCATTTGAATCTATAATCTGTTTTTGAGGCCATAATAAATAGAACTATATGTTTTTTAAGGAAAAACATGTCATTTTTCTTGGAGCAAAATGGCAAATTTCATAAGTCAATATTACATTTGGTAAGCTAGTTTTAGTCCCTAGTACCAACCAAACATTAGTTTATAATGTTTCAGTCTATACCTGAAGAAAGAAACAAAGAATTGTCATTCATTTTTTACATCATTAGAGCTTTATGTTGTTAACTGCAACTGTTTGTTCTAAGTGGCTAGGAAAAGCATCTCCCTTCTCTTTTAAATTCTTGATGATTTTCCTCTTCCCTCATTCTTTATAGTTTAGTCCATCTCAGGAAGATGAAATAAGGAGTCATGTCCTGTTGACTAGACACTTGAGAGTAATATGAAGAGAAAGGAAAGAGAAAACACATTTACCATAGAAGAAAGGGGAATCTAGCCGTTCCCTCATCCCCAAGGAAAATAGAACTGTTCTTTGTGAGAATCATGTTTCCTTTCTCATAAATTACTGTGTTTTTTTTTCTTTTCTCCCATTTCTGCTTTCAGAGGTTTGCTCTGCAAGCCCAGATAGATAACTCAAGAACAGTTGAGTAGGCCAATGTAGAGATAGGTATGCTCCTATCTCTATTGACAGGTCTCATCCAAGGCCTGTTGCAAGTCTAAGAAAGATTCCCGTTGACTTCAGTGGGCTTTGGATGAGGCCCTAAACAAGATTATTTTCTTGATTGAATTTGCATCCACTAAAGAAAATCTTAATCTGGCACACACTTTCATAGCCATGCAGAAAAGTAGTGTGTAGGTTAGATAAGTATACATCTGAATACCTATTGGTGTAGGCAGTTCTCTGATTTGCAGCTGCATTTTCAGATCAATTGAAAATTGGGTGCAAAATATGTATTTTTTCACTTTCTCATTCCATTGAGACTGATTTTGTTGTTTCTTTCAGTAGCCAAAATACACTTCTGTGAGCCAGCACTACCTCTTTGTAGGGCTTAAATAAGACTTTAGTGGTGTATAGGCTTTGTGCTAGCCTTGTGTGCAGGGGAGAATTTTGCCTTCTATGATTGGTGTGCATCCATGATCACTTACAAAGCTCATACATTCTGATGCACTGCATTCCCATGTACACTGTCTGAGCTACACTGTTTCCTTTTCTGTTTCTTGTGGGAGGGCTATAACAGCTGTTAAATGTGTGTGTGTCCACTGTCACTTCCAATTTTAATATCTTAAATTTTCATTATATAGAGTGCAAATTAAAAAGGAAAAGGCATAAGTACCCTTTAGGGCTTAATCTTCCAGCCTGATATTTCCAGATCCATTAATTCTGAGTTCATACAGTGCCTAGCACAGTGAGCTCCATGACTGGGGCTACTAGCTATTATTGCAGTACAAATAATAATGTTTTCCTACCAATAAACACCATAAAGAGGCTAAATGACATTGGTTCAGTGGCACACAATCTCCCATTGCTGCTAAATGGCATGGAGAATGAGATATTTAGAAACTCAGAAAAGAAGTAAAAGTTCTTTTCAGTCTTCTTTTCCAAACTCTAGAGTAAAACCAAGATATATTATGGGGAAGGAAGACTTGGAGAACAACTCTTTCTGTGATTGCACATGTCCATTCCAATGACGCAGACTTCGGCGGCATCGGTGGGAACCGCTGAGCTGTGGTCACCAGGCAGAGACTCCTTGTCATCAAAGTCAGAAAGGGGTTGTACTCCTTCCAACCAAGGAGTTGGCCCTGGCATTCCTCAAGTTGTCCCTACCTGGCTGTGCACTTGGGCCAGGGAGTACCATCGAGTATTTGGCGTCCTAGTCACTGGCCTGTGACTAGTGGCCTTTTAGGAACTTGTGGGCATTTCCCCCGATGCAGGAACCCCAGTCAAGGCGTTCCTATTCGCTGACCTCTGAAGGAAGGACACCCGCAGACCTTTGGGGAGCAATCAATTCAGACTCCGGTACTAAGGCCAGTGCTGTGTACCAGAAGCAGGTGCCTTGAGATCCGATCAGCGCAGAAGGTGAGGAGGAGTGCCCTCAGCCAGTGCGAGGCTCCTCTTCCTCCTCTCCCGATGTTACCATGTCGGGAGCAGGTACATCACCTCCCCATAACAACTAGAAGGCCCACCAGGACTTGTTGAAATGAGTGGTCCAAAATTTGGGCATACAGGTGGAGGAAGTCAAAGAGTCCTTCTATAGTTTGATTGACATCCTAACCACGTTGGGCCTGTGGTGAGTAGCCCTTTCTCTCAGTGAGGCCATTGTAGATTCCACTTCATTTAGTTGACTTTCCAGGCCTTAGGCATGCTAATAAATGCACAGAAGTCTACCCTTACCCCGGTACAGAGGATAGCATTTATTGGAGTGGTGCTCGATTCCACCCAGGCCAGAGCCTTCCTCCCAGAAGGTTGGTTTCAGATAATCACATCCCTGATAGTACTCCTCAGGGACCATCCCGTTATAACAGCCTGTTCTTGTCTGAGGCTGTTTGGTCACATGCCCTCATGAACATATGTGATGCAGAATGCATGACTACACCTCAGGCCCCTCCAGCTATGGCTGGCCTCAGTGTATGCACTTAACCGCCATTATCTGGATTTGGTCCTCACTAAACCTTCTCTGGTCCTCACCTCCCTCAATTGGTGCCTGGACCCATGGGTGATTTGCGTGGGCATGCCCTTCTTATGGTCCCATCTGCCGATTTCCCTTGTCTTGGACCCATCAGCACTAGGCTGGGGAGCACACCTAGGACCACTCGGGACTCAAAGCGTATGGTCTCTGTAAGAGCTCTCGCTACACATCAGTGTCAGAGATCTCTGGGCAGTTCGCCTGGCCTGTCAAGCAGTCTTGCCTCACATTTCAGGAAGGTGCTTATAGACAACACTGCAGCTGTGTTCTACCTCAACAGGCAGGGAGGTAGAACACACTCTTCCTCCATGTGTCAGGACCATACCATTCTGTATATCCATCCAGTTCTTCACAGTGATTGCTGAAAGGCTAAAAGTCTCTGCTCAGAGACTTTCGTCATGGATCACATCACGCATTCTCACGTGTTATGATCAGGTCGGTGTTCTGCAAGCAGTTGTCCTGACTTCCCGCTCCACAAGAGTGCAAGCATCATCATCAGCATTCCTGGCTCAGGTGCCTATTCAGGATATTTGCAGAATGGCTACTTGGTCATATGTGCATACATTTTCTACTCATTATGCCATTACGCAACAGGCTAGGATTATGCCAGTTTCAGTCAAGCCGTTTTACAGTCACCATGTCCATGAACTCCAACACCACCTCCTATACAACTGCTTGGGAGTCACCTACAGTGGAATAGACATGTGCAGTCACTCAAAGAAAAAAAAATGTTTACTAACCTTTCTGTAACTGTTGTTCTCCAAGATGTGTTGTACATGTCCATTCCAAGACCCGTCCTCCTACCTCTCTACACCAGAGTTGGCTGGAAAGAAGGAACTGAAGGGACGCAGGGTTGGCCAGGCCCTTTATACTGGTGCTAAGAGTGTGCTGCACCAGAGCCGACCCAACAGGTACACTGAGGGAAAAATTTCTGGTGACTGTGTTTGGAGCATGCACACAGCTACGTTGGAATAGACATGTGCAACACATCTCGAAGAACTACAGTTACAAAAAGGTTAGTAACCATTTTTTTCCATCCACGGATTTCAGGGATACCTCTTTGAAAGTAGAAGTTTTCTTCTAATATCTCCATAACAACTGTAGTATTGGGAAAGGTCTAAATTTTATTGATGTTCAGCAGCTAGATGGAATGAGTAACAAATTTTGGTATATGCTTAAAGTCTGCTGGTTCTTAATCATGCTAGATAGACCTGAACTCTGAGCATGATCTTTTGTATTTGTAGAATATCAGGCTGTAGTTTCAAAGATAGCACTTTTGAGTCCTGGTAGCAATTGTGTGAATGGCAGAGCAAAGAGCAATGGATGGGACGGGAGAAGCGAAGTACTTTTTAATGAAAACTTTAAATGAACATGTTATCTCACCCACTCTAACCTGCTCTTCCTTTTGATTTTACCAGTTCAGATTTCAATGTATTCATGCTAAATAAAAAAACGTAGCATGTATTTGGCCAACCCAAACCCAAGTACAACTCTACAAAATTCTCTAAAGTTGTGATTTGTGGAGAGCTTGCTGGTAATAATTATGCAAGTTCTCTTCCTTGTAGTTCAACTACACCACTAGTACAGTGCATGCTGAAACATCTCATGAAATGGAAATATATGTAGCAAAATAAGTGTTAAAGGAGAAATGGCATCATAGAAATTTATGTGCATTCAGCATCTCCTCGCTGTATACCACATATTTTGTTCTTTAGTAAGTTGTAGAGAATTTTGACGTGCATTTGTAAAAGCCTTTGTTACTTAGTTTCTGAAAATTTGCAGAAATACTTTGAGCATGGGACAAAGCTCCTGCTCCTAGCTTGGCGAGTTTGTGAACTATTGGACCTTAAACATGTCAATTGTGCAAGACTTGACTATTGTCAAATCTGCACTTCAGAATAGTGTAATGTTGGAGGGAAATTCCATGTTTTAAACTTGGTTCTGACTAATGTGGAGGAATTCATTGTGCATCTGAAGGTGGAAGGCAATTTGGATTAAAGTGAACATGAAATGATAAATGATTTTAAGGAAAGGAATGAGTGAGAGCAGCAGAACAATGGATTTCAAAAAAGCAGACTTTGACAAAGAACTGGTAAGTAAGGTCCCATGGGAAGAAAATCTAAAGGCTGTTATACAGAGGACAGTGATCAATTGTTCTTCATGTCCACTAAAGATAGGACAAGAAGTAATCAGTTTACGGCTTGTCTACATGAACAATTAGATTGAGGGAAGGTGGGGTGTGAATCTACTCTTTGCTAGCCTGCCACAGTCTAACTGTCCATGTGTGTTCTTCTGATGCACATTAACTGTTTGATAATGCGCTTTGAGTTAGTTCCATTTCAAAGAGGGCTCAGTCAAAGCACTCCGACTAACTGTTAATGTGCATCTGCAGGGTGCACATGGACAGGTAGACCACAGCAGGCCAGTGCATGGTAGATTCACATCCCATTTTGCTGCAATCTAATTGTTTGTGTAGACAAGCCCTAAATCTGCAACAAGAGAGATATAGATTAGATATTAGGAAAAACTTTCCAACTGTAAGGATAGTTAACTAATGGAATAGGATTCCAAAGTACCTAACTAGACTTCCTGTTGTTGGAGGTTTTTAAGAACAGGTTAGACCATGGTTCTCAACCTTTTTTAGAATAATGCTCCCCCTTACCTTTTTTTTTTTTTTTTTAAACTTGGAGCACCCCCATCCCTTTACAAAATGAGATTTTCTATGTAATCTAGATGGAACTGGAGCCATTAATACATTGATTTCGATAAAGGCGATTCTACTTTAAATAAATCAGCCCTTTGATCCTGCTGTCTGTGCGTAGGCTAGAAAATCTTACTGTTCACAAAATTTTCAGGGCAATATTTCTCAGTTTCAACATCTAAGAATGCTAGTGAGCATTGTGCCCTTGTGAGGTCGCAGTGCCACTCACTGAAATATGGCCTGGTCACCACTCCATCTGGGGCACAAGAGAGGGATGATACCACAGAGACAGGTGAGCCCCCTTTCTGTGAAGGTGGGATGGAAGAGGGTGAGCTATACTTGAAGGATCCACCACCATATGCATAGTGGAGTCAATATGGTCCAGGCCAATAATAATAATAATGTTTACTCCTCCTGTTGGTATTAATTACATACTCCACAAACTTTTGGAAATTTAGCTCACAGAAGTTGAATGTTGCTCTTGTTTTTGGATAATTGTCTATGCTACAATATGTTGCCTAACTTCATTCACGTCTGTGAATTTCATTTTGATTAAATAGGTCTGTTCTGTTCATAGCCCTGTTTACTTTAAGACATGTATATGTATTAATAATAGGCTGAATGCACAATTAAAAGATTTCCTTAGTAATCTCTTTTCTCTAGAATCAGAAATTTTAATTCACAATTTGGTTTATTTCACCTACTTTGTAAGCATACAGTATTTAAATAAAAGATTCCCATAGTGTGCTGTTCAGTGTATTAGAGACATGCCAAGTTGACATAATTTTGACAAGTACATTGTTTTGGTTGTCTGCTTGTCCTGTGGTGGTATTTTTCTTCCTTGAAGACAAAGTAATTAATATATGTGGTTTTATAAATATTTCTGTAATGTACAAAAATGTTTTAGAACGTTAATGTGCTGTCCATTTCTTTCCTTCTCTTTGCAGGTGTATTTATCAGGCCTTGCACCAAAAGATCTCTATTTTAGTGACTCATCAGTTGCAGTACCTCCATGCTGTAAACCAGATTTTGATTTTAAAAGAGGTAAGTCTTATCACTGGCTTGCTTTTAAAACTCAGTTGTTGCTGCTACTCATTCATACTCTGAAGATAAAAATGTGAAGAGTTAGGAAAAGTGATTTTCTATAAAATATAATTACAGTTTATAAATGTATTTTATGTCTCCTAAAGACATTCGTTAAGTGTATCTGTTATTAACAATAGAAGCTGAGAAGAGTTTTCTTAGAATAACTTGCCTGAAAAATTTGAACTGGCATATTATCATGTTGTATATTCTGCTTGTAGGGAAGTGATTTTTACTGAGTACTTAAAACTTTGTTATTGTTAAGATTTATTTTAGTGCCTTAATAAATAGGTGGGGCAGGGGGAAGAGCAGGAGAAGCTGTATTTATTAGACTCTGCAGCTCAGTTCCATTTTAATTGAAGACTGAGAAAAGGCCATATGTATCTGAGACCAACTAGTCTTCCAGAAAAAGCAGAGAGCCCCAGACTTGATGGTCCTAAAAACTTAAGATGATAAAAAAATTGACTGTTCCCCTACGTTTTAAGGGTGGGAGAAGCAGGACCCTTTAGGCCTTCTTTATACTTCATAAAGTTGCAAAAAAAAAAAAAAAAAAAAAGGCCACAACACCCATATTTTTCCTTGTCAGATCACCTTGAAGATACAGTAATCTCTGGCATAGGTGCAAAAGAATGGATTGTGTTGGGGTTTCTTAGGCTGGAACACATGGGGTGAAATTCTGTGTGGCTCCTCTAAGAGCCCCATGGGGAGCAGAGGGCTAAGGTGGCTTTAAGACCTCCCAGTTCTGCATGGCTCCACAGACCCTGGCATATCACATAAGCTAAGAGACCCGTTTATGATACGGAAGCCTGCCTCTAAGCTGTAAGGCTACCTTGTGCAGGTCCTGCAATGAGGGAATCCTCCTCCATCCAGATTCGGGTCCCTTTATACCACTCTGACCCTTTACCTGGCATAAAGGGGCTGGTTTGGGGAAGGTAAGGATCTTGCCTTTAATGCCTTGCTACAGAAAAAGAATGGATAATTGGAAGGATTTAGCCTTTCAGTGTTATGAAGTGAGGGTTTCTAAGAAATCTCTTGAGCTTTTATTTTCAGACAGTACATGTGTCAAAAGCCATGGGGCTCCAATAATGAATATTTATGCAACAGATTGTTAAATTCACCCTATACAGAATTTGCACATAGAATGTGAACAAAATTTTAAAAAATATTTTGCTGTAGGGTAAAATGGTGGGGAAAGGGACCTATTCAGAGTTCCTGAGTTCTGGAATCGATTTTGCTTCCCTTTTGAAAAAAAATGAAGAGGTTGAACAGTCACTAATTCCTGGAATCTCCACTATGAAGTTAGCAAGGAACCGTACCTTTTCACAGTCCTCTGTCTGGTCACAAGATTCCTTGGCGCAGTCACAGAAAGATGGAGCAGTAGAACAGCCACCTGTGAGTACATCAAATATGAATTAAACATCATGTTACTTGTTAATTTTGTTCAAACTATGATATTCTTATGGTAAGGTAGGCTAACGTTGAGGAGAGATGAGCCACTGAGGCAGGGAGACAAGCCACCAGTGAGGAGGTTCTGAATCTGAGATAGCTGCCCTGGAATTGAACTTGGAATTGAACCTGTGACCCTTGCGTTCCCAGGCACTGCTCTAACCCTCTGAGCCACAGAGACAGGTTGTAAATATGTGTATACATAAGGACTATGTGCTCTCCATCCCTGTGCCTATAAATACTGTTACTTAGTCTTCTGTAAAAAAAAAAAAAAAAAAAAAAAAAGCATATGTACATACATATAAAAATAAATAAAAAGGAGGGGCAAGGGTTCTCTGCAGTTTTCCGTATTTTAAGTCTTTTCAGAACGATTATCTTGGGCCAACAAAACTTGATATTTTACTGTAATTTGTCAGTAATTAGTTACATTTGTTTAAACTCTCTCCCCGCCAGCTGGTACTAAAGCCAGTGGGCTCAATATTTTCATTTCCCATCAAATGTGCCCGAGTATGCTATCTGGAATGATTCACGACTGTGAGTGCCAACCTCGGGGCAGACTGTCAAGAAGCAGGGCAGAGACCCCAAACTGGTTGTGAGTTCTATAATTAGATTTCACCAACCCAGTAACAAATATGAGCTCATAACTCACTATAACAACTTACCATGGGGTCACAGACATCCTTGGGCATTCCAAGCTGTCTGGCCACCCAGGCAAGCTGGACTTAGTGATAGTTGGTTGCAGTACACCAAAGATCACAACATATGCAGGTTGCTTCAAGTTCCAAGAGACCAGTTACCTACCCCAGTTCAATTTATACCTTAGATTTCACACAAAAGACAATGCTTGTAGCCAATCCTATAGTAAACTAACTAAGGATTTATTAACTAGGAAAAATAAACGAGAGAAGTATTACACGGTTAAAGCAGGTTTCCAAAAGGTGACAGAACTGTAGTAATCTATCAGCTATGAATGTCTTTTAGGGCTAATCCAATTTGACCCCGGGGGTATCTGCTTCTCTTTCGTAGCTCTGGCCCTGTAAAAGTCCAAAAAGCAAAAGAGAGATGAAAAATTTTCTTGTTGGCTATTTTTATTTTCTTCTCCCAGAATTCAAGTTGATGGGATGAGCCTTTTTGCAAGTAGCCTCTTCATGGTTATGAAGGTACAATTAACAAAGTCTTTGTATTGTGATGTCCCACAGTGACTCATTTAGTTCTGATAGCCCTTCTTGATGAGCAGGAGATGAGCTCCTCTGCCCCCACCTCCCCGACAGGTTCACAGTTTCATAGCAAATAGTTTTTACAGTTACAAAGCAAAAACTTAAATATTACCTTATAGCATTTAATAAAGATATTGTAAGTTGCTGTATGCATTAATCTCACTTACAAGCATTTCATAAAGTCTAAGCACTAAACATATTGTTATAAGTCTAGTACCCATCTTAACCATACTAACATGCAGGTGAAACAGACTGGTTTCCAGCAATGAATTTGTCAGTGCTCAGCTGAGGCCTAAAGCTTTGGCAAGAGTTGGCGCCTGGTTGCCAGCATCACAGCCCAAACCATGCAAAGTGCCAGCAGTGACATACAAACCCAGAACAGATTATTGTTCTCTCCTATGTGTGTGTGTATACTGAGTTCCTCAGCTCCTCTCCCATCCACAATGGAGGTCTGTCATTCCCCCTGTTCCTACACAATCATATCCCTGGACAGCGAAATGAAACATTGGGTATTTCACTGTATTATGTTAGCCTCATTTTTTTTGTATATTGATAATACAATTACTAAAAGTTCCTTATAGTCTCAGCAAATTTTCTCGTTTCTTCCTTTTTTGTTCATTTACTGCTTTTTTTCATCTGTCTCTCTTCCTCCTTCTGTTTGCTTTTTCGTGTACTCTATAATTAACTTTTCTTTTTTCCCCTTTCCTCAATCTAATTTTCTCCATTTGTTATCCTCTTCTTCTGTTTTCTCCATTAAAAGCTGCCTTGTGGGCACTTATTCTTTGGAGAATTTGGAGAATTGGCTGGAATTTTGTGGCTCTTGCAATCTGAACTGTTTCAAGGGAAAAAAGAAAAGGAGTACTTGTGGCACCTTGTGTTTCAAGGGAGTTGTTCCTGTTGAGTTTGATCCATTAAAGCAGGGGCTCTCAAACTGGGGGGTCAGGACACCTCAGGGTTATTACATGGGAGGGTCGCGAGCTGTCAGCCTCCACCCCAAACTCCACTTTGTCTCCAGTATTTATAATGGTGTTAAATATATAAAAAAGTGTATTTAATGTGTAAGGGGGGTCGCACTCAGAGGCATGCTGTGTGAAAAGGGTCACCAGTACAAAAGTCTGAGAATCCCTAGGGTGCACAGCTTTTGGCTATAGTTTTTTTTTCTTTTTGTTTTTTAATGCCTTGATTCAGAAACACACATGTTTTAAACTGTTCCTATTCAGGGAAGTATTTAAACACATGCTTAAGTGCTCTTTCTGAATATAAATGCTTTCCCACATTGTGATCTTGGTCTATGGAACCTTTCTTACTGATGTTGATACATGAGAGAGAAAAAAACTCAGTTTGGCTCTCAGTGGAGTTTAGTTTGCAGCACTGGCAATTATAACAAATTTCTTGTTACTTGTAAACTGAGTACTTATAACATGGAGTCACTGAGAGACAAAGGTAGAACCCCCAGAATCCCGTTTTACGGAGTCAAATTCTTGGAGTAGTGCGGCACTGTAAGATTGAATTTCCTGTTTTCTGTTGTTTTTGTGTCACAATGCTAACATTTAAAAATATTTTAATAAGTATAATTTTATCTCCTTATTTAGTATATTGCTGATTCATAGCTATGATCTATCAATAACTTTTTCTGGAACCATGACTTTAATATGAATTTTAGCATTAGTTTTCTTATCCATTTTATTTTTTATAGACTGAACCTTTGGTGACTGCACTGCCAGAAGAGAGCCGGTCTGAGGGAAAAATAAACTTCAAGATTTACAGGAAATATTTTGCTGCTGGAGCAAACTACTTTGTAATTTTTATACTTTTACTTCTAAATATTTTGGCACAGGTAAGATATCTGATGGGTACCACAAATAATAAAGAATAGATTTTTGTTTTGTGTTTACATTAACACTGTGTACCTAACAGCTGTTCTGATGTTTATGCGGAAAGCTTTTGATACATGATACTCTTACGTATAATCATTTTAATACTTGGCAGTATACCTGATCAAATCTGATAATATCTGAATGTGGTTTTTCATTTAAATTTGTATTCCAGTGGGACATTAGGGTAATAATCCTCAGTTCAATAGTCCTGCTGATCAATTTAAAGCACTTTTGAGTTGTATCATTTATTTTATATTATCATTCATACAAATTGTATCACACTACCCTTCTCAGAGATACATAATGTAATTACTAAATTAAATAAAAATAATGGCAGCCATAGATTGCATTTGAGGTAGAGCTATGGGAGAAAATGTGTTTTCAATTCAGAATTGAAATGTGTTGTATGGCTAATGTGACAGATTGATCGAGGCTGTTCCTGACATAAGAGCTACAGAGGAAAAGACTCTCCTGCCAACAGACAGGAGATTATGGAGATAGGTCTGAGGCTGTTGTTTACCAAATAGAAGGAGTAGGGAACGGGAAATAGAGGAAGACTGTGTGTGAGAGGCAAGCTGGAGCAAGTTTATGAAGGAATTTTTACCAAGGAGAACAATTTTGAACTGTATCCTGAAGTGAATGGGGAACCAGTGAAGTTATTTTGAGGATGGTATGATGTGGACTTGTTACTATGTTGTGGTGAGAAGGTTCAAAGGAATTTTGTAGAAAGGATTGGTCTTGGCTTCAAAGATAAGTTTGAAGAAATAAGAGAATTTGCACAGGGTCCTTGAATTGAGGCCATCTATGTTTGGGAAGATGGTGAATATGATCTGGTCTTTCTGGGATAGCCCTACAGTATTTTAATTGAATTGAACAGAAGTAGATTTTGATACAAATTAAGCTCTGTTACGGAGCTTGGAATATCATAGTCATCTCTGGTTGGAGAGTGAGGGCAGAAATTATTTTCAGTTTTTCCTTCCTTTTAACATTGTGTTCCTAATTATCTCCTATAAAAATAAAGTTCTGAACTGATAACATCAGGAGTTGGCTCTTATGCCTGTGAGCATATGTGCTAAGCAAAAAGCAGTTTGCAATGTCTACAAAGAGGGAGTTTAGGAACAGAAAGACCCAACCCTTTGCTATATGAATTAACATCTGTTAGAGAGAGTTGTTATGGCTGTTTTTTGTTGAACATCTTGCTTTTCCCCTTGTTTCACCATCCTGCAGTTCTCATAAGCAGGTAACTTCTTGCCTTCTGGAGGCTGAGGGCTCTAGCTCTCCTAATATGCTCTGCAAATCACTATTGGTCTTAGAAAAATCACCTCATGCACTTTCATATGGATGACTCGTATTTGATTTTACGAAATATGCAGTGAGGTGTACTACTAACTGAAGAATGAGATTGGGCCCTAAATATATATGCACCCAGTTCAGTATAGTATATGAGGTGGGGAGGCGAAGGAGAGGGAGGGGAGGGATTGGGTTGGACAGCATATTTTTTAATGACAGATTTTACCAGGGACATAGAAGAATGGCTGAGGAAATTTAGTTCTCTAGTACTATATACTTCTTGTAAATTAATCCAAATGTTTGCCTTTATTTATTCAAGGTTGCTTATGTGCTTCAGGATTGGTGGCTTTCATACTGGTAGGTTATTTGACTTCTTGCAGAGAAGTACTATTTAATTAATAGAAAACAGTAAGAAATATGGCGGGGGAAGCCTGTTCAAAGAAAATTTAGAGTTTGTTCAACCTTCCTTCTAATCCCCTCTTATTTTATTTATGGGAGAAAATAAAGTTCTTGCCGTAAAGTGTGACTCATAATAGTCAGTACCCATGTATAATTCATGACAGCATGAGCCCAGATAATATTTAGAATTGGAGATCTTGATTGAAGTTCAATTTAAAAGTAGTAGAAGGTACATGTGAATAATATGATAAATGTACAGGTATATGGCAAACTTCAGGTATGTTTTTCCAGTTTCAGAATGATTAGATAATGCCTTGCTTAAGTGATCTTCCTGTTGTATTGATTATTATTTATCTTTTGCATACATTTCTGTAGGTCAAACCAGCAAGAAAAGCTGAATGTCACATCACATGGAAATAATGGAATAAATGAGACTAGACATCTAGATCTTAGCTTGTATTTAGGAATTTATGCAGGTAAAAATATTTTAATCATTTGCTCCATTATAATAGAGGGTTTTGAAAGGAACACTCTAAGTAGCAGTGTGGGAAAATAGGATTTCTAACAGTGATTCAGTAATGTCTGAGCAGATTAGCAGACTGAGCCTTGTTTTCTGACTAAATTAATTGGAATAATTAAAAAAACCTCTAGTAGAAGCAATAGATTGAATGCAGACTCTTTAATTTGCTCTGTACTGGATTTTGAAAGGTAAACCAGGAATTGAGTATTCAAAAAGGCAGTAACTGTAAACTTGTGACTATTGTCTATACTAATAGGTTATTTCAGCTAAACATCAGTCATTACATGTGTGGGCAAGAGGGATTAGAAATTGATCCTCATTCTGCAACTCTGTTCCAGTTTTTGTTTATATACAGTGATGGCTTTTTAAAAGTCAGGATGGGTATGTTCCTTTTGAAGTTCTGTAGCAAAATAAAGCATCTTTGATAGATACACAGGGCCAGATTTTTAAAGATATTTAGATACCTAAAGATGCAGATTGGAGCCTAATGGCATTTTCAAAAGTGCTTAGTTGCTTAACTCCTATCAATGGGAGTTACATGCCTAGATGCTTTTAAAAATTCAACTAGGTGCCTATCTGCACCTTTAGGCATCTAAAATACCTTTCAAAATATGGTCAAAAGTACTTAATATTTACATACCATCCTGAAAAAAAATCAATTATATATTAATAAGCTTCCACCAAATCTTAACTAGTTATCATTCTTTTCAGTTTGTTTAATGTAATTGTTTAAACTTTTATGAACCACAATAATTTCATGCACTCATTTATGTGTGTTGGTCCTGAGGGACATCAGGGAAACAAACATACACTGCATGTGTTCTGATACAGATTTATTGTTTTCATAGCTCCTCCATGTATATTAGTCTTTTCACAGAGGGCACAGGGAAGTCAAATCCATGCCCTGATAACCTTATAGTTTAAGGGCCAGATGATACCACCCTTTCTCACAGAGTATAGAGCAGACTCATTAATTACTCTTTAAGTGGTCTCAGTGCCACTAGATGGGACAGAACACCACACCCAGGACGTGTGCGGGTTACATACTTCCCCTCGCTGAGGAAGTGCATCCCGAGCTTCAGATACTTCCCAGTTGAAATCCCAGACGAGCCCCCACTTGTAACACCAATAGACCTCGGTTGTCAGTGGGTGGGCTCGAACCTGGAAGCTTAGTGCATGAGCCTCTAGTGCATGTCCTAAAAACCAGCTAAAACATTAGCTCATGAGGTAGAAGCTCATGCACTAAGCTCCAGAGGCCCCAGGTTCAATCCCACCTGATAACCAGGGTCTCTCAGTGTTACACAGTTCCACGGGGCTACACAATATGAGTAAGGGTGGCAGAATCTGGCATTTTATGATTGTACAATTAAATCATTTTACAAATAATAAAGTAATTATACAGATTTAAGACAAGATTTGTGAATGCTAACAAAATAAAGATAAATTTGATATTGTAATTTTAAGATCTCTCAAGGATAGAATTGTTTGTTTTTAGTTTGTAATTGAAAGCAATAGGTTGGTACAATGTTCATTTTACAGAAACCAAGTTTAAACCTCACCTCAAAAAATCTTAAAAACCAAAGGCAAAAGGATATATCTAATAGTTTAATGTGATCTATGCCTATTGTTACCATTTCTGAATTTGGCAAAAGGCTATGTTTTGTTTCAGATCCTGGGTGATGTGGGGGTGTAATAAATGCTACTATATTTCCTTCTGAACCTTTGTATAAAACAGAGATTCAAAAAAGTAAAGTATCATGGAGTAGCCGTATTAGTCTGTATCCACAAAAACAACAAGGAGTCCGGTGGCACCTTAAAGACTGACAGATTTATTTGGGCATAAGCTTTCGTGGGTAAAAACCCACTTCTTCAGATGCATGCATGTTGGTCTTTAAGGTGTCAACGGACAGAAAAGTAAAGGATATTTTACTGATGTAAAACTCTAAGCCAGCAGAAACTACTGCAAATAACATGGTACAATTGATAGACTTGACTATATAAAGTGATTGCCATTTAAAAACTCACCATGTCCCACAGTTGCCATACAGTGGGATCTGAAATATAGCCAATTTCCCCTATCCTTAGAATAGGAAATAACTGGTCACTATGAGGTAGTATCTGTTGGAAAATGTTGACTTTTCGATAGTGACAAACATAAACCACCATTATGTGTAATACTGTATAAAGAATTACGTGACAGAATGGATGTGCAAAGGATATTGTACAGACTATCAGATAGTTAATGAAATTTCCTGTGGTTGTATAAAGTTATGCCTCTGTAAATGGTATAAAAAAGAAACTATTTAAATTGACAGTTAATTTTAGGATTAATTAAGCTATTAACAAGATTATTGTACTGCTTCAGACTGGAGAGAGCATTCTTCCTGAATCTTTAAGATGATTTGCTTCATGTGAACTGTCTGAACACAACTCTGAACAAAATGGATGTAGTTTTAACCAAAATGCTCTCACACTGTATCATTAAAGACACTGTATCGTGTGTATATGCTGTGACCGTATTTGTTTGTTTAATTTTAGGTTTGACTATGGCGACAGTACTGTTTGGCATAGTGAGAAGTCTGTTGGTATTCACAGTTTTTGTGAATGCTGGTCAAACTTTGCACAACAAAATGTTTCAGTCACTTTTGAAAGCTCCAGTCTTGTTCTTTGACAGAAACCCTATAGGTAAGATGAACATTTTAAAAAATTACATACTATCCATCATGATGTATGATAAGAAAAAATGAAACAAATGTGTGGTAATCCAAATTAAGTCTTCTGATACTCACACATTTTTGCTTTGTAAAAAATAAAATCTTCATATTTACTACTCCATCATATCAGTTAGAAAGCTAGAGTTACATTTTTTTAAAGCATATTAGTAACCGATTGATCTTATTCTGGATGTTTACCTAATCCTGCGCTTGCACATGCAGACAGAAACTGTTGTTGGTATTGCACACTTATCTACCAGTTGCATTACTAATTAGTTGATTTGTGAACATGAGTTTAAGTTTTTCTGTGTGTAAAAAGTATATGTGCATTTTTGTGAGGTAATTTGTAGTGTCTTTCATTGAAAAATTGACCCTAAATGTTATTTGTGGAATTGCCCTAACTGTTATTTGTGGATGGCAAAGATGTGTACAGAGATGATTTTAAACAATCTATTTAAACTATGCTATAGCAGTTAAAAAATGTGTAGAAACAACAGTTTGGACAATGACTGTAAAAATAACTCACTCACACACCCAGAATGGATAGAAAACAAAACTATGCAATTTAAAAGATATAATCTGTGTCAGGTTTCAGAGTGGTAGCCGTGTTAGTCTGTATCAGCAAAAAGATCAAGGAGTGCTTGTGGCACCTTAAAGACTAACAAATTTATTTGAGCATAAAGGGAAAGGTGTTTGGATGCAAAGTACACCTGATAAATTTGTGATGTGATTATAATATTTGAGGAGCGGGAGAAGTGAAAGGAAGTGAAAATGAAGCAGAGTGAGGAGGAGTGGGGAAAGAAAATACCAAGAGGAGAATCACTGGTCTTTGAGAAATGGAAGGATGATGTGATGTGTTCCTATAGAGGTTTTTCTCCTATAAAACATCTTCCAGGATTGTGAGAACAAGTCTAGGTTGCTTTTCATTGAGAGAATTATTATTTTTCCTTTGCATAAATGTTCATATGAAGTAAAAAGCAGTGGATGTGAGATTATAAGTGCAGTAGATAGCCATGGTACCATTTTTTGAACATAACATGCATTTAGACATGCATAGAGATATGTCTGTGGGCCAACATTATGGGTATGTGGCAATCTAGGCGGGAGGGCTCAAAAAGAAACTGTATGCTCAGCTAGGGGGCTGGTGAGTGGAGAGCTGGTGCTCAGTGGAGCAGGATATATCTGTTTGTGTGATGCCTGTTGGAGCTGGTCAAGAGGAATGGCAGAACCAACCAAGGGGGATATCACCAGATATGCAGCATTTCCCCCTTTTGAAGTGTTTAACAAAGTATAGTAATCCCATCTG